>NW_006408719.1:3322309-3343205 GCF_000296735.1 Chrysochloris asiatica | reverse complement strand
AGTGTAGTGGTTACGAATCGGGCTGTGAACCGCAAGGTCAGCAGTTTTAAACTACCAAATTCTCCGTGGAAGAAAGATGAGGCTTTCTGCTCCTGTAAAGATTTACAGTCTCGGAAACCCTGTTCAGGGTCATTATGGGTCAGAACTGACTCGACGGCACTTAACAACAACAACATATATATATTTCACTAGTTTCATTTCTTTAGGGAACCCAGCCTAAGACATTGTGCTTGACTGTAAAGAAGCTTAAGTGACTACGAGAAATATGAAGTTAAAGACATGAACAGAAAATTTCAAAGGGCAGCTCGAGAAGACAAAGTCAACTATTATTACAAAATGTGAAAACTTGGAGTTAGAAAACCAAAAGGGAAAAAACACTTGGAATTTCTCAATTTGAAAACAAAAAATCTGGAGAAAAAATTCCATCCTGAGGTTTCAACGTTGAAGGATTCTATGGGCAAAATATTGCATGATGAAGACAGCATCAAAAAAGATGGAAAGAATACACACATTCACTATAGCAAAAAGAACTGGTCCATGTGCAACAATTTCAAGAAGCAGTATATGATCAATGACAGATAGTATTGAAAGAAGTCCACACTTCACTGAAGGTATTGATGAAAAACAAGGCTTCAAGAATTGACTAAACACAAATTGAAGTGTTTCAACAATTTTTTGCCGTGCTAGAGATATGCCAAGATATTTGGAAGATACCTACCAGGCCAGTGATTTAGAATGGATCCATATTTGTGACTAGTCCAAAGAAAGGTGACTAACTAAAATGTGGAAATCACTGAAAAATATCACATGCAAGTAAAATTTTGCTGTTCAGGAAGACAGGTGAACTCCTGAGCCCATGTACACTGACTAGTTACGGGGAGCTAGAGCTGGGAGTGAAGCATCCAGCTAGTCTGAAGTGCTGGGAAGCATCCATGAACTCCCAGACTTGTAGTTAGTAACCATTTGACCTAGCTTGGATAGTTAGCTGACCAAAACTTAACTAGATGCAGATAAAGATGATTGATACTGTGAGCAAGTGTAAATTGTTAAAATTCGATGAAGTGGACATTTGCTTATGGATGCAGTTGCTCAACATTCCAGCTGAAATAAAGGATTCTTCCTATCAAGCTTGTTTCCTCAGAACACTAGATTGATAGAGACAGGCAATTTAGACATTGGCTATCAAAAATGGGGGGGGGGGGGGTATACAAAGGCAAGAAGTGGCTGGCTTACAAGCTTTCAAGAGGGAGCCTAGATCCAGAGGGCAGGGAGGATGGTAGAATCTCCATATCAAGGAATAAGCTTGTTCCTCAGTGTACTGGGTTGATAGAGATGGGCAATTTAGACATTGGCTATCAAAAATGGGGGGGGGGGTGCTATAAAGGTACAAAGTGTCTGACTTACAAGCTTTCATCAGTGTGCTTAGTTTCAGAAAGTAGGGGATAAAGTAGAATTCCCACTGAATAACTTTCCTCTTTTCCTGATTGATCTATTAAAGAGAATGGGGGATGACGGTTATAGGATTTTAGGATTCAGTTGTGAGTCATTGTTAACAAGATTAATTGTGACAGTCACAACTGTAATTGTAGCAGATGTGTTACTAAAAGGGGGAGCAGTTAAATTTTCACTTCAGGAATAGAGAATCCTAGACCATCAAGAAGGAAGAGCATAGAAGGAACATGAGATCCTACCTAGGGGCGTGGCAATGGCATGAAGAGATAGAGTAGCTGCAGAATCTAGGCCCATGGACTGAGAAAGGCTGTATGCCTATGGGCAGGCTTGCAAAATGTGCCCTTTGGACATATAAATGAATATAAATTTTTTGTTTTGTATTTGTACATGATTTTTTTTTGCTTTGTTGATTTGTGAAAAATAAGATGTAAAAGGGAAGCCACAGGGAGGAGGCAGGATAACTACTGTTGCAGGGAGGGAATTATAATCATTGAGATGAATGAGGGTAAAGCTGATGATCTTGTCTGTTAACCTTCACTCAACTCTTAATAAAAAGTTTTTTAAAACATATGCATGACACATGGAGATGAAGGTGTGAGTTTTTTCTTGTTTCCAACACTAGGATCATCAAGGGAGAAGAGCATGAGCAGAATGTAGGACCTTATCTACAGAAGCAGTGACACCAGAGATTGAGGCAGAGATAAGGACATGGAGAAATAGAGCAGCTGAGGACTCTAGACTCATGGAAAGAGAAAGGTTGTGTGCTGAGGGGCCAGGAGGCAGGCTTGCAGAATGTGCCCTTTGGCTGTTTAAATGACTGTATATTCCTGAGTGTTTTTGTGTACATCCCCCCAACAACAACAACAACAAAAAAAAAAAAAACCAGAGAGGGAATAGAAGCAAATACTGTTGAATGATGATGCATGGAGGAGATTGTAATCATTGCAATGAAATGGTGAGTATAAAACTGATGTTCTCCCATGTAAAACTATCACTCAATTCACAATTTGTACTCCCCCAAAATTAACAATATAAAAGAAGTGGACGATTATTATAAAAACACAACTTACTTAAACTAATATAGAATATTACAGAATAAATAAAAATGTGTAAAGACCTATAACAACAGGAATTGATCAGATCATGAAAAAACTCATAACACACCAAAAAAACGTCAGACAGGGTGCAGATGGCCTTAAGGGTGACACCAATTTTACTCAAACTATTCCAGGATGTAGAAAAAGATGGAAAACTACCAAATACCTTCTATGAAGCAAGCACAGCTCTCATACAAAAACCAAGCAAAGATATCACTAAAAGAAAAAAAATAGAGACCAATATCGCACTGCAGGATAAAGCACAGTACTACAAGGTCGGTTTAAACCACAAGGTTGGTGGTTCAAACTCACTAGTAACTCCTGGGAAACCCTATACAGGGTCGCTATGAATCGCAACCAACTCAACGGCACTGAAAAACAACAACCCCTCATGAACATGGGAGTCCTCGTGCAGTGCTGTAGGGTAATCACTGCACTGCTAACTGCAAGTTTGGCAGGTCGAACCAACTGGTCGTTCCTCAGAAACCCTATATTGAGTCACTATGAGTCGGAACCGATTCAGCAGCACTTAACAACAAACAGCAACATCCCTCATGAACATTGGTATTGTTAAGTGCTGAGTTAGTTCTGACTTACAGCGACCCTGTATAAGGTTTCCTAGGAGCTGATGGTGAGCTTGAAACACTGACATTGTAGTTCAAACCAACCTTGCAGTTCAGCATATTAACAGTGCCACATCAGAACTCATGCACATAATACAAAAATTCTCAGCAAAATCCTAGCTAATAGAATTCAACAATATGTCAAAAAAATAATACATCAATATTGAGTGGGATTCACATCAGACATACAAGGATGGTGCAATATCAGAAAAAACAATCAATGTAATCCTCCACATTGTTGTTGTTGTTAAGTGCCGTCGAGTCGGTTCTGACCCATAGCTACCCTGTACAGGGTTTCCGAGGGTGTAAATCTTTATGGGAGTAGAAAGCCTCATCTTTCTCCCGCGGAGCAGCTGGTAGTTTAGAACCACTGACCGTAAGGTTCGCAGCCCGATTCACACATAAGTAAAATAAGATTAAATAACCACATTATTATATAAATTGATGCAGAAAGGTCATTTAACAAAATCCAACATCCATTCCATATATAAACAAAATAGGAATCTAAGGGGAAATTTTCAATATAATAAAGGGCATATGTGCAAATTCAGCAGTCAACATTACTCTCAATAGAGAGAAACAGAAAGCATTCCCTTTGTGAGCCACTCCTATGCAATGTTGTGTTAGAAGTGTTATCCAAAACTATAAGGCAAGAAGGAAAATTAAAGTCACTCGAATTGGCAAAGAAGTAAAACTATCTCAATTTGCAGATGATATGATTCTATACATAGAAAATAACAAAAACTCAGCAAGTAAATGCTTATAACACATTGAAAGATTCATCAAAAATGGCAGGGTACAAGATCAACATAAAAATAATCAGTTGGATTCCTTTATACTAATAAAGACTGCACTGAAAAGGAAATCAAGAAAACAGTACACTTACAATAGCCATCAAAAAGATCAAATACTAAGGTAGAAATCTAACCAGAGAAACAAAAGACCTATACAAAGAAAACTACCAAACACTACTGCAATTAAAAAAAAAAAAAAAAAAAAAAGACTTACAAAAATGGAAGTATGTACCATGCCCATGGATAGGAAAATATAACATTGTAAAAATGACAATGCAACCCACAGCAATATATAGTGCAGATTCCAACATCATTCTTTAAAGGGATGGAAAAAATGATCAGTAACTTTATATGGAAAGAAAAGAGACCTTGTATAAATAAAGCAAGCATTACTTAAGAACAAAGCAGCAGGCCTCTCACTTCCTGATCTCAAATTAAACTACAAAGCCACAGTGAAAGCAGCTTGGTGTTGGTACAATGAAAGATACATGGATCAATGGAACAGAACGAGAACCAACCCAGAAGTAAATCCATCCACATATAGTCAGCTATCTTTGACAAAGGGTTCAAAACACATTATATAGAGAAGAGATAGTCTCTTCAACAGATGGTTCAGGAAAAACTGAAAATTCATTTGCAGAAAAATGAAACAAGACCCATACCTCACAATATATATAAAAGCAAACTCAATTGGATGAAAAAACCTAAATGTGAAACCTAAACTATAAAGTTCATCAATAAAGAAATGGAGACAAACTTAGGGACTCTGTTACATGGTACAAATATACTCTCAACCATAATTAAAAGCACACAAACAGTAGAAGACAAAATAGATGACTGGGAACTTATAAAATTTAGCACTTAAACATAATATGAGAGCCCACAGACTGGGAAAAAAACTGGCAATGACATGTCAGACAAAACCTCTATAATAAAAATGAAAACAATCCAATTAAAATGGGTAAAGGACATGAACAGCACTTCATCAAAGAAGACATTCGGGTGGGCAACAAACTTGTGAAGAAATGTTTGCAATCATTAGCCATTGTTGTTAAGTGTCATTGAGTCTGTTCTGACTCATAGTGACCATGTATACAGTTTCTGAGGAACAGCTGGTGGATTTGAACTGTCAAACTTTGTGATACACAGTCCGGTGCTGATCCTGAGAGACGCAAATAAAAACAACAATGAGATATCATCTCACTCCAACATTTACAACACAGTTAAAAAAAAAAATTAAAGACAGAAACCACAAATGCTGCTGTGGAGAGTCTGGGACCCTCCAGTATTTCTGGTGGGACTGTAAAATGGTGCAACCAAAGTGCAAAATGGTATGACACTTTTCAAATAGGTGGAAATATATCTTATAACCCAGAAATTCCTCTATTTGGAATATATATACAAGAAATTAGAGCTATGACATGAGTAAATATATGCATACCCATGTTCATCGCAGCAGTATATACAATAGCAAAAAGATGGTGATGGTCTAAATGCCCATCAATGACAGAATGGATAAACAAACTTTGGTACATACACAAAATTGAACACTATGCAAATTGAAGAATAACAATCTACAAAATACTTTATGGAGGATATCATGCTAAGTGGAATTAGTCAATTACAAAAGGACAAGCACTGGGTAGGCATAGCTTGCTGGTGGACAGGGTAGAAGTGCAGTGAGGATCTCCATCAGCAATAACACAGAATACCAGATGAAGCAGGTTCAGAGGACAGTTCCAAAACTCTGAACCACATATATAGGAATATGTTTAAAGTTTGACGGATTATAGCCTGTGGAATTTGTAGCAGAAGCAAGAAATCTCATACTTTTGAACCCGCCAGGCTTAGCAGCCCGGAGCCACCATCTTGAGCGGGACCAAGTGGCGAGACCAAGGGATGGAAGGATCAGAGCCACCATGGACTGACACCTGCAGGAACCTTGGAGATAAAGGTGTGAACATTCCTTTTTCTTTTTTTAATTGGTTCATTGCCCTCTTGTTGTCTGCACACCTTCATTCTGGTGACTAGAGGGAGTGCCTGAGTGAGTGCACATCCCCTACCCACGGAGGGTTCTACTACGCATGCACACAGATCTTTTCAAAAATTAAAGGGACAGATTCCACTTAAAACCAAATGGCAGAGCAAAATGGCCACAGCCAGCCCTGAACTGTTTATCACTAGGAAAAAGGCCAGAATGGGAGTTGTGGAGCAGGAGAGAGAGACTAAAAATGAAGCAGGCTGAAAATTAAATCCTGAGTTACATCATAACAACCAACAATGGCATCTTGAAACTTCTCAGGTAGCCTTGAAGGCAAGAAGCTGAAAGAGGATATTGAAGCCAATATCACATTAGGCTACAGATTTTTTTCTCTCTCTCTTTTTTGTGAATATAGACTACAGTGTCCAATCTGGGTTTTTTTTTTTGTTTTTTTTTTTGCTGTTGCTGCTTTATTTTTCATCCCCTTTTTACATTTAGGGTTTTTCGTCTCTCCTCATATTACCCAAGAAGAGACAGCAATTGCTGTCATATAGTAAACCTACAATCACACACTATAAAACCCCACAATCCAGGCAAGAACCAATACCTACTGCCATACACCAGGTAGGCAGACAACACCTGAGAAAGTTACTCGAATTGAGTAATAACAAGGGTGAAAAGGGAAGCCCATCTCCTGATCACATCAACTTGGAGGCAATCAGACAACATAAAAATAACAAAACACACACTCACTAAGTATTAAGACCACAGTTAACTACTAAACATACCCAAGAAGCAGAAGCAGATGACCATATCAGCAAATGTCTAGAAACAAAATTAAGTGACTAACAAATAAGCTGAAGGTAGACCTACACTCCATACTTGAATGAGGGCAGACCTTGGAAATGCCTGAGAAGGAATTCAGAAAAAATGATTATAAAATGCTTCAAAACACTTCACAACGGAGTTTAGCAAAATAAGGAAAAAGTCAGGAAAACACTACAGGAACAATCAAATAAGATACAGCATCGAAATCATTCAAAACCTACAGAAAGAGGTCCGAACAATTAATAATAGAATATCAAAAATGGACAATACACTGAAAGGGGTAGAATTGAAGAGATGGAAGCCAGAATTAGTTATCTGCAAGACAAATCTCTCAATAATACTAAGATAGAAGAGAAAACAAGAAAAAAGGATTAAAAAATCTGAAGAATGTCTACAATTCATATTGGAAAACATGAAGAGAAATAACTTAAGAATTATCGGCATTCCAAAACAGAAAGAAACACAGAAGTACACAGAGGAGATATATGAAGAGCTGTTGGAAGAAAATGTCCCTAACATCCTAAAAAGCAAAAAAGGTAAGCATTCAAGAAGCTCAACAAACCCAAGAAGGATAGACCCTAAAAGAAAATCACCAACACTTATAATAAATCAAGCTATCCAAAATCAAAGATAAGGACAGAAACTTGAAAGCAGCAAGGGAAAAGAAAAGTGTAACATACAAAGAGTAGCAAATCAAATTAAGCTCGGATCTCTCAGCAGAAACTATTCAGGCAAGAAGGTAATGGTGAGACATGTATAAAACCCTGAAAGGAAAAAAACTGCCAACCAAGAATCCTTTATCCAGCAAAGTTGTCAATCAAATATGAGAGTAAAATCAAAACATTCCAGGATAAACAGAAGCTAAGAGATTTTGCCAAAGGCAACTCTGTGCTGCAAAACATACTAAAAGGGAGTTCTATGGACTGAGAACCTACAAGAACAGACAACAACCAGAAATTGACATACGTGGCAGCACCTCCCAGAACTAAATTGACAAATGAAAGAGTCGAGAACAGAACAAAACTATAAGAACAAATTCAGAGAACCTGGGAGATCAGTCTATCATCAAAACAATTACAATGTAAAAGAAGGTAAACACAGAGGAACTGAGATCCAGGTGTTGATAAGGTCAGGTACATTACATGATAAAACAGACTGCACTTAATAGAGGGAAAAGTTAATGGAATATAAGGTAACCACAAAGAAAAATAATATTTCACAACATACCAAGAAAATGAAAATTCAAGAAGAACATGGAAGCATTAAAATTATGAGGAAACTGATAAGAACACAAAAAACATGAACTCAAGATAGGAAGACATGCAAAACAAAGAAACCAGGACAAAAGAAACCAAACATAATGGCAGCAATTAATTCATACCTATCAATAATTACACTAAATGATTAAATGCACCAGTTAAGAGACAGAGAGTGGCAGAATGGATAAGAAAGCAAGATCCTTCAACATGCTGTTTGCAAGAGACACACCTTACACACAGAGACAAAAACAGACAAAAAGTCAAAAGGATGGAAAAAAATATACTAAGCTAACTGCAATAAAAAACAAATAGGAGTGGCAATACATATCTTGGATAAAATAAACTTTAAAGAAAAAACCAGCATAATAGATATAATATGAGTGGGTGATTTTAATATACCACTTTTGAAATGGATAGAGCAATCAGAAAGAAACTTGAAAATGACACAGAGGAACTAAACAACACAAGCAGCCAACTGGACTTCATTGATGTGTACAGAGCATTTAACCCAACAACAGCACAATACACATTCTTTTCCAGTGCTCATCAAACATTTTCCAGAATAGACCATGTCTTAGGCCAAAAAACAAGCCTCCATATATTTTAAATATCAAAATACTACAAAGCATCTTGTCATACATACCACAATGCTATCAAATTAGAAATCAACAATAGGAAGTCCAAGGAAATCAAGTCAAATACATGGAAACTGAATAACACCTTCCTGAAAAGCGACTGGGTAAAAGAAGAAATAAAATGTGAATTCAAAAAATTTGTAGAAACAAATGAGAATAAAAACACGACATAACAAAATTTTGGGGACACGGTGAAAGTGGTGCTGAGAGGACAATGTATTGCAATAAATGCACATATACCAAAAGAATAAAGAACGAAAGCTAAAACATTAACTCAGCATCTCCAAAAATTAGAAACAGACCAACAGAGGGAACCTACGGACACCAAAAGAAAAAAATATAAATAATAAAGATTAGAGCAGAAATAAATGAGATAGAAAACAGAAACCTATGGAAAGAATCAACAAGACAAGAAAGGATTAATAAAATTGACAAACCATTGGCAAACCTAACAAAAGAAAAGAGGGAGAAGACACAAATAACACGCATTAGAAACCACATGGGGGATGTCACAATGGAACCAAAGGAAATCAAAAGGATAATAACAGAATACTATGAAGAGTTTTACTCCAACAAATTTGAAAACTTAGAAGAGATAGATACATTTTTAGATAAACACGACCTACCTAAACTTACACAGAGTGAGGTAGAAAACGTGAACAGACTCATAACAGAAGAAGAAATTGATTAGGTCATCAAAAAACTCCCAACCAAAAAAAGTCCAGGTCCAGATGGCTTCACTGGTGAGTTCTACCAAGCATTAAGGGAAGAGCTGTCACAAATTCTACTCAAATTATTCCAGAATATAAAGAGGATGGAAAACTTCCTAGTACATTTCATGAAGCAAGCATAACCCTCATACCAAAACCAGGGAAGGGAGTCACTAAGAAAGAAAATTATGGAACAATATCCCACATGAACATAGATTAAAAAAATTCTCAACAAAATCCTGTTGTTGTTGTTGTCAGGTGCCATCGAGTCGGAACCGACTCATAGCGACCCTATGCACAGCAGAACGAAACAATGTTCGATCCTGGGCCAACCTCACTACCGCTGCCACACCTGAGCCCATCAATGATGCCACCTGGCTGATCCATCTCGTTGGGGTCTTCCTCTTTTTCTCTGACCCTCCACCCTACCCAGCATGACATCCTTCTCCAGCGATTGTTTCCTCCGGACAATATGTCCAAAGTAGGAGAGACGAAGTTTAGCCATCCTGGCCTCTAAGGAGCACTCTGGCTGCACTTCTTCCAAAACAGATTTATTGGTTCTTTTGGCAGTCCATGGCACTTTCAGTTTTCTCTTCCAACACCACAACTCAAAGGCATCAATACTTCTACGATCCTCCTTATTCACTGTCCAGCTTTCGCATCCATATGAGGCTATTGAAAACACAATGGCCTGGGTCAGGCGCACCCTAGTCCTCAAGCTGACATCTCTCCTCTTCAACACTTTAAAAAGTTCCTGTGCAGCAGATTTGCCCAGTGCAATACGTCGTCTGATCTCTTGACTGCTACTTCCGCGAGTGTTGATAGTTGATCCAAGAAGAATGAAGTCCTTGACAACTTCAATCTTTTCTCCATTGAATGAAGTCCTTGACAACTTCAATCTTTTCTCCAACAAAATCCTAGCCAACAAAATCCAGCAGCACATCAAAAAAATAATACATCATAACAAACAGGGATTCATATCAGGGATGCAAGGATGATTCAACATCAGAAAAACAATCAATGTAATCCACCATATAAAAAAGAAAAGAACAACATGATCTTATCGATTAATGCAGAAAAGACATTTGACAAAATCCAATATATTTTCTTGAGAAAAGCACTCAACAAAGTAGGAATTGAAAGGGTATTCGTCAACAAAATTAACAGCATATATACAAAAACCAACAGCCTACATTACTCACAATGGAGAGAAACTGAAAGCCTTCCCTCTGTGACCAGGAAGTAGACAAGGATGCCCTTTGTCACCACTTCTATTCAATATTGTGTTGGAAGTCTTAGCAAGAGCTATACGGCAAGACAGGGAAATTAAAGGCATCCAAAATTGGCAAACAGGAAGTAAAACTCTCTCTATTTGCAGATGATATGATCCTAAACATAGAAAACCCCAAAGACTCAGTAAAAAAAAACTACTAGATCTCATTGGAAGATACAGCAAAGTGGCAGTGTATAAGATCAACAAACAAAAATCAGTTGGATTCCACTATAGTAACAATGACAACGCCTAAAAGGACATTAAGAAAGCAATTCCATTTACAATTGCCACCCAAAGGATGAAATATCTAGGAATAAATGTAACCAGAGAAACAAAGGACCTATACAAAGAAAAATACAAAATATTACAACAAGAAACCAAAAGAGACCTACAAAAATGGAAGAAAGTACTATGCTCATGGATAAGAAGACTTACAATTGTAAAAATGTCGATACAACCCAAAGCAATTTACACATATAATGCAATCCCAATCCAGATTCCAACGGCATTCTTCAAAGAGATAGAAAAAACAGTTACAAACTTTATATGGAAAGGAAAGAGACCCAGGATAAGCAAAGCACAGCTTAAGAAGAAGAATAAGGTTGGAAACCTCTCATTCCCTAATTTAAAATTTTACTACATGGCTACAAGAGTCAAAACAGCCTGGTTCTGGAACAGTAAAAGATACATTGATCAATGGAACAGCATTGATAATCCAGAAATTAACCCATCCACATACAGCTAACTGATTTTTGACAAAGTGCCTAAGTATATTGCATTGGGAGGAGACATTCTCTTCAACAGATGGTACTGGCAGAACTGGAAAGTGATATGCAAGATTGAAACAAGACCTTTACCTCACACGTTATACAAAAACCAACTCAGCATGGATTAAAGACCTAAATCTGAATCTCAGAATTCTAAAGGCCATCAATGAAAAAATAGGGACAAATGTGAGGGTACTAATTCAGGGCATACACAGACTACCAAACATTTTGAAAATTATACAAATAAAAGTAGTCAAAATAGATGGTTTGGACATACTAAAAATTAAAAATTTATGTGAATCAAAAGACTTCACCAAAAGAGTAAAATAGGAGTCCACAGAATGGGAAATATTCTTCTGTAGTGACACATTCGACAAGGGACTAATTTCTAAAATATATAGGAAACTACAACACTTCTATAAGAAAAAGACAAATAACTCAATTAAAAAATGGGGACAGGACATGAACACACACTTCACCAAGGAGAAGATCTGGGCAGCCAAAAAACATATGAAGAAATGTTCATGATCACTAGCCATTACAGAGATGCAAACCAAAACAATGAGATATCAATCATCTCACACCAGCAATAACAGCAAAGATCAAAACAGTTGAGGACAATAAATGCTGGCGAGGGTGCGGAGAGACCAGGACCCTCCTACATTGATGGTGGAATTGCAAAATGACCCCACCACTCTGGAAAACAATATGGTGATTTCTCAGAAAGTTGGACATAGAAATACCTTATGATCCAGCAATTCCTCTACTTGGTATTTACCCATAAGAAATACGAGTCATAACACGAGTAGATCTATGCATACCAATGTTCATAGCAGCACTACTTACAACAGCAAAATGATGGAGACAGCCTAAGTGCCCATTAATGGAAGAATTAATAAAGAAAAACAAAATGGTACATACACACAATGGAATAATGTGCTACTTTGAAGAATAACAAGGAAGTTGCAAGCCACCACATAACATGGATGAACCTTGAGGACATTATGCTGAGTGAAATTATTCAGTCACAAGAAGAAATACGGCATACGGCCATTATTGTAAAAGATTAAGAAAGAAAACCCACACTAAAAGGGGGGAAATTTTGCTGGTTACAGGGATGTATGAGGTGGTTTGAGGGGAGGGAGGGGAAAGTGGAGCACAGGGTAGGGAATAGACACAGGATAGCTTGGGTGCTGATGTGGCGGGGGGGTCAATACACAAGAAGGGGTAGGGGAATGGAAGAACAAGGCAGATGGGAGAACAGTTAGGCAGGTTTGCATGGGCTAAGTGGGACATAGGTAAATAATGATGTATACACAACCTTGGAACAACAGGGCTCTGGGATACAGGGATTGAGACATGGTTGGAATGGGGAAAGGAGGGGAAATAATGTTAAGATGCTTGGCTGTCTTTTGAATCTTGGTTTCCCTTGCGTCCCATTGTAAAATAGACACTTGAGGGGTAGAGAAAGGAATAGCCAGAAACAGACCCATAGAACGTGTGTAAGTCCATCTTCAGCCTATAACTGATTGGAATACCTAAAATGGGACTACAATGTGCCCAATGAAGGAGGCTTCCTATGGAGCCTTTGCATCCCATAAAACCATACGTGGAATCCTGAACCTCATCCAGAATCTTCTGAGGTGGGAAATCTCCACTTGAAAGGACAAGCAGACCAGCCTGGAGTTTCTAGAACAGAAGATATTTCTTGAAAGAAAGACTGGCAGGAAAAATTAAAAACAATAATGGCAGTCCTATTGACTACTACAAGAACAAGCAAATTGTTCCCAGGAGCCATCAAGGCAAGTGGTTGGGTGCCCTCAGGGCAAACCCCTTTCCAAGACTAACAATCAAGGGGAATGTATGATTAGTGGTCTGGCTGGTGACCAGGTTGGTCACCGATAAGAGGAAGTGGGGGAAAAAACAGCAATGAATTTGTGAGCTAAGTCCGACCACGTTCAATAGACTCTTGTAAACCCAGGTTGAGACCTGGTTGGCCAGCAGTATGGCAAGAACTGAGGACTCCTAGGCCCAGAGACAGTGACATGGCCACAGAGGACTAGAGTGGAGAGTGAAGCTTCCAGGTGATATAAAGTGAGGGGAGATGCACAAGAACACCCATACTTGCAGACAGTACCCACTTTACCTGGCTTCAATGGTTGGATGATCAGAACTTGACTAGAAGAAGAAAGAAGAGTAAAAAAAGAGTAATCTGCTAGAATTTGATGAACTTGACCTATACTTATGGATGTAGTAGCTCAAAAGAGGGAACAAATAGTTACAGCGAGGATCATTCCCACCCCCTCGGTATGCAGGGTTGATAGAGATGGGAAACTTAGACCTTGATAACCCAAAAGGGTCGGGGGGGGGGGGGGGGGGGGGGGAAGGGGAGGTGGCTACAAAGCCAAGAAGTGACTGGTTTATAAGCTTTCAAGAGGGAGCCTAGTTCCAGGGGTTGCGGGGGAAGGTAGAATTTCCACTGAGTGGCTTCCAATCTGCCTGGATGGGACTGAAGAAAGGAGATGGGGATAAGACTCTTGTGGTACAGTAGGGAATAATTACTATCAGGACTGACTGTGAGAGTTAGAAATGTAAAGGTTGACATTTTGTAACAATAGGAGGGGAGTGATTGATTTTGCAGTCCAGGAGTGGAGGTCCCTGGGACCATCAAGGGAGAGTAGCAGAGTGCAGCACCCTACCGAGAGAAGCAGAGAAGAGAACAGAGAAGCAGTGATGGAGGCACAGATGATGATGTGGAGAGATGGAACGGCTGGGGACTCTGTACTCTGGGAGGGAGTGGGGCTCTGTGCTGGCAGGCAGAGGGCAGGCTTTGGTTGTTTGATTATGCATGGAGGGGATTATAATCATTGCAATGAAATGAAATACAATAGGATGAATGTAAATCTAATGTTCTCCCATGTAAACTATCAAATAATTCACAATAAAAACTTAAAAAAACAAAACCCTATGGAGCACAGATCCACTCTGACACACATGGACTTCTTACAAATAGGGATCAACTCGAGGACAACTGGCTGTATTTCTTTAGTTTCAAAACACTCAGTGAAAGTTTTCAGTCAAAATAACTTTATAAAAAGACATTACTCAAAGGGAATGTCCCAATGAGAAATAGGTTTAGGATTTTGAACGTTTAAGATTATTTTTTCAAGCTCTAAAAAGCAAAAGGAGTCCTAGTATGGCGTTGCGGGTTAATGCACTGGACTACAAGGTCAGTTTGAACTGCAAGGTCAGCGGTTCAAATTTACCAGCCACTCCTTGGAAACTCTATACAGGGTCACTATGAGTCAGAACTGACCCAACAGCACTTAACAACAGCAAAAAAGAAAAGAAAAGAAAAAAGGACAAACATTATATGAGACCACTATTGTAAAAACTCAATAGAAGGTTTTCATGCTAAAAGAAACATTCTTTGATGGTTACCAGGAGTGGGAGGGAAGGGAGAGTAATTCAATGGCCAAAGTCACATGTTAACTCAGGTGATGGGGAGGACAATATACCATAAGATGGAGATTGACAGAAGAATGATGAAGACAGGTGAAAACACTGACAGTATTTTGTTCTGTTGTGCATAGGGTCACTATGAGCTGTAATCAACTCTACGGCACCTAAAAACAACAATTTTGGAGGTCAGAAGTCCAGAATGGGTTTCACTGTGTAAATCCAAGGTGTTGTCAAGACTGTGTTCCTTGCCAGAGATCCTAAGGAAGAACTAACTTCCTTGACATTTCTACTATCTAGATGATGCTTGCGTTCCTTGGCGGGTGGTCCCTTTCTCCATCTTCAAGCCATCAATATACAATTTAACTCTTTCTCACATAGTATCATTTTTTTAATGTTTTATTGTGAATTATGTGATAGTTTACATGAGAGAACATTAGTTTTCCATTCATCCTATCATATATCGTTTCATTGCCATGGTTACAATCCCCTCTATGCATCATCATCCCTTTCCCTCTCTGGGTCTAAAGTCCCCTGCTGCTCCATCTCTCCACATCACCATCTCTGCTTCCATCTCTGGTGTCACTGCTTCTCTGGGTAGGCTCCCTCTCTCCACTCTTCTCCCTTGATGGTCCCAGGGACCTATGCTCCTAGACTGCAAAGTTAATCACTCCCCTCCTTGCTACAAAACGTCTACCTTTACATTTACAACCTTCACAATCAATCCTGATAACAATTATTCACTATTGTATCACAAGAGACCTATCCCTATTTCCTTTCATCAGCCCCACCTAGACAGATTGAATACTACTCAGTGGATTCTACCATCCTCCATGCCCTCTAGATCTAATTTCCCTCTTGAAAGCATGTAAGCCAGTCATTTCTTGCCTTTGTAAACCCCCATTTTGGGTAGCTAATGTCCAAGGTGCCCATCCCTGTCTATTCTGTGTATGGAGGGGGTGGGAATGATCCTTGCTGTAAAGATTTGTTCCCTCTTTTGAGCTACTGCATCCATAGGTGTAGGCCAAGTCTATCAAATTGTATCAGATTACTCTTTTTTTTACCTCTTCTTTCTTCTTCTAGTTGAGCTATGATCATCCAGTCATTGAAGCCAGGTCAAGTGGGTATTATCTGTAAGTGTGGGTGTTCTTGTACATGTGCCCTCTCTTCTTGTCAGCTGGAAGCTTCACTCTCCACTCTAGTTCTCTGTGGCTATGTCACTGATTCTGGGCTCAAGAGTCTCCAGGTCTTACCACACTGTTGGCCAAGCAGGTCTCCACCTGGGTTCACAGGAGTCTATTGAACAATGTAGGGCTTAGATCGAAGCTTCATTGCTGTTTTTCCCTCACTTCCCCTTATCGGTGATGAACGTGTTCACCAATCAGTGTGTGTATTCCCGTTGAGCCTTAGTCTTGGAAGGGGGTTTGCTCTGAGGGTACCCGACCACTTGCCTTGATGTCTCCTGGGCCAGCAACTTGCTTGTTCTTGTAGTAATCAGTCGGTCTGCCTATATTGTTTTGTATTTTTCCTGTCGGTCTTTCAAGAAGTATCTTCTGTTCTTCTAGCTACTCCAGGCTGGTCTGCCTGCCCTTTCAAGTGGAAACTTCCCACCTCTGAAGATTCTGGATGCTGTTCAGGATTCTACTTATAGTCTTATGTAATGCAGAGGCTCCGTAGGGAGCCTCCTTCACTGGGCATGTTGTAGCCCCATTTTAGGTATTCCAATCAGTTATAGCCAGAAGACAGACTTACAAGCTTTCTCTGGTGAGGTGATATTTCTGGCTATTCCTTTCTCTCCCTCTCCAGTGTCTATTTTAAAATGATATGCAAGGGAAACCAAAATTCAAAAGACATCCAAGCATCTTAACATTATTTCCCCCATAGTATCATTTTTTCACTGACTATTCTCTGTCTCTCTTTCACTTATAATGAACCTATGATTACCTTGGACCCTCCCAGATAATCCAGGATAATTTTCTATATCAAGATCCTTATCTTAATAACATCCAAAAAGTATTTTTTATCAGATTGTGGAGCTTAGTATGTAAGCATCTTTCAGGGACATTATACTGCCTACCACAACTGACCCTAGCACTGTGATGGTACACAGAAAAGGATCCTTGTAAATTCATCCAATGAATTCACCCACTGAATCTAGCCACAGTAGTCCAATGATCATAGAAAATGCCACCCTGTTTTTCCACTTAACTATGAATCAGAAGCACGGCTCTTACCTCTGTCACAACATTTATTCCAGTACCATGAGAGTCTCTCTCAGCCAAATGGAAAAGGGAGCCAAATGCCAGTCTTGATATACATTAATGTTCTCAGAAATTTAAATACATACATGTAAAACCAAGGAAAGATGGTGAAGTAAGCCAATGCACTGAGCTGACACTGTGCTACAAAGACATGGGACACTGACTGAAACAGATACAGATGGTGATACTGGCACTATAAGCATCAGAGGATAGGACAGAGGTAGATTGAATACTGACCGAAAGAGGCAATAGAAGTACTGAGAATGAAGAAAAGCATGTAAACTGTGGGCTGGTGTGAAACAGCGTAGCCATCTTGAGCTTTGGGGAGTGGCTGTTGATACAGTGTCCTGCAGGCATAGGAAGTTAGTAGGAAGGGAATACAATTCTCCTGGAAGCTGAGGGAGTGGCCACTACCAGCCCTAGACAACTCAGTGGCATACCTTCATGTCCAGTCTCTTTTCTGTCTATTATCTGGCACCTGGCATAGTGTCCCTGGTACTTGAGGCACATGAACCCACTCTGAACTATGCTACACAAACAGTGAACAGAGAACTAACTGTGTTTATACTTCTTATCTCTATTACATCTGCCAGGAGACAGTTGGTAAGTGCCTGAGCATACACCAATATGTAATCATCAACTAAATGCCTCAAAGAAAACACAAATTTAGTTACACAAAGAAATAAGACAGAGTGCCTCAAAAAAGTGACCAAAATAAAGAGAAAATGTAACATCAGATATGATATCAAAATTCCTGATAAGGAATTTAAAAGAATGTTAATTAGGTAACTTCAACAGATTGTGATAAAGATGGAGCAAACTACAGATGAAATCAAAGAAAATATAGACAAAACTATGGAAATTTTCAGGAAACAAGTGGAAAAAATAATTGAAAGAATGGGAACCATAAAAAACAGCAATGTAAAAGACAGAAAATTAACAATAAGATTTCAAAATGGATAAAACACTGAAAGGGCAAAGATACGGAATTGAATCAATGGAAAGCCACATAACTGAACTTGAAGAAAAATCTCCCAATATTTATCTGCTAGAGTCTTGGTGTGACACTGTAGGATAAGCACTTGACTTGAAGGATGGTTTGAACCTCAAGGTCAGTGGTTCAAACTCACCAGCTGCTCCTTGGAAACCCTATACAGGGTCTCTACAAGTCAGAACTTACTCGACATCATTTAACATCAACAAGAGGAAAAATCAGAAAAAAGAACAAAGATCTGAAGAAAGCCTAAGATTTATATGGGACACTATCAAGAGGAATAACTTACATGTGATAGGAATTCCAGAACAGAAAGAGACAATAATTAAATAAATAAAACCCATAGAAAATATTGTCCAAGAGTTGTTGGAAGAAAACTTCCCTAATGCCATAAGAGAAGTTAGTCATTCAAGAAGTTGAATGAACTCCAAATAGGATCGACCCTAAAAGAAAAACACCAAGATGTATTATAATCAAACTTTCCAAAATCAAAGACAAGAAAAGAATCCTGGGGCAGTTCAGGAAAAACAAAAAGTTATCTACAAAGGAGAACTGATAAGACCAAGCTCTGATTTCTCAGCAGGAACCATGCAGACAACAAGACAATGGAATTACATATATAAAATTCTGAAAGAAACAAATTGCCAACCAAGAAACATATAGCCAGCAAAACTGTCCATCAAGTATGACTGCAAAATTAGGTCGCTTTCAGACAAACAGAAATTAAAGAAACATGTAAAATCTTTCCAATCTTACAAAAAAAAAAAAAATCTAAAGGGCATTCTTTGGACAGAGAAGCAACAATAGCAGGCAACAACCTGAGACTAATATACATTAACAATGTAAACCGAGACTCTCCTAGATATAAAAGTATGCCAACTAAAACAAACCTGTGGTTATTGTTAAGTGAAATCAAGTCATTTCTGACTCATAGCAACCCTGTACAGGGTTTCTAAGAAGCGGCTAGTGAGCTTGAACCACTGACCTTGCAGTTCAAACCAACCTTGTAGTCCAGCGCATTAGCCTACAGCACCACACCAGGGAACCAGAGATAGAGTTGCAATAAAAATAACAAAAAATAAAAAGGGGGAATAATGTAGTTACAGAACTTCCAAATGAAGACTAAATGAAATAGATTTCAAGAAAAAAATTTAAATAAGTATGAACAAACTAACTATAACACTAAAAACTAGACCAAGCCTTACTCCTAGCCCTAGCATAATAACCCTTACCCTTAACATTAACCCTAATCCTAACCACTGTTTTTGCTAAATGCCATCAAGTCAGTTCTGAAACATAGCTACCCTGTATAGGGTTTGTGAAAAGCAGCTGGTGAGTTTGAACTGCTGATCTTGAGGTTCAAACCAACCTTGAGGTCAAACCCATATCCAATGGTGCCAACCAGGATTCCATCTTAACTATAACCCTAACAATATATGAAATCCTAGGCCTTTTTTTTTTTTTTTTTAATTGGGCAAATCTGCTGCACAAGCCCTCTTTAAAGTGTTGAAGAGCAAAGATGTCAGTTTGAAGACTAAGATGCGCCTAACCATGGTATTTTCAATAAGCCTATATGTATGTGAAAGTTGGACAGTGAATAAGGAAGAATTGATGCATTTGAGTTAATGGTTTTGGAGGAGAATACTGAAAAGACCATGGACTGCCAAAAGAATAGGTCTGTGTTACAAGAAGTACAGTCAGAAATGGAGGGTTGGAGAAAAAGAGGAAGACTCCCAGAGACATGGATTGGCACAGCAGTAGCAACAATGTGATCAAATGTAGCAACAATTGTGAGATTGGCCCAGGACCAGGCGGTGTTTCGTTCTGTTGCATATAGGATGGCTATGAGTCGGTACCAACTCAATGGCACCTAACACAAGAACAACAGGTCTAGCCTAGACCTAGCCATAGTCCCTACCCTAAACCTCCTTACTCCTACCCACCCCTCAAAAAAAAAATTATATATATATATATATCAGACTAGACTGAAGACATATACCAAAAGTTTAAGGATTAAAAATTTAGAAGTAACTAGTGAGGCTCCAGTTAGAAAGTGTCAACTAGGATGACAAGGGACATAAAATATATGTATCATATGGAAAGTTTTAAAGAACAAATAATGTTCAATCTGGAGGTAATAATTACAACCTGTTTTCTGAAAACTACAGGGAGATATAATAAGATTTTTATATCATGTGAAGTATTTTAATATCAAGGAAATGATTCTGAATAAAAAAAATCCCAAGAACTAGTTAGAGTTCAGAATGAACTAAATTTCTGCTTAATCTAAAATCCTTCCTAATAACTATAATTTTTCAACAATGAAACAATCTAAAGGATTACTAAATGTGTTAATGGAGAAGATAATTATTTTAAAGGCTATAAGAAAAGATGTTTGCCCTGAGTAAAATTTAGGATTAGACCAGGCTATACATCCTTTCTACCTAGAAGATTTTATGGGTCTAGAATGAGATTTGCCAATAAATGCAATCCTTTCCACATAAAACATTATACTAATGTTCCTTATTCTATTACAGTGGCAAGAAGTACTAAGAAATCATTGACTAAGCATTTACTGAGAATCTTCTCTGTGCTAATGATTGCAGATATACATGAAACAATCCCTGTCCTCAGCAAGTTTAACCAAATGGAAAAATCAGAATAATTGCTGTTGTTGTCAGGTGCCATCGAGTCAGAACCGACTCATAGCGACCCCATGCACAGCAGAACAAAACAATGTCCGATCCTGGGCCAACCTCACTA
>NW_006408719.1:3318089-3321647 GCF_000296735.1 Chrysochloris asiatica | reverse complement strand
ATATCTCAAGCGAGTAAAGTTTTGCTAAATTTAATACAGAAACGGCTACAATCATTCAGAATAATAGCTATACAAAAAAAGATAACTGACATTATGATGTGCCTCCCTCATGAAAGATATACAGACAATTAAGTGATAGAGGAGTTTAGAGACAAAAATGAAATAGCCCTACCTGAAATAACTACTATTAAAGATTTCATTAGTTGTTAGGTGTCGTCGAGTCGGTTTTGACCCATAGAGACCCTTATAGCGTTTTCGAGGAGCCGCTGATGAGCTTGAATCGCCGACCTTGCAGTTCAAACCAAGTTTGCAGTCCAGTGCATTAACCCACAGCGCCACAAACAAAGCTTATAGAATGGGATGGAAAAGAAGGATAATTCACATGGGGGAAACAATGAACAAAGGCACCGGTGCCAACACCTGCTTCTTCTTGTTGTTCAATGACATCGAGTAGGTCCCAACTCATAGAAACTCTGTATAGGGTTTCAATGGAATGGCTGGTGAGCTTGAACCACCTGCCTTTTGTTCAAACCAACCTTACAGTCCAGTGCTTTTTCCCACAGCACCACAGTCGACACCTGTATATCTACTTAAATCCCACTACTGGATAAGCTGGCTACTGCATAAATCCCTTGAACACTCATGATTTGAATTTAACAAGGGTGACCAGAGACAATTTATTCCATCAAGCCAGGAAATTTCTTTTGCAATTTCTTACCTGGTACTTCTTGGAAGAAGTGTTTTAAAAATCAGTTAGCAATACATGTTTTGCTAGTCAACATTTTTATTCAACTCTGTTTTGATACACATCTATGCAAGTAAAATCATTCACATTTTAATCTCTGAACTATAAGCACTGAGTTAAATCCATAACTACAAAATATCCGGCAAGGATATGTTTCCTTTGGAAGTCACAGTGCTCTTCTATATAAAGAGAAATTATTAGTTAGACAATTTGTGGTTAAATCCATAAAACACATATGTTAAAAACTCTTCCTTCGAAAATCTGTTTCCCCATAAAGAAGTCAGGGCCATTGATTTTTGACATATCTTGTAGACAGTAAACTGAGTGAATGCTTGATTTTTCTTCCAATATAATAAAAGACAAATTACCAATTTAATTCACCTGGGCTTTTATTTGTAGGTATCAGAAGTACATGCATTAGCAAATGGATGCTAAGATTTCAAGCATGCCCTCCTATTTCTCAAGTTTAACAGTATTAACATACCTACAGGAGGAAAACACCACTCATGCGTCAGTTTGTCATACTGTGGTGGTTTGTGAGTTGCTGTGATGTGTGCATGTGTACATGGACCATGTGTATATGGACGAAGAGGCAGTTGTTTGAACAAAACATGGGAACACTGAATAGGTTAAAATTTAGAAAGGTGTGCAACAGGGTTGTATTCTTTCACCATACTTATTCAACCTGCATGCTGAGAAAATAATCTGAGAAGCTGGATTATATGAAGAAAACCATGGCATCAGGATTGGAGGAAGACTCATTAACAACTTGCAATATGCAGATGATACAACCTTGCTTCCTGAAAGTGAAGAGGACTTAAAATACTGATGAAGATCAAAGAGCACAGCCTTCAGTATGGATTGCATCTCAATGTAAAGAAAACAAAAATACTCACCAGTGGACCAATAAACAAATTCTTATCAATGGTGAAAAGTTTGAAGTTGTCAAGGACTTCATTCTTCTTGGATCAGCTATCAACACTCATGGAAGCAGCAGTCAAGAAATCAAATGATGTATTGCATTAGGCAAATCTGCTGCACAGATTTTTTAAAGTGCTGAAGAGCAAAGATGTGAGCTTGAAGACTAAGGTGTGCCTGACCCAAGCCATGGTATTTTCAATAACCTCATATGCATGTGAAAGTAGACAGCTGAACAGTGATTAAGGAAGACCATATAAGAATTGATGCTTTTGAGTTATGGTGCTAGAGGAGAATATTGAAAGTGCCACAGGCTGCCAAAAGAACAAACAGATCTGTGTTGGAAGAAGTGCAGCCAGAGTGCTCCTTGGAGGCCAGGATGGCCAAACTTCGCCTCTCATACTTCAGACATATTGTCAGGAGGGACCAGTCGCTGAAGAAGGATATCATGTTTGGTAAGGTGGAGGGTCAGAAAAAAGAGGAAGACCCCCAGCAAGATGGATTGGCAAAGTGGCAGCATCTATGGGCTCAAGCATGGCAACAATTGTGAGGTTAGCCCAGGACTGGGCAGTGTTTTGTTCTGTTGTGCATAGGGTCATTATGAGTTGATACCAACTCGATGGCACATAACAACAACAACAGGAGGAGGAAAACTTCAACTAATTTGTGCAAATCTTTGGGTTTTATCAAAGAATACTCAAAAGAATTATGGATAGGAGGATCTAGGTGTCTAAAAATCTGACAAAGGTCTAATTTAATAAAGAAACTTCATTTTTCAGAAGATATATTAAGCTATTGCTAATACTTAGACTAAGACACACCATATGTCTTTCTGAGGTCTTGACTTTATTTATAAGTGTGAACTATAGTTTGGGTTGTAGTCCTGATGTGGCACTGTAGAATAAGTATTGGACTGAAAAGTTGGTTTGAACTGCACGTTTGGCAGTTTAAACCTTCCAGTCACTCCTCAGAAATGCTATAAAAGGTTGCTATGAATGTGAACTGACTTGACAGCACTTAAAAACAACATAGTTTTTTGGGTTTTTTAAAAAGTTTTTATTGTGAATTGAATGATAGTTTACATGGGAGAACATCAGCATTACACTCATCCTATCATATTTCATTAAATTGTGATGATTACAATCCCCTCTGTGCATCATCATTCAACAGTATTTGCTTCTATTCCCTCTGTTTTAGTTTTTTGTTTCTTTGGTGGGGGTATATACACAAAGACATTCAGGAATATATAATTATTTAAACAACCAAAGAGTACATTCTGCAAGCCTGCCTCCTGGCTGCCAGCACACAGCGTTTCTCTTTCCATGAGTCTAGAGTTCTCAGCTGCTCTATCTCTCCATGTCATCATCTCTGCCTGCAACTATGGTGTCACTGTTTCTCTGGATAGGGTCCCACATTCTACTCATGATCTTTTTCCTTGATGGTCCTATGGTCCTCTGTTCCTGGAATGTAAGATTAACTACTTCCCTCTTTATGTTGCAAAACGTATGCCTTTATAGTTGTGATAATCGCAATTCATCATGATATCAATTACTCACTATTGAATCATAAGAATCTTATCTCCATCTCCTTTCACCAGACCCATCTAGACAAGATGAAAACTATTCAGTTTCTTTACTAGCTTCCCCTCCCTCCATTCTTGTCTCGTTCTACTTTCCTCTACTTACTCTTACCTCTACTTCTTGCCTCTGCGTCTTCTTACTTCTACTTCTTGCCTCTAATTCTTCTTCTACCCATTCTTCTACTTCCCATCTTCCCTTCCTCTTTGTTCTATCTTACAACCCCCTTATATACCATTACAGAAAACATTGCATTCATAGTAATCAATGACATCAAGGTACAATCTATCTTGGGGCACATTCCTCATGGTTTACAAT
>NW_006408719.1:3312402-3317079 GCF_000296735.1 Chrysochloris asiatica | reverse complement strand
TCCCGCGGAGCAGCTGGTAGTTTCGAACCGCTGACCTTAAGGTTCGCAGCCCGATTCGTAACCACTATGCTACCAGAGCTCCTTTAACATAACATAACATAACATAAAAAGGATTTACATTGACAGGAGTCCCTGGGTGATGCAAATGATTAGGCACTTGACTACTAAATGAAAGCTTGGTAATATGAATTCACCCAGAGGAACCTTGGAAGAAAGGTCTAGCAATCAACTTCTGAAAAATTAACAACTGAAAACTCTGTGGAATGTAGTTATATGCTGAAGAAACGCATGGAGTAGACATGAGGTAAAACTGACTCCACAGCAACTACTTTTGGAAATGTGAATGTCACAAGCAGTGTATCATCAGCCTATTCTCAGGAGTTGCAGGTCCTATTTAACTTTTTCTTAGTATTTTTATTCTTTCTTAAAACAGAATTGCTTTGAGGCACAAATTTTGTTACTAAATGTCACATTTAACTAACTTCTATTCACTGTAGTTTCTTACAATGATATAGAAAAGAACTAGATGGAGAGTATAAGATCAAGATAAAATCTACAATATTTTCTGTTAGGAGAATAATTCATTTTCAATGGAAAGAGGGTAATAGGTAATATTCTCTTCTGTGTCAATAAATATTATGATTTCTAATCAAAACAACGATCTAGGATTCTCCTGCAGTCTCACCTGGGACTTCTAAAAACAAATGAACAATTCCAATTATAAATTATAAATACAACAACTTATGCTAACAGTTTTAACAAACCATTTGGGGCTGCTAATAGAAAATTCCTCTCTTGCAAAGGAACTCAAAATACTTGCCATTAACAACATTTAAAAAAAAAAAAAAAAAAACTCTCTAGCATTCCTTTGACATAGGTCATTTCTTCTGTTTTACAGAGTGGAAAAAGGCATAGATGCTAGCCCAATTCCTAAGGCCCTTTAGTCCTCAACCCAGGGATCCCTGGTTAATTATTACCCTCAACATGGGAAGGATTCCAAACAAATTAGCCTTAAACAGCATTAAAAAGTCACAGTCCTTCAACTCTGAAGGGCATAACCTATTCCAAGAGCGCTTCCTGAAAGAGAAGAGGTAAGAAAAGGAGGGAAAAAAGTTATCAATTTGAAGTTATTCAAAGTAAGACTCTAAATTCTTTCAAGACTATGATCTTGTTCCCTACAGAGTTAAATATTGTATCGGCAGGTGTTAGGAACTATATGTTGAAATGATAACTGGCGGTACTCTACATATTGTTCAGTACTTTACTTCCTTGGAGGATACCTGGTGGCATTGTTGGATAACACTAGACTGCTAACCACAAGGTCATCAGTTTGATCCCTCCAATCATTTTCTACTATGGAAGGCTTTCTGCTCCTGTAACGATTTACAGTTTCAGACAGCTATGTGCCATGGAGTCGGTTCTGACTCGTAGCGACTCTATACAGGGTTTCTGAGGCTGTAAATCTTTATGGGATCAGAAAACCTCATCTTTCTCCCATGGAACAGCTGGTAGTTTCAAACTGCTGACCTTAAAGTTAGCAGCCTGATTCATAACCACCACGCTACCAGAGCTCTTTAAGAAACTTATAGAAGGTTGCTATTAGTCAGGATCAAATTGCAGGAACTGGATTTCATTTGGGTTTGGTTTAATTCCTCTGTTCCCATAATTTCACATAGTTGATCTCCCTCTTCACCATACAAATATCTTTCACTGATCACAGATTTCTACAATCTTAATCACAGAGTTTACAATAACAAAAAGCAGTAATGCCACATATTACCAAAGACGTTGTGTATTTATTTACTTCTTTAAAGAGTTTAGTAAGAGAAAACTGATTAAAATCTTTCTGCCACAATTCATAATGAGTCTTTACATGAAAGGAAACAATGACCTGCCTTTATCACTTCTAGCCAGATATTTCTTATATTCTACCTTCAGAATATGTTTGTTACTGGTAAAAATGAAAGATACAGAGAGCCAATTTCTATACAATGGAGAAGGGATTTCCAATATGATGCCTAAGATTTTTTTAGTAACAAGTGGCATTTGTAATAAGCAAAAAAAAAAAAAAAAGATTAATGTCTTAATCCATGCATTTGATATCAACATGTAGTTGTTTAGTGCACTTGTTGTTAGGTGCCATCAAGTCAGTTCCAACTCATAGTGACCCTATGCACAACAGAACAAAATACAGCCAAGTCCTATGCCACCTTCACAACTATTGTTATATTTGATCCACTTATTGTTGACACAATGGTAATCCATCTCATAGGGGGTCCTCTTTTTCTGACATTCCACATTTTCAAGCATGATGTACTGCAGAGACTTGTGCTTCCTGACAACATGCCCATAGAAAAAGAGATGAAGTTTTGCCACTCTGTCCACTTAGAGCACCATAAATAAAAATTTGAAAGATATAATGTGATTTTTTTAAAAAATCTAACCTTGGTTAGTTGTTGTTGTTGTTAGGTGCAATCAAGTCAGCACTGACTCACAGCAACCTTATGCACAGCAGAACAAAACACTGCCCGATCCTGGGCCAACCTCACTACTGTGGCCACGCTTGAGTCCACCAATGCTGACACTTGTCCAATCCATCTCGTTGGGGGGTCTTCCTCTTTTTCTATGACCCTCCAATTTACCAAACATGCGACTGGTCCTTCCTGACTATATGTCCAAGATATGAAAGATGAAGTTTGGACATCTTGGCCTCGAAGGAGCACTCTTGCTGCACTTCTTCCAAAACAGATCTATTGGTCCTTTTGGAAGCCCATGGCACTTTCAGTATTCTCCTCCAACACGATAATTCAAAAGCATCAATTTCAAAGATCAGCTTGAGAAGGTAAAGACAAATATTACAACAAAATGTGCAAAGATCTGGAATCACAAAACCAAAAAAGAAGAACATGCTCAGCATTTCTCAAGCTGGGGGAACTGAAGAAAAAATTCAAGCCTCAACTTTCATTATTGAAAGATTCTCTGGGAAAATTATTGAATGATGCAGAAAGCATCAAGAGAAGACGCAAGAAATACAGAGTCACTGTACCAAAAGTAAATGGTTCGTGTTCAACCATTTCAAGAGGTAGCATATGATCAAGGAGGAAGTCCAAGGTACATTGAAGGAATTGGCAAAGAACAAGGCACCAGGAATTGATGGGATAAAAGTTAAAATCTTTCAAGAAAGTGAGGCAGCACAGAAGGCACTCAATCATATCTGCCAAGAAATTTGGAAGACAACTATCTGGCCAACTAATTGGAAGAGATCCATATTTGTGCCCATTCCAAAGAAAGGTGATTCAACAGAATGTGGAAATCATTGGACAATCTCTTTGATACTCCATGCGAGTAAAGTTTTACTAAATGTAATACAATCAAGATGGCAGATCAGGTAGACGTGCAGTGAGGAGCTGCATCACCAACAACACAGGATACCGGGCAAAGCAGTCACAGAGGATAGTACTAGAACTCTGAACCACATATAAAGGAATATTTAGGATATTGAAAGGCTTACAGCTAGAGGAATTTGTAGGAGAATCAAGAAATCCATTGCTTTCTAAGTCAAGATCCTCAACTAGTCCCGGTGCCACCATCTTGGGAGAGAACAAGTGGGGGAAGGATCAGAACAGCCACAAATGCCTGACAGAACTGAAGAGGTATAGGTGTGGACATTCATTTTTTGGGGGGTATCTGTCCATTGTTCATTGGTCTCTCACTGACTGTGCACCTCCATTCTGATAACTAGAGGGGATACCTGAGTGAATGGATATCCCACCCCTACCCCTGGAGGGTTCTACTACGCATGCGCACAGCTCTCCTCAAAATTTAAAGTGACACTGTCGACATGAAACCAAACGGCCATCACTCGTCTGTGGTGGCTTGTAAGTTGCTGTGATTCTGAGGGCTATGCCACCAGTATTTTAAATATCCAGCAGGGTCACACATGGTAGACAGATTTCAGATGAGCTTCTAGACAAAGACAGACTAGGAAGAAAGAGTGACGAACTACTTCCGAATCTTTAGTCACTCAAAACCTTATGAACAGCAGGGAAACACTGTCAGATACAGTGCTGGAAAATGAGCCACTCAGGTTGGAAAAGCACTCAAAATGCAACTGGGGAAGAGATGCCTCCTCAAAGTAGAGTTGACCATGATGACATGAAGGGAGAAAAGCCCACAGAACCTTCATTTGCTGATGAGAAATAACTCAAAATGAAGAGAAACAGCTGTAAACATCCAATGAAAATCAGAACATTTTGTTATATTTGATTCCACTAATTGGAATGTACGGAGTATGAATCTGGGAAAATTGGAAATTGTCAAAAATGAAATGAAATATCTTAGGCATTAGTGAGCTGAAATGGACTGGTACTGGACATTCTGAATCTGACAACCACATGGTTTACTATGCCGGGAATGACAAATTGAAAAGGAATGGTGTTGCATTCATCACCAAAAAGAACATACCCAGATCAGTCATGAGGTACAATGCTGTCTGTGATAGGATAATATCCATGTGCCTACAGGGAAGCCCAGTTAATTCCACTATTATTCAAATTTATGCATCAAACACTAAAGCGAGTGGGGATGAAATTGTTGTTGTTGTTGTCAGGTGCCATCGAGTCGGAATCGACTCATAGTGACTCCATGCACAGCAGAACGAAACAATGTTCGATCCTG
>NW_006408719.1:3308823-3310352 GCF_000296735.1 Chrysochloris asiatica | reverse complement strand
TGCTGCACAGGAACTTTTTAAAGTGTTGAAGAGCAAAGATGTCAGCTTGAGGACTAAGGTGCACCTGACCCAAGTCATGGTATTTTCAATAACCTAATATGGATGTGAAAACTGAACAGTGAATAAGGAAGATCGTAGAAGAATTGATGCCTTTGAATTATGGTGTTAGAGGTGAATACTCAATTTGCCATGGGCTGCCATAAGAACCAACAGATCTGTTTTGGAAGACGTGCAGCCAGAGTGCTCCTTAGAGGCCAAGATGGCCAAACTTCGTCTCTCGTAATTTGGACATATTGTCAGGAGGGAACAGTCGCTGGAGAAGGATATCATGTTTGGTAAGACGGAGGGTCAGAGAAAAAGAGGAAGAGACCCAACGAGATGGATTGGCCAGGTGGCAGCATCGACAAACTCAAGTGTAGCAACAGTAGTGAGGTTGACCCAGGACCGGACATTGTTTCGTTTTGCTGTGCATAAGGTTGTTATGAGTCAGTGCTGATTCGATGGCACCTAACAACAACAACAAAGGTAATACAGAAACAGCTAGCCTTGGTAATAGGAGAAAATTTACCCAGAAGAACAGTGGGACTGGTATTTAATCTGATATTTATTAACTCTTGATAATAAGATGTAGTCCTGGTGTGGCGCCACACTACAAAGTTGTTTGAGCTGCAAGGTCAGGGGTTCAAGCTCACCAGCTACTCCTCAGAAACCCTATACAGGGTCGCTATGGGTCGGAACCGACTCAACAGCACTTCACAACAACAACAAATTTTTGATAGGATCCACATGTTTGTGGTGGGAAGAGTTAGGGATATAAGTTGGAACATGGAGGGGAAAAAGAACTAAAAGTAATCATATTTGTCTAATCATTTGAATAATTAAGCAGGATATCATTGTCAAGGTAGCTTGAAAGGTAAAACATAGTATATTTGTGCATTAGTTGGGGTGGTCTCTCCTAATAATATGTCTGAAGTGTGAGAGACAAAAACTCACCATCCTGGCTTCTAAGGGGTATTCTTGCTGTACTTTTTCCAAAAGAGATTTGTTTGTTCTTCTGCCAGTATATGGTACTTTTAATATTCTTCTCCAACACCACAGCTCAAATGCGTCAATTCTTCCTTATTCATTGTCAAACATTCACATGGAAATACCATGGCTTTGGTCAGGCTTACTTCAGTTCTAAAACTGACATTTTTGCTCATCAACGCTTTAAAGAAGTCTTGTGCAACAGAATTGCCTAATGTAAAAGGTCTTCTGATTTCTTGACTACTGCTTCCATGAGTGTTGATAGTGGAATCAAGCAAAATGAAGTCTTTGACAACTTCAGTCTTTTTCCATTTATCATGATGTTATATATTGGTCCAATGGTAAGGATTTTTGTTTTCTTTATACTGAGGTGAAACTCATACTAAAAACTGTGGTCTTTGATCTTCATCAGTGAAGTATATTAAGTCTCCTTCACTTTCAGCAAGCAAAGTTCTTCATATCATCTTCATATCACAGGTTGTTAGTCTTTCTCAAATCTGGAT
>NW_006408719.1:3288223-3308655 GCF_000296735.1 Chrysochloris asiatica | reverse complement strand
CAACCTTGGAACTAACCTTTGCATAGGTAAACATCTTCCTGGATTCTCTGCTTTCAGCCAAGATCCAACGGACGTTAGCAATAATATTATTCATTCCACATTCTCTTCTGAGTTTTGTTTGAACCTCTGGCAGTTCCTTGTCAATGTACTGTACTTTTTACTTTGTTTCATTTTGTTTTCCTTGTTAGGCTTTCTTCCACTATATTTAAAAAAAAAAAAAATCTTTATTGTGAATTGAGTGACAGTTTACAGACAAGATCATCAGCTTTACATTCAACAAATCATAAACTGTTTCATATCAATGATTACAATCACCTCCATGCAACAAGAGTTATTCTGCTTACACCCTGTTGTTCTTTGCATTCCACCCACCTTCCTATTCCTTCTCAATTTTGTCCTTAGGCATATGGTGCCCTATAAAACTATTTACTGCCTGGCTGAAAATTGGTCTATGAAGGTGAGTTCCTTTCCAGACTTGAAGGGTAGTCAAGGGCCATAGTCTCAGGTTCCTCCAGTCTCTTTCTGACCAGTAAGCCCAGTCTTTTAATTTATTATTATTAAACAATTCTGAGTTTTATTCCACATTTTGTCCCACTCTATCAGGGATTCTCTAATGTGACCCCTTTCAAGGCAGGTGGTAGTGGTAGCAGGACATAGTCTAGTTCTTCTGGTTCACATATGCCATTAATCCACTGGACTAATTGATTCCAATGACACTTTAGTTCTTATAGCTCCTCTTTCTTCCACACATGGAGAAACAAACAGCTGCACCCTAGAATTTCATTTATGAGTTCTCAAGATACCAGATGCTACTCACCTAAGCAAGATGCAGAATATTGTCTTTGTGGACTATGTTATGCCAGTTGACCTTGGGGTCCCCTGACACTATGGCCTTGAGCCCCCAGACCCATCAATTCATTGCCTTAAGATGTTTGATAATAAATAGGAAGTATTCATCATTTTGCTTGCTGTGTGCTTCACCACATTCATAGTTGTGTTTGCATGAAAATTAAATATTTGCTTATAAATATCCTCTTTCAAACTAAAAAAAAATGGGGATATGTAAATCTTCCACTCTTCCTCCTTTACCCATTCAGCCTGTGTTTAGATGTATGTATCTATGCACAGAACACTGTTGTTCCAAGGCTGTATATATTTCACTAACTCTGCCATCTTTAGCACATGCATGCCGACCTGTCTTCACCAATCTTCATTATTCTTTTGTCACCCTCCTTCTTCATGACTATTGTCCTCATCCTTCTTGTATATTGCAGTCCTTGTTACCCAAGCTAATATGTGTCTATCCGCTAGCCAGTGAACTCCTCTCTCCTCCCTCCCACGTCTGGTAACCATCAAAGAATACTTCTTTCGTTTGAAAACCTTTTCTTAAGTTTTTACAATAATGGTCTCATATAATATTTGTCCTTTTGTTATTGACTAATTTCACTCCATATAATGTCCTCCAGGTTCATCCATGTTGTGAAGTGTTTCACACATTCATTATTCTCAATGTTGCATAGCATTCCATTATGTACAACTACCAACATTTGTTTATCTATTCTTCCATTGATGGAAACTTAGACTGTCTCCTTTTTGCTATTGTGAATAGTGCTGTGATGAACATTGGTGTATATATATCTACTGGTGTTCTGACTTGTATTTCTTGTGGATATGTAACAAGTAAAAGGATTGCTGGGTCATAACGCATTGCTATTTCCAACTTTCTGAAGAAGTGGCATGCAATTTTCCAGAGTGGTTGAACCATTTACAGTCTCACCAGCAATGTAGGAGTTTCCTAGTTTCTCCACACCCTCAACAGCATTTGTTGTTTTCTGATTTTTTTTAGCTTAACTATTAATGCTAGTATGAGAAAATATCTAATTGTTGTTTTGATTTGCATCTCTATAATGGTTAATGATCATAAACATTTCTTTATAAGTTTGTTGGCTGCCTGACTATCTTCCTTGGTGAAGTGTCAGTACAAGTTCTGTGCCTAAATTTCAATTGGGTTTTTTGTCTTTTTCTTGTAGCGGTGTAGTTTTCTATAAATTTTAGAATTTAATTCCTTTTCTGTTGCAAAAAAATTTTTTCACAGCCTTCCTTTTTATTCTTTTCCCAAAAACTTTTGATGCACATAAGTTCCTAGTTTTTAGGCGAACCCAATAACCTATTTTGTCTTCTACTGTTTCTATGTTTTCTGTAATGTTTAATTGTGTATATATGCCATGTATATATTTTCATTGATGATCTTTATAGTTCTAGGTTTGACATTTAGGTCTTTAATCCATGCTGTGTTTGTATTGGGTTGGTGTGAGATGTAGGTCTTGTTTCATTCTTCTGCAAATGGACTTCCAGTTTTTCCAGCATCACTTATTGAAGAGACTATCTCTTCCCCCTTTAATGTGGTTTGACCATTTGTCAAATATTGTATGTGGATAGATTTAGTTCTGGGTCCTCACTTCTGTTATATATATATCTTTTGTTGTATCAATACTAGGCTATTTTGACCCCTGTGGCTGTGTAGTAAATTTTGCTATTATGGAGTGAGAGGCTTCCAACTTTTTTTCTTGTTCTTAAGCAGTGCTTAGCTTATCTGAGGTTTCTTTTCTTTCCATAGAAAGTTCATGATCATTATTTCCATCTCTTTAAAAAATGATGTTGGAATCTAGATTGGAATTACATTATATCTATAGATTGTTTGGGGTTGTACTGACATATCTATGGGCGTAGTATATTCTTCCATTTTTGTAAATCTCTTTTGGTTTCATGTAGTAGTGTTTTGTAGTTTTCTTTGTATGGGTCATTTGTTTCTTTGGTTAGATTTATTCCCAAGTACTTAATCTTTTCAGTAGCTATTGTAAATGGTATTGCTTTCTTAATTTCCTCTTCAGAGCTGACTTTAATAGCATAGCAGAATCCAACTAGTTTTGTATACTGAACTTGTACCCTGCCACTATGCTTACTCTTTCGATGAGTTCCAAAAATTTTCTTGCTAAATTTTTGGGATTTGTATAGGGTCGGATCATCTACAAATAGAGAGAGTTTTACTTCTTATTTGCCTTATTTGACAACTTTGATGCATTTAATTTCACTTTCTTGCCTAATAGCTCTGGCTAAGACTTCCAACACAATATTAAATAGGAGTGGTGATAAAGAGAATCCTTGTATGGTTCCTGTTTGCAAAAGGAATGTTTTCAATTTCTCTCCATTCAGAGTAATGATGGCTGATGAATTTGTATATATGGTCTTACTTATTTGGAAGAACTTTTTAAAATTTCTACTTTTTGGAGTGTTTTTATCAAGAATGGGTGTTGAATTTTATCAAATGCCTTTTCTGCATCAATATATGTGATCGTGTTGTTCTTCTCATTTTATTATTCAAATGGTGTACTAAGATGAATGTTTTTCTAATATTGAACCATCCTTGCATCCCAGGTAGGAATCCCACTTGCTCATGATGTATTTCTTTTTTTTTTTGATATTTTGTTGAATTATATTGGATAGGATTTTGGTGAGAATTTGCACATCTATGTTAATGAGGGTATTTGTCTATAATTTTCTTTTTTTAGAGATGATGTGAGGGTTATGCGCTTCATAAAATGTATTTGGGTTTTTTTCATCCTTTTCTATGTTCTGGAATACTTTGAGTAAAATTAATATCTGTCAATGTACTCTTGCAACCATTTAAAAATTATCTTTAGCAAAATTTTATTTGCATGTGATATTAATGACATTGTTCTATGATATCCACATTCTGTTGGGTCACCTATCTTTGGAATGAGAACAAAGTTTGTCAGGTAGCTGTCTTCCAAATTACTTGGCATAGATAAGTGAATGCCTCCAGTGCTGCATCAATTTGAATTCCATCAATTCCTGGAGCCTTATTCTTTTTCAGTGCTTTCAGGGTACCTTGGAATTCTTCCTTCAGTACCTTTGTCTGCTGATCATATACATCCTCTTGAAATGATTGAATATTAACCATTTCTTTTTGGTACAGTGTGTATTCTTTCCATCTTCTTTTGATGCTTCTTGAATCATTCAGTATTTTTCCCATAGACTACTTCAATAGGCTTGATTTTTTAATTCAGATCTTTCAGCTTGAGAAATGCTGAGCATGTTTTTCCCTTTTGGTTTTATAACTCCAGGTATTTGCCTAGTTCATTATAATACTTGATTTTGCCTTTGGGACCTACTCCATGAAATTTTCTCTTCAGATCTTTCACCTCCTCGTTTCTTCTATTTACTTTAGCATCTCTATGCTGGAGAACAAGTTTCAGAGTCTCTTTTGATATCCATTATGGTCTTTTCCTTTTTTCTTGTCTTCTTAATGATCTTTGCTTTCTTCTTGTATGGTATTCTTAATGCCATCTCACAACTGTTCTGGCCTTTGGTAGTTAGCATCTACTGCATCAATATTGTCCTTGAAATGTTATCTAAAATCAGGTGGTATATGTTCAGGGTCATATATATTTAAACTTTCATGGATTTCTTTTAATTTTCTTTAGCATCAGCTTGAAATTGCATATGAGAAATTGATGGTCTGTTCTACATTTAGCCCCTATTCTTGTCTTGGCTGATGATATGTAGCTTTTCCATTGTCTCTTCCCACACATGTTTGTCAATTTGATTTCTGTGTATTCCATCTGGCGAGGTTCATGCTGTTTAAAGAGTCCTGGTGTGGCACTGTGGGTTAATGCGCAAGACTGCAAAGCCATTTGAACTGTAAGGTTGGCGGTTCAAGCTTACCAGCTGCTCCTTGGAAACCCTATACAGGGTCGCTATGGGTTAGAACTGACTCGATGGCACTTCACAACAAATGCTGTTTTAAAAAAGGCATTTGCAATAGATAAGTGATTGGTATTGAAAAATTCCATCTCCAGCATCATTTTTTATCATCAAGGCCATATTTTCCACCTACTGATTATTCCTCTTTGCTTTCAACCTTTGCATTCCAATCACCAGTAATTATCAATATATCTTGATTGCGTGTTTGATCAATTTCAGACTGAAGAAGTTGGTAGAATTCTTCAATTTCATCATCACTGGCTTTAGTGATTGGTGTGTAAATTTCAATAATAGTAGTATTAACTGGTCTTCCTTATGTTGTTGTTGTTGTTAAGTGCTGTTGAGTCAGTTCTGACCCATAGCGAACCTGTACAGGGTTTCCAAGGTGTGGCTGGTAAGCCTGAACCGCTGATATTGCAGTTCAAACCAACCTTGCAATCCAGAGCATTAACCCATTAACCCATAGTGCCACACCAGTCCATTAATGCATTAGCCCATAGTGCCACACCAGGTCTTCTTATATGGATATTATGCTATTACAGATAACATTATACTTCAAGGTCTAAAAATGTTATTTTTGATGATGAGTGTGATACAATTCGTTTTCAATTTGTCATTCCCGGCATAGTAGGTCATATTATTTTTGGATTCAAAATGGCCAGTACCAGTTCATTTCAACTCGCTAATACCTAGGATAATGATTTTTATGCATTTCATTTCAATTTTGACAGCTTCCAATTTTCCTAGATTCATACTCGTACATTCCATGTTCCAATTATTAATGGATGTTTACAGCTGTCTCTCCTTATTTTGAGCTGTGTCCCATCAGCAAATGATGGTCCCAAAAGCTTTACTCCATTCATGTCATCATGGTCAACTCGACTCTAAGGAAGCAGATCCCTCTTCCAACCTGAGGGGATCATCATCTGGCACTATATCTCAGTTTTCTGGTGTTATTCATAATGTTTCAACATTTAGTATTCTGGTGGTATTTGACAATGTTTCACTGCTATTCATAAGGTTTGTAGGATATAAACTTTCAGAAGTTGTCCATCTCTTCTTCTTCTTATTCTGTTTTGGTCTGGAAGCTCAACTGAAGCCTGTCCACCATGGGTGACTGCTGGTATTCAAAATACCATTGGCATAGCTTCCAGCATCACAGTGACACGCCAGCCACCACAGTACAACAAACTGACAGATGAGTGCTAGACCAGATTACATATCAGCCCAAAAATCTTTATGGGAGTTATCTGCCTACCAACCTCCTAATCCTACACTCCTTCCAAACTTCTGGAAGCTGGATTTTGATTAAAAGGATAGAAGAGGTAAATGTAATAAAATACCGATTTTTTTAAACAAAATATCATATCTATTATATGATCTTATGACCACAATAACCCATCTAGAAAGTCAAACTGGTTTTTACTGATGTTTGGCAAATGGAAGTAATAATAACTGTCCATCCATGCCTCATACTTTCTATAAGAATTTCTACTTTCCTACCTATTGCATTCCATGGGCTGCCAAAAGAACCAACAGATCTGTGTTGGAAGAAGTGCAGCCAGAGTGCTCCCTGGAGGCCAGGATGGCCAAATTTCATTTCTCATACTTCAGACATATTGTCAGGAGGGAGCAGTTGCTGGAGAAGGATATCATGTTTGGTAAGGTGGAGGGTCAGAGAAAAAGAAGAAGACCCCCAGCGAGATGGATTGGCAAAGTGGCAGCATCAATGGGCTGAAGTATGGTAACAATTATGTGGTTGGCCCAGGACCAGGCAGTGCTTCGTTCTGTTGTGCAATAGGGTCGCTATGAGTCAGTAGTGACTCCATGGCACCTAACAACAACAACCTATTACACTACAAATGCAATTTAAACTTGCCATTAACAATAATGACTATTTACCTCCTGGTTAACACAGACTTATATGGCAACTGAATAAGGAAGACATTTATACTTACAGTACTTTCTGAAATAATTAACATTTATCTTGACAAAAACTGCCCATTGTATATTTTTTAATAGAAACAATATGAATGTGTTTAATGGGTTTCATTGTTTCAATTGCAGATATTTCCATTTGTATGGCATTATTTCCAAGCTATTATTTATTTTCCATAAAAGATATAATGCCAGTTAAAGTGGAGTATAAAACAGACACACAGAGAAAAAAACAGAAGTAAAATATGAACTATTTTTGTTGTTGCTGTTCTGTGCTGTTGAGTCAGTTCTGACTCATAGTGAACCTTTGTAGGGTTTCTGATAGTGGCTGGTGGGTTTGAACTGTTGACCTTGTGGTTAACAGTACAGTGCTTATCCTACAAAGTCACACTATTAGAATATCTGAAACTGGAGAATTAGGATTACTTCTGGGCTTATTTGTCTTACCTTGAAAGTTCTCCAGGGACAGTGTTTGTGCAGTTTCCAAAAGCAACTGACTGCTGGCTCAGAATCTCACAAGCCCTGCACAGAGTTGTTCCCATTATCTTGCCTACATCTCTTCTGATTCAATACCTTTTAACTCATTTGACCTCATGGACACCATTCTCCTTCATTTCTTTTTTCTTGTACTGACAAACCTTTGTCTTTTCCTTTCCTGTGCTTCCCTTCAGACAAAGCCACCCATTGCTCATGTTTCTTTCTCTCTACAAGATAAAGCAAGACAAGACAGAAGGAAAAGATCAAACTGGATGTTAGAAGAAACTCCAAAACTTGCTCTCCAGCATAGAGATGCTAAAGCAAATAGAAGAAGTGAGAAGGTACAAGAGTTGAACAGACAATTTCAAAGGTCAGCTGTATAAATCAAATTCAAATATTATAACAAAATGTGCAAAGACCTGAAGTTAGAAAACCAAAAGGGAAGAACATGCTCATCATTTCTCAAGCCGAGGGAATTGAAGAAAAAATTTATACCTCAGTTTGCAGTAGTGAAAGATTCTATGGGAAAAATACAGAATGATGCAGAAAGTATCAAAAGAAGATAGAAGGAATACAGAGAGTCACTGTAACAAAAAGAAATGGTCAACATTCAACCATTTTAAGAGGTAGCATGTGATCAACAACCAATGATACTGAAGGAAGAAGTCCAAGGTACATTGAAGTCATTGGCAAAGAACAATACACCAAGAATTGATGGAATGCAAATTGAAATCTTTCAAAAGACTGATAAAACACTGGAAGCACTTACCCATCTACGTCAAGAAATTTGGAAGACAACTACCTGGCCAACTGACTGGAAAATATCTGTATTTGTGCCCATTCCAAAGAAAGATGACCCAACAGAATACGGAAATCATTGCACATCATTGATATCCCATGCGAGTAAAGTTTTACTAAAATAATGCAAAAACATCAGCAACCGTACACTGACAGAGAACATCCAGATGTTCAAGCTGGATTCAGACAAGGCCGTGGAATGAGGAATATCATTGCTGATGTACGATGCATCTTGGCTGAAAGCAGAGAATACCAGAAAGACGTTTATCTGTGCCTTATTGACTACACAAGGGCTATCAATTGTGTGGATCATAACAAGCTATGGACAACATTGTGAAGTATGAGTATTCCAGAACACTTATTTGTGCTCATGAGGAACCTGTACATAGACCAGGAGGCAGTTGTTTGAATGGAACAAGGGACCACCAAATGGTTTAAAATTAGGAAAGGTATGTGCCAGGGTTGTATTCTTTCACCATACTTATTCAATCTGTATGCTGAGCAGATAATCTGAGAAGATGGATTATTATATCAAGAAAAACATGGAATCAGAGTTGGAGGACGACTCATTCACAACATGCAATACGCAGATGATACAACCTTGCTTGCTGAAAGCAAAGAAGACTTTGGAATGGGTTGCATCTCAATATAAAGAAAACAAAAATCCTCACCACTGGACCAAAAAATAACATCACAATAAATGGAGAGACGATTGAAGTTGTCAATGACTTTATTTTGCTCAGATCAACCATCAACACTCATGGAAGCATCAGTCAAGAATTCAAATGACATATTGCATTGGGCAAATCTGCCGCACAAGACCTCTTTAAAATGTTTAGGAACAAAGAAAGATGTCATCTTGAGGACTAAGGTGCACCAGACCCAAGCCATGGTATTTTCAGTAATCTCATATGGAATGCGAAAGTTGTATAGTGAATAAGGAAGATATTAGAAGAAGGGATATATTTGAGTTATGGTGCTGAAGGAGAATATTGAAAGTACCACGGACTGCCAAAAGAACAAATAGATCTGTTTTCGAAGAAGTACAGCCAGAGTACTTCTTGGAAGCCAGGATGGCCAGACTTCGTCTCTCATCCTTCAGGCATATTGTACAGCCGGTACCAGTCACTAGAGAAAGATAATATGTTTGGTAAAGTGAGGGACCGAAAAAAAAGAAGAAGGCTCCCAATGAGATGGATTGGGACAGTGGCAGTAGCAATGGTCTTAAGCATAGCAGTGATTATGAGGTTGGCCCAGGTCTGGGCAGTGTTTCATTCCTTTGGACATAGGGACACTATGAATCAATACTCACTCGATGGCACCTAAGACCAACAATCAGATATCTGGCATGTTCTTCAGCATGGTCCAATGCTGTCCTAGCCACAGGAGCTGCAAGATGGTCTAGAGTCAGCTTGCATCCCTGAGCAGGAAAATTTGCCTTCACTCGTGGTAGGTAGGAGCCCTTGTAGCGTAGTGGGTTACAAGTTGGCCTGCAAACCTCAAGGTCAGCAATTTGAACCTACCAGCTACTCTGCAGGAGGAAGAGGTGCCTTTCTGCTCTCATAAAGATTTACAGCCTCAGAAACCTATACAGAGTCACTATGAGTCCACAACACACATACATCACCTCTGTGATAGGGGTTGAAAAGAGATCCCATCTTCACATGTATAACTATTATGTTGTTGTTGTTATTGTTAAGTGTCGTTGAGTTGGTTCTGATTCATAGTGACCCTGCATAGGGTTTCCAAGGAACACCTGGTGAGCTTGAAATGCAGACCCTGCAATTCAAACCGACCTTGTAGTCCAGCACATTAACCCACAGTGCCACACCAGGACTATTACAGAGACTCTGTATTATGCATTATACAGGAACAAAAACAAGACAAAAAAAGATCACCTGGGTGAGGGAAATCACAGATGCCATGATGAATTTCCAAAATTTTAAGAGACAACCTTTAATAAGGCACAAAGAACAAATGAATCTCCTTCCCCAACAACGACTACAGGAATCAATGTATTACAATGGTGTGCTGGGCCTAAGAAATCAGAGAGAGGGTTATTGCAGGACTGCTTACAGATTGTCTCTGAGGTGCTTGGGGTAAGACATCACAACCATGTGACCATTAAGAGGTGTGCCCAGGGAAGTTCTTGCAAGGAACAGCTGGGGGAAGTGGCCCCAAAGACACTTTTAAATATATTTTGCTTCAAACCTTGGCAATTCAGTTGTCACAGGTGCATGAGGTCTTCAAAAAAAATTGGCACCTGAACTCTTCAATCTTGGCACAAGAAAAAATTAAACTCTGCCTAGATGGAGTCATTCACAGGCAAAAAGCCTTCAAATTTCAGGCTCTACCTTACTACTAGATTTTTATATATATGAATATTTAAACCACTAGTTATTGAGTTAGTTTAAAGTTGATTCTAAGGGAAAAAAATCAACACTTTTCTGATAATGTAGGCTGGAAACAACAGACAAATAGGATTTTTCAGGCAAAATTCTAGTTAATTAATTTTGTTCTTTTTTTAATAGCTCTAGAGTAAGGAGCTCTGGTAGCGTAGTGGTTATGAATCGGCCTGCAAACCTCAAGGTCAGCAGTTCGAAACTACCAGCTGTTCCGTGGAAGAAAGATGAGGCTTTCTGCTCCAGTAAAGATTTACAGCCTCAGAAACCCTGTGCAGGGTCGCTATGGGTCAGATCCGACTCGACGGCACTTAACAACAACAACAAGAGTAACATGATTTTAATTATTTTCAACTATCTTCCTTATCTTTTCCTTCTATTAAATTATTCCAACATTAGTCAGCATGGGATTTGATTTATATGTATTTCATTCCTTAACCCTTCCCAACTGGGCTGTTGTCCTCACCATTCCACTGAAAGAGCTATTTCCAACATCACTAACACGAGCAAAATTTCCTTACTTTTTTAATGCAATGACCTTTTCTCTGTTTTCACTATTACTACGTGACATTGGTGCCACATATAAGCACTGGATTGCTTGCCACAAGGTCACCACCTCAAACTCACCAATGACTCCTCAGAAACCCAACACAGGGTGGCTATGAGTCAGAATCGACTCCATGGCACTTAACAACATGTGTCACCAGCTAACAATGCTAATCCTACTTGAAAACATTTCCTCCCCAATTTTCCAAAAGATGCACTCTGATAGTTTCTATTGAGTCCTCCTGTTTTCTTCTGATGTGTAAATGTTAACATTCACTAGTGTCCTTTCCTTGTTCTCAGCTCTCTTTTCATCTCACTCTATAATTCTTCCCTCCAAGGGAGCTAATTCTTTCCTATGGTTTCAAGCATGACCTCTGTGTCAATTACTCCCAAATCTACACTGCATTCACCAGCTTTCATGCATTTCTACTTAGCAACTGCACATTTCCACTTGGATGACTGGTTTGCACTTTAATTTAAAAATATCATCCATTCATTCATCAACAAATACGTTTTTAGAAACTTTCTATGTGTAAGTATAGTATCAACAATTTAGAAATTGTATGATAATGATTTCTAAGTGAATACAAACACATGTTAAAAAAATCATTCTTCAATTTCAACTTAGTGCTGTAGGATAAACACTGGACTGCAAGGCAGTTAGATCACAAGGTTAGCCATTCAAATTCTCAGTCTTTCTTCGGAAGCCCTATATAGGGTAACTGTGAGTTGGAGCCAACTCAAAGGCTCTTAACAATATTTAATCATAAATCCCAATCTAATTGGAGTATAAGCTTAGTCACATTTTCCTTCTATTTTTTGGACTTGCCTTTCATCATCCTGTTTTCCCAAAATAAGGCCACAAGAATTTAAAATTTGGTATACAATTGGCCTTCTTTTGGATCTGCTTACACTCTCTACTTATTCCTTTTAAAATTCATCAGGTGTTTGTCTTGTTTCCTGGCCAACTCTCTATATCAACTGTTCCTGCCTTCCCCCAACACGACTGTCCCTTCAACAATGTTCAAAATATTTAAATACCATATCTTTATTCTTAAAGATTTTTAAAGTACTAATTCACTGAAAATGCTTCACACCAAGTTTAAGTTTGTAAAAGAATGATATTGGATTATATAACTCTCAGTAATACATTCCCAATAATGGCACTCTAGAAGCTTTCTTTCATTATAATCTTATGAGGACAAAGGGAGGCAAAGACAGGTTTAGTTACCTACTCAAATCACACAAGCAACAGAAAATAACACATACCTCCACGCCTTATAGCTAGGTACTATAGCTAAAAGTTTACATAATTCCTTCCAATTAAAAATTTTCTTAACTACTTTATTATTGAGATAGTTTTACACAAAATAAACTTTTTTCATTGGGACAAAGGAACATATTCTGCATTACAATTAATAGCTATTATGACTTTGATTTTCTACTTTGAAGAATTCTTAGTTCTCTGATATATTCAATTAAATGTTTTCATGATTTTCCAAGTTCATCAGAAAAACAATTTCACAATGACTTATAAATTAGTTTCAGAACCATATTCCCAGTGAGTAATCAATCAGGAAGCAGGATAGTATAAGGGTTAAGATAGTGATAAATGTGAGGTGTCTGGCTAGTTCTTTGACAGCTTACCTCTGTGAGTCTGTTTCCTCTTCGTAAAAATGAAAATAACAAATGTACTGACTTCATTGAGTTGTCATGAGAACTAAATGGTATAGTCTACGTAAAAACATTAGCAGTTCTTACTTCTAATGCCTATCACATTGTAAACCTAAATGAACAGCAGTTCTTAATATCATTATCAATGAAAGATGATGCACATTATTTTCATGAGAAATTAAAGTAATATTTTCCTGTAACATACTTAATCATATTTTAACATATTAACTATCTATACTCCTTTCTAAATCAGTTGTGAAATATTACACTGGATAGAAATGTTTCCATTGCCATCCAGCTACCATAATATGTATAGTTATAGTTACAATTTTAGCACTGAAAAATATGATGAAACAGCAGGCTGAGTAGTGGTGATGAAATAAGTAGGCAACATTTTCTCATGTTTTAACTCTCACTTGAGATGAGTATTTTTTGATAGTTAAAAGGTGGAGTTCTATTTCTATTGACTTACTGTTGGAAATCCCCCAAGCAGAAATGTATGACTCTACTCTAACTCTGTGATAGAGTCTCATTTCTATAAAACTAAGCCAAAGGAATAGAACTCAAAGACTAAAGAGCAAAATCAGAGTTTAAAAGTTATAATATTATTACAATCTCCAAAATAGACCATGTGTTAGGCCACAAAACAAGGCTCCATAAATTTACAAATATCAAAATACTACAAAGCATCTTCTCAGAGAACACTGCTATCAACTTAGAAATCAACAATAGGAAGACCAAGGAAATAAAGTCAAATACATGAAAACTTAATAACGCCCTTGTGAAAAGCCACTGGGTAGTAGAAGAAATTAAATGTGAACTCAAAAGTTCCTAGAAACAAATGAGAACGAAAACAAAATAGACCACCAAAATCTTTGGGACATGGTAAAAGCAGTGCTGAGAGGACAATTTATTGCAATAAATGCACACAACCAAAAAGAAGAAAGAAACAAAATCAACACATTAGGACAGCTCCAACAACTAGAATCAGACCAGCAAAGTAAACCTACAGTCAACAGAAGAAATGAAATAATAAAAATTAAAGCAGAAATAAAAGTGATAAAAAACAGAAAGAATCAACAGGACAAGAAGCTGGTTCTTGGAAAGAATTAATGAAATTGACAAAACATTGGCAAACCTGACAAAAGGAAAGAGGGAGAATACACAAATAGCATGCATAAGAAACCACATGGGTGATGTCACAACAGAACCAATAGAAATAAAAAGGACAATAACTGAATATTATGAAGAGTTGTACTCCAATAAATATGAAAACCTAGAGGAGATTAATACATTTTTAGAAAAGCACAACTTACCTAAACTTAAGGAGCTCTGGTATCATACTGGTTATGAATTGGGCTGCTAACCTCAAGGTCACCAGTTCAAAACTACCAGCTGTTCCACAAGAGAAAGATGAGGCATTCTGCTCCCATGAAGATTTACAGCCTCGGAAACCCTGTACAGGGTCTCTATGAGTCGGAACCGACTCCATGGCACACCACCACCACCACCTGAACTTACACAGAGTGAAGTAGAAAACTTGAACAGACCTATAACAAAAGAAGAAATTGACCAGGCCATCAAAAACCTCCCAACCAGAAAAAGCACAGTTCCAGATGACTTCACTGGTGAGTTTTACCAAACATTCAGAGAAGAGCTGTCACCAATTCTACTCAAATTATTCCAGAATATAGAAGAGGATGGAAAACTCCCTAATACATTATATGAAGCAAGCATAACACTCATACTGAAACCAGGGAAAGACATTACTAAGAAAAAAAATTATAGACCAATATCCCTCATGAACATAGATGCAAAAATTCTCAACAAAATCCTAGCCAACAGAATCAAACAGCACATCAAAAAACATAATATATTATGACCAAGTGGGATTCATACTAAGGATGCAAGGATGATTCAACATTAGAAAAGCAATTAATGTAATCCACCATATAAATAAGAAAAAGGAAAAGAACCACATGACCACATTGATTGATGCAGAGAAGGTATTTGACAAAACCCAACATCCAGTCCTGATAAAACACTCAACAAAGTAGGAATTGAAGGGAAATTCCTCAACATAATGAAAAGCATGAATACAAAACCAACAGGTAACATCACTCTCAATGGAGAGAAACTGAAAGAATTCCCTCTGCATACAGGTACTAGACAAGGATGCCCTTTATTACCACTCCTATTCAATATTGTTTTGGAAGTCTTAGTCAAAGCTATAAGGTAAGATAAGGAAATTAAAGGCATCCAAATTGGCAAAGAGGAAGTCAAATGCTCTCTATTTGCAGATGATATGATCCTATATATAGAAAACCCCAAATACTGAGAAACAAAAAACAAAAAACAAACCTATTGTAACTCTTTGGGCGATTCATCAAAGTGTCAAGGTACAAGATCAATATACAAATATCAGGTAGATTCTTATACATTAATAATGACAACACTGAAAAGGAAATTAGGAAAGTAATATCATTTACAATAGCCACCCACAGGATGAAATATTTAGGAATAAATGTAACCAGAGAAACAAAGGCCCTATACAAAGGAAATTATAAAACATTACTGTAAGAAACCAAAAGAGACTTACAAAAATAGAATAATATACCATGATCCTGGAAAGAAAGACTTAACATTGTCAAAATGTCAACACTACCCAAAGCAATCTACACATATAACGCAATCCCAATTCAGATTCCAATGACGTTCTTTCGAGATTCGAAAAAAACAATTACAAACTTTATATGGAAAGTAAAGAGACCCAGGATAAGCAAAACACTGCTTAAGAAGAAGAACAAATTTGGAGGCCTCTCACTCCCTGATTTCAAAATTTATTACATGGCTATAGTGATCAAAGCAGCCTGGTAATGGTACAATGAAAGAAACATTGATCAATGGAACAGAATTAAGGATTCAGAAATTAAACCATCCACATACAGCCAACTGATCTTTGACAAAGGGCCAAAGTACATTGAGTGTGGATGACATAGTCTCTTCAACAGATGGTGCTGGCAGAACTGGAAATCAATATGCAAAAGACTGAAATAAGACCTTTATACCTCACGCCATATACAAAAACCAACTCAGCATGGATTAAAGACCTAAAAGTGAATCCCAGAATTATAAAGGTCATCAATGAAAACATTGGGACAAATTTAAGGGCTCTAATACAGGGCACACACAGACTACAAAACATTGCAAAAATTGCACAAACCAAAAAGACAGCATAGATGATTGGGGCATTCTAAAAATTAGAAACCAATGTGCATCAAAGGAATTCACCAAAAACATAGAAAGGGTGCCCACAGAATTGGAAAAAATGTTTTGCAATGACATATCAGACAATGGACTAATTTCTAAAATCTATAGGCAACTACAATACCTCTACAAGAAAAAGACAAATAACCCAATTAAAAAATGGGCATAGGACATGTACAGACACTTTACCAAGGAAGGCATTCGGGCAGCCAACAAACACATATGTAGAAATGTCCACAATCATTATCCATTGTTGTTGCTGTTAAGTACCGTGAGTTGGTTCCAACTCATAGTGACCCTGCACAGGGTTTCCAAGGCTATAAATCTTTACGGGAGCTGTAAGCCTCATCTTTCTCCCATGGAACAGCTGGTAGTTTCGCACTGCTGAGCTTAATGTTCGCAGCCCAATTCATAACCACTACGCTACCAGAGCTCCTTTGTTGTTGTTGTTGTGAAGTGCCATCGAGTCACTTCTGACCCATAGCGACCCTGTACAGGGTTTCCGAGGAGCTGCTGGTGAGCTTGAACAACTGACCTTGTAGTTTAAATGGCTTTGCAGTCTGGTGCATTAACCCACAGTGCCACACCGGGACTCCAGAGCTCTTTTAGAGGAATGCAAATCAAAACAACAATGAGATATCATCTCACACGAGCAATAACAGAGAAGTTCAAAAATGCAGAGGAGAATACATGCTGGCGAGGATGTGGAGAGACTGGTACCCTCCTACATTGCTGGGGGGAATGCAAAATGGTCCAATCACTCTGGAAAACAGTATGGCACTTCCTCAGAATGTTGGAAATAGAAATAACATGTGATTCAGCAATTCCTCTACTAGATATATGTCCACAAGAAATAGAGCCAGAACATGAGTAGATATATGCACACCAATGCTCATGGAAGCACTATTCACAAAAGCAAAAAGATGGAGACAGCTTAAATGCCCACCAATGGAAGAATGGATAAACAAACTTTGGTACATACACACAATGGAATATTATGTAACCTTGAAGAATAACAAGGAAGCTATAAGCCACCACATAACATGGATGAACCTTAAGGACATTATGCTGAGTGAAATTACCCAGTTGCAAAAGGACAAATATTGTATAAGACGATTATTGTAAAAGCTTATGAAAATACCCCCTTACTGAGAGGGGGAAAAAATTATTTGATGGCTAACAGTAGGAGTGGGGTAGGGGTTTGGTGGAGGTAGAGGGAGATGATGGTAGAGCACAGTTTAGGGGGCAGACACATCATAGTCCAGGTGTTTGGGAGAGAAATACACAAGAAGAGGAGGGGTGGAAGAGCAAGGTAGATACAGGAACACTGAGACAGAATAGCATGGGCTAAATGGGACAGAGGTAAATAGTAATGCATGCTCAACCTTAGAACAACAAGGCTCTGTGATACAGGGATCAAGGCATAGTCTGAAGAAGGGAAATAACACTAAGATGCCTGACTGTCTTATGAATGTTAGTTTCCCTTGCCTACTATTGTGAAATAGACACTTGAGTGGGATAGAAAAGACTGTCAAGAAACATGATTACAGAAAACTTGTAAGACCGTCTTCAGCCTATAACTGATTAGAATACCTGAAAGGGGTTCTATAACTTGCCTGGTGAAATAGGCCTCTTGCAGAAGTTTTGCTTAGGTATAATCCTGAGCCCCATTCAGAACCTTCTGAGGTGGATATTCCTACTAGAAAGGAAAAGCAGACCCACCTGGAACAGCTAGAATGACAGGAGATACATCTTCAAAGAAAGATTATCAGGAAAAACCCAAAATAAAAATGGCAGTATGATTGGCTATTACAAGAATAAGCAAGTTGTTCACTGGGAAGCCATCAAGGCAAACAATCAAGTCACATCAGGACAAACACCCCTCTGAGACTGAAACTCAAAGGGAACACATGAACAGGGATGAAAGCTTACTGGTGACCACATTGGTCTACTGATGAGGGGGAAAGGCAGCAATGAAGAAATGGGCTGAGTTAAACCACATTCCATAGACTCCTGTTGACTTGAAGATGAGAGAGAGTAGAGGAAAAGCTGGTTGGTCCAAAGTGTGTTGAGACCTGGGGACACCTGAACCCATGGATAAGGACAAAGCCACAAAGGGCTAGAGCTGAGAGTGAAGCATCTAGCTGATATGAAGTGAGAGTTGATGCACAAGAGCACCCAAACTTGCAGATAGTACTCATTTGACCTAGTCTCTATGGCTTGATAGTCAGAACTTGACTAGAGGAAGATTTTTTTTTAATTTGATAAAGGAAACAAGGGCAAATTGCTATAATTTGATGAACTTTACCTACACTTATGGATGTAGTAGCTCAAAATACCAACAGAGAAGGAAGGCATCGTCACATTACTTTAGGTATCAATGCTATCCCCTCTTATACAGCATAGATAGGGATGGGAAACTTAGATATTGGCTATCTAAAATGAGGGTGTGATAAAGGCAAGAAGTGACTGGCTTACAGGGTTTCAAGAGGGAGTTTAGTTTCAGAATGTGTGAGGGGAAATGAGTCCCTACTGAATAGTTTCATCTTGTCGAGATGGGTCTGGTAGAAAGAGATGGGAATATGATTCAATAGAGAGTAATTGGTATCATGACTAATTGCGACTGTCACAATTGTAAAGGTAGAAGTTTTGTAACAAAAATGGAGAGTAGTTAATTTTACCATTCAGAAAGAGAGGACCCTAGAACCATCAAGGTAGAACAGCACAAGCAAAATGCGGGAAGTTATCCAGAGAAGCAGTGACATCAGAGATGGAGGCAGAGATGGAGTCATGGAGAGATGGAGCAGCTGAGGACTCTAGATTCCTGGAAAGAGGGGGACTGAGAGCTGGCGGCCAGGAGGCAGACTTGCAGAATGTGCCCTTTGGTGGTGTAAATTATTATATATGCCTGAGTGTTTAAAAAAAGCTAAAATGTATAAAGAGAAATACTGTTAACTGATGATACATGGAGGGGATTATAATAATTGTAATGAAACAAAGCATATGATTTGTTGAATGTAAAACTGATGATCTGTCCTGTAAACTTTCACTCAATTCAAAATAAAAACTGTTTTTAAAAAAAAGTTATAATATTGAACTTCCGGTTTGGGGCTGCAGTTAGGGGAGCCAGGAAGGGAACCCTCTGGTGAGAAGGGAGGGAGATCTCACAAAGGAAGCGTTCATATAGCAAACCCACAGCTCTGGAACTATCATAAGATCTAGGACGTAGGTTCCCAAACTCACATTTTTGAAAAAATCACTACTAATGAAAATATGGGCATCTTAAAACTCTCACGACAGGACCGCTTTGGCGACTACCCTGACCCTGCAGAGTTTAGAGGGTGGGGCTAAAGCCAGCCATTAAGAAAGCTGTGCTTCCAGCAAAAAAAAAAAAAAAAATCCACAGGGAACTACACATCCCTCCCTGTCCCAGATTGAGATCTCAGACAGGACAGTTTACCAATGGCACAGAGAGAGGGAGTGGAGCAATGACTTTTGACGTCACCCGCAGGCCCAAATCTGAAGCCGTGTTTCTGAGCCAGGGCAGGGCACCTCGCCTTATACCCAGGTAGCAGTGTGGAACTTCCAGATATTGTTCTAGCAAGCCATGGCTGCAGCTGCCAGACCAATCTGGCGGCAATACGATTGATAGAAAACAACCTGTAAACCTGCAGCATAATAGGATTCAACCATCCCAATATTTGCACTGTGCACACGCAGATAACCTCAAACAACCTTACCAGGGTTCTGAGGCAGTGCATCTGAGCCTGGGTGGCACACCTCGTCTTTCACCCAGGTAGCAGCTTAGAATCTCCTGCTATCAGCCTTGCAACCCGCGGATGGGCTGCTACCTTAGTTCACTGGGCAGGACAAACTCAAGGCTATCCATAAAACCCCAACAGAACAGGTCTCAACCATCCCAAGATTGGTGCTGAGCACATGCAGATAACTGACATTCAGAGACAAAAATAGTGGTCGATCTTTCTCCCATTAACTCCCCAATATATATCTGCCCACCTATACGGCAGTGGCTAGAGGAGGCGCCTGAAAGAGGGGTCACTCCCATCCCTGCTGGAGGCTTCTATTTGCACACACACTGATGGTGTAGAACGGGAAAGTTGTACAAAGCATCATCTCTGCTCCAAAGTGATGATTTTTGTCTATGTGTTTATATTATATGTCCTTTTGATCACACATCTTTCCGGGAGGTGAGAGCTTTTCCTCTAAGAAGAGACAGCAATCATGGCCATATAGCCAATCTATAAGCATACACCATATTACTCCACCACTAAGACAAGACCTATCAACACCTGCTACGAATTATAGGCGATAAGGGAAGCCTATCTTGTGATCATCATCATCATAATAATAATAACCATGATGAATAAGAAACAACAAACATTACTGAAACATATCCAGACAGAAGGAGCAGCTGATGCAAATGAGCTGGAGACAGACAAAGGCTTTATAGAGGAGGAGGAGCAGGTTCTGGATATGCCTGAGAGGGAATTCAGAAGAATGATATGGAAACAAATTCAAATACTC
>NW_006408719.1:3285682-3287341 GCF_000296735.1 Chrysochloris asiatica | reverse complement strand
TATGGCAACACCACCTGGAACACAGCCAACAGATAGCAGAGTCCAGAACAGAACGAGACTACAACAACAAACTCAAAGGAGCGGAGAGATCAACTGAAGGCCAAAAATATATCAATGTAAAAGAAGGGACAAACACAGCAACAGAAACCCAAGGTGGTGGGGATGCCAGGTAAATTACAGGTTACAATGGAGTATCCTAAATTCAGAGAAGTTAGTAGACTACAAGCCAACCCCAAAGAAAGTTAACACTCCCCAATATAGCATAAAAACGAATTCTCAAGCAGAACAAGTGAACATACCAACTAGGAAGAAACAACTCAAAAAACACAAATCCAACACAAGAAGGAAAGCAGAATCAAAGAACAAACGGAGTCACCAAAAAAGTAACATAATGACAGCAATTAATTCATACTTATCAATAATTACATTGACTGTCAATGCATTGAATGAACCAGTGATGAGACAAAGAGTGGCAGAATGGATAAGAAAACAAGATCCATCAATATGCTGCCTGCAAGAGACACACCTTACACAAAAAGATAAAAGCAGACTAAAAGTTAAAGGATGGAAAAAAATTTACCAAGCCAACTGCAACAAGAAACAAGCAGGAGTGGCAATACTAATCTCCGACAAAGTAGACTGTAAGATAAAAACCAGCATAAGACACAAAGAAGGACACTATCTCATGATCAAAGGGTCAATTGAGCAAGACGACATAACCATAATAAATAAATACGCTCCCAATGAAAGAGCACCAAGATACATGAAGCAAACCTTAAATGGAACTAAAGAAAGAAATAGATACATCCACAATTATAGTGGGAGATTTCAACACACCACTCTCGAAAATGGATAGAACAACCAGAAAGAAATTTGACAATGCTACAAAGGAACTTAACAACACAATCAACCAACTTGACCTCATAGATGTATATAGAGCATTCAATCCAACAACAGCACAATACACATTCTTCTCCAGTTTGCATGGATCGTTTTCCAGAATTGACCATGTCACAAAGCAAGCCTCCATAAATTCACAACCATCAAAATTCTACAGAGCATCTTCTCAGACCACAATGCTATAAAACTAGAAATCAACAATAAGAAGGCCAAAACAATAAAGTCAAATACGTGGAAATTGAAAAACACCCTGCTGAAAAGCAACTGGTTAAAGAAGAAATTAAACATGAATTCAAAGTTCCTAGAAACAAACGAGAATGAAAACACAACATATCAAAATCTTTGGGACATGGCGAAAGCAGTTCTGAGAGGACAATTTATTGCGATAAACGCACACATCCAAAAAGAGCCAAAATCAACACATTAACACAGCATCTTCAACAATTAGAAGCAGACCAGCAGAGGGAATTCCCCTACAGGCACCAAAAGAAAGGAAATAATAAAGATAAGAGCAGAAATAAAGGAGATGGAAAACCGAAAACTATAGAAAGAATCAACAGGACTAGAAGCTGGTTCTTCGAAAGGATTAATAAAATTGACAAACCACTGGCAAAACTAACTAAAGAAAAGAGGGAGAGAATGCAAATTAAACGCATTAGAAACCACATAGGTGAAGTCACAACAGAACCAAATGAAATCAAAAAGATAATAACAGAATACTATGAAGAGCTGTACTCCGACAAATTTGAAAATTTGGAT
>NW_006408719.1:3281026-3283918 GCF_000296735.1 Chrysochloris asiatica | reverse complement strand
ATCCAATTAAGAAATGGGCACAGGATATGAACAGACACTTCACCAGGGAAGAGATCCAGGCAGCCAACAAACATATGAAGAAATGTTCAAGATCACTAGCCATTAGAGAGATGCAAATCAAAACAACAATGAGGTATCATCTCACACCAGCAATAACAGCAAAGATAAAAAAAAGTTAAGGAAAATAAATGCTGGCGGGGATATGGGGAGACTGGGACACTCCTGCACTGCTGGTGGGACTGCAAAATGGCCCAACCTCTCTGGAAAGCAATATGGCGCTTCTTCAGACAGTTGAAAATAGAAATACCATATGATCCAGCAATTCCTCTACTTGGTATTTACCCACAAGAAATAGGAGCCACAACACAAGAAGATATATGCACACCAATATTCATAGCACCACTATTTATAATAGCATAGATATGGAGACAGCCAAAGCTGTGGTACATACACACAATGTAATATTATGCTACCTTGAAGAATAACAAGGAAGCTACACGCCACCACTGAACATGGATGAACCTTGAGGGCATTATGTTGAGTGAAACTAGTCAGTCACAAAAAGAGAAATACTGCATAGGACCACTACTGTAAAAGACTAAGAAAAAGAACCCATACTAAAATGGGGTAGGGGGATTCTTTGCTGATTGCTGGGATGTAGGTGGTGGAGTGAGGGGAGGGACAGAAAGGTAGAGCACAGGGCAGGGAATAGACACGGGGTAGTTAGGGTGCTGGGGAGGGAGGCAATACACAAAAGAGGAGACAAGAATGGAAGAACAAAGCAGAGGGGAGAATAAGTAGGCAGGATCGCATGGGCTAAGTGGGACAGAGGTAAATAATAATGTATACACAACCTTGTAACAACAGGGAGAGGGGGTATACAGATTGAGACACGGTTGCAATAGGGAAAAAGGGGGAAATAATGTTAAGATGCTTGGCTGTCTACTGAATCTTGGTATTCCTTGCATTACATTATAAAATAGACACTGGAAGGGGACAGACAGGAAAAGCCAGAAATATCACCATAGAAAGCTTGTATGTCCGTCTTCTACCTATAACTGATTGGAATACCTAAAATGGGGATACAACTTGAGGAGCCTCTGCATTAATAAGACTATAGGTGGAATCCTGAACAGCATCCAGAGTCTTCAGAGGTGGGATATTTCCCCCTGAGAGGATGGGCAGACCAGCCAGGAGTGGCTAGAAGAACAGAAGATACCTCTTGAAAGAAAGACTGACAGGAAAAACACAAAACAATAGAGGCAGACAGACCAATGACTACAAGAACAAGCAAGTTGCCCGTGCAGAAGACATCAAGGCAAGGGGTCGGTTCTCCTCAGAGTAAACCTCTTCCAAGACTAAGACTCAATGGGAATACATGCTCTGATGGGTGACCACGTTCGCCACCGACAAGGGGAAGAGAGGGAAAAACAGCTATAAGGCTGTGAGCTAAGCCCTACAATGGTCAATAGACTCCTGTGAATCCAGGTGGAGACCTGGTTGGCCAGCAGTGTGGCAAGACCTGGGGACTCTTGGGCCCAGAGTCAGTGACATAGTCATGGAGGGCTGGAGTGGAGGGTGAAGTGTCCAGTGGATAATAAGAGAGGGCATACCCACAAGAGCACCCACACTTGCAGATAATACCCATTTGACCTAGCCTCAATGACTGGGTGATCAGAGCTCAACTAGAAGAAGAAAGAGGAAAAAAAAGAATAACCCAATACAGTTTGATGAACTTGACCTACACCTATGTATGCAGTAGCTCAAAAGAGGAAACAAATCTTTGCAGCAGGGATCATTCCCATCCCCTCCATACACAGAGTAGACGGATGGGCAACTTGGACATTGGCAACCCAAAATGGGGGGCTACAAAGGCAACAAGTGACTGGCTTACAAGTTTTCAAGAGTGAACCTAGATCCAGAGGGTGTGGAGGAAGGTAGAATCTTCACTGAGTAGTATCCAATCTGTCTAGACGGTACTGATTAAAGGAAATGCGGATAGGTCTCTTGTGATGCAAGTGTGAATAATTGTTACCAGGACTGATTGTGAAGGTTGTAAATGTAAAAATGGGCATTTTGTGGCAAGAAGGGGAGTGATTGACTTTGCAGGCTGGTAGTGGAGGTCCCTGGAACCATTAAGGGAGAAAAGTGGAGAGCAGAACCCTACCCAGAGAGGCAATGATCCCCGAGATGGAGGCAGAGATGATGACATGGAGAGATGGAGCAGCTGGGGACTCAGGACCCAGGGAGGGAGAGGGGCTGTGTGCTGAAGTAGGCTTACAGGATGTACCCTGTTGTTGATTGGTGATGCGTGGAGGGGATTGTAACCATGGCACCATGGCAATGAAACAATATACCAATATACGATAAGATGAATGTTCTCCCATGTAAACTGTCACATAATTCACAATAAAACTTTTTTTAAAAGTTATAATATTACTGTCTTCCTGATGAATTTATAAGATTTAAAGAATCATATAAAGTCGCCTTTTAATTATGCTTGTTTGCAGTCATACAGGAGCCCTGGTGGTACAGTGGTTAAACCCTTGAGTGCTAACTAAAAGATAGCAGGCAATTCAAACCCACCAGTCACTCTGTCAAAGAAAGAAACCTTATAGGACAGTTCTAATCTATCCTATCTGGTAGCATATTGGATTACGAGCTGGGCTGCTAACCAAAAGGTCAGAAGTTTGAATCTGCCAGGAGCTCCGTGGGAGAAAGATGAGGTTTTCTGCTCCCATAAAGATACACAACCTCAGAAAAACCATACAGGGGACACAGTGAGTCAGAAAAGACTCGGCAGCACACAACCACCACCAACAACACTATGTCCTATATGGTGTTTATTATTATTATTATTATTATTATTATTATTATTATTATTATTATTAA
>NW_006408719.1:3280101-3280926 GCF_000296735.1 Chrysochloris asiatica | reverse complement strand
AAAAGGTTTTTATTGTGACTTGAGTGATAGTTTATGTGGGAGAGTATCAGTTTTACACTCAACCTATCATATTTTGTTTCATTGTTATGATTATAATCCCCTCCATGCATCATCAGTTAATCATATTTGCTTCTAATCCCTCTGGGGATTTTGTTTGCTTGTTTTTGATGTGCACAAAACCACGCAGGAAATATAATTGTTTAAACAACCAAAGGGCACATTCTGCAAGCCTGCCTCTAGCCACCAGCATGCAGCGTTTCTATTTCCTTGAGTCTACAGTCCTCAAATGCTCAATCTCTGCATGCCTTCACCTCTGCCTCCATCTCTGTTGTCGCTCCTTCTCTGGTTAGGGTCCCATGTTCTGCTCATGCTCTTCTCTCTTGGTGGTCCCCTATATGGTCTTTATGGGGTAGAATCAACTCGATAGCACTGGGCTTGGTTTAAGTTTATAGCCATACAAAGACATAAAGACATTTTTCAGAGAAAAGCATAAAAGCCATAAAAAGTATAATGTCTATTCTTAATGATGGTACACATCATCATAAGAAAGAATGGACAGGGAGAGGGACTGTGTGCTAAAGACCCAGGGGGTGTGGGAAGCAGGCTTGCAGGGTATACCATTTGGGTTGATGATGCATGGAAGGGATTGTAACATGGCAATGAGACAATATACAATAGAATGAATGTAATACTATTGTTCTCCCCTGTGAACTATCACATTGTTGTTGTTGTTGTGTGCCATCTAGTCGGTTCCGACCCATAGCGACCCTGTATAGGGTTTCCGAGGGTGTAAATCTTTACGGGAGTAGAAAGCCTCATCTTTCT
>NW_006408719.1:3271423-3279891 GCF_000296735.1 Chrysochloris asiatica | reverse complement strand
TTAAGGTCAGCGGTTCGAAACTACCAGCCGCTCCGCGGGAGAAAGATGAGGCTTTCTACTCCCGTAAAGATTTACACCCTCGGAAACCCTGTACTGGGTCGCTATGGGTCGGAACCGACTCGATGGCACTTAACAACAACAACAACACTGACTGCCAGGATCATGTATGAATTACTTCACCCTGGTTCCCCACCTGACCCTCAAGTGTAAGTGATGAATAAGGATATAATTTGCTTCTTTAGGCTTCGTCTAGTCATAAATACCAATTATAGATTTCAAATCACTTGGTGTGACAAGATTTTAATGTAATATGGACATAATTTATATGCAATACCTATACAAAGAGAAAATGCACATAGCACAGTATTTAAGATTGGGTTTTAGAATCAGATCAACCTGGTATCTAATCTCAACTCTGTTATTTCTTGCTCTTAGATCTTGAAAAATTTGCCTAATGTTTTTAAGGAGGAAATTAAATGAAACAATGTATGAAAAGCACTGAGCACAGTGCCTGACTTGAATGATATATAATTAATTGTTATCTTTTACTATTATTAGAGTCAAATCATGATTAGTCATGCAAGGATGATGCAACAATAAAATCTAATGGCACAATGCACCATTTTTGAATGCCATAATATTTTAAAATATGTATTTGCATTTTTGCCTAATGTTCTGGCAATTTGTAACACTTCAAACAAAGTACTATAGCCAAAATATGATGAACATAATTAATGTCACTGAAATGTACATGTAAAAATGTTTAAATAGCAAAAGTTTTGTTATATATGTTATACCACAATAATAAATAAATAAATAAATAAATAAGCCACCTCTTCTTTCTAAATGTATACACCAACAATATCTTTAATTGTATCAATAAGAAAATGAATATGAAATTCCATTCGGTAATTCAGATAAAGCAGAAAACATTCTTGCAAACCAGGCTGGGTTCTCTAGAGAAGCAAAACCAGTGAGTCTTATGGCACTGTGGGTTAATGGACTGGACTACAAGGTCAGTTTGACTGCATGGTCAGTGTTTCAAACTTATCAACTGCTCCACAGAAACCCTATACAAAGTCGTTATGAGCCAGAACCGACTAAATGCCACTTAACAACAACAACAGCGTATATATAGAAAGAAGTTTATATCAAGGAAATGGCTCACAGTTGTAGAAATTAGGTGAATTCCAAGTGCAGGTCAGATGAACCACGTTCAGTAGGCAGGCCCCGAAGGCAGGAATCTCAAGTCAGGACACAGAGCAGGACCTCAGTGCTGGAGCAGGGGTGGCAGCAGGGTGACAGGTGACCAAGGCCAGGGCAACACACTGCAGAACCAGTAGCACAGAGCACATGAGCTGGAGCAACAGGAACAGGTGTGCAGGGCACTCCGGTGGGCGTCCATTTTTCAAGGCACACTTGGTGGGTAGGCCCAGCAGGCAAACACACAACAGAGCAGGTCACTGGCTCAGGTTCAAAGAACTGGAGTTTGGAGGATGACACAGATGTGAGATCCGGATCCAGCAGGGAAGAGAGTGAGTCTCTCCTGCATGCCCATTATATTAGAAGCAGGCCACACTTTCAAGGAATCGTTGTTTCAATTGATTGGCTGCTCATAGCCAAGCATCAATAAGTTAACTATGCCTGCTCATAACCAATCATCATATAGTTAACTATCAACTGCCAAAAAACTGGAAATCCTGGCTCAATTAAGTTGACACAGAACCTTAACTATTATAATGGTTGATTGTACAAAATATATTTTAGAAAATACTTAAGAGATTAAATACAGAAAATTAAAACATTCAACCTAATTGTGCCTGGAGTTTCCATTTAAGTTTTTCTAGGTCAGTCCGGATGGAAGGTTGACCTTTAAGGTTTATTGATCAATTTTTTTCCTCACCAGTGTACACTACTGTAGCCAAACAGCTAGAGAAGAATCTATTTTATCTTTCTTTCCTGCCATATTATGAATATTTTACTAAAATTCCACACTATATACTTCCTGCAACTACTTGACTTTTAAGCATCTTTAAATGTTTAAATAACTATCATTATTGATACCTGTGTTTTCCTAGCCTCTTTAAGTTGAGTCATTTCTGTGAAATTTAGAAAATCATTCATCAAATATTGGGTACAAAGTTGAAAGCACAGATCCTGAGTTTATGTATTTGCCATATGAACGTTGCAGTTCATCATTGTTCACAGTAGCAAAAAAAAAAAATGTCCACCATATTTTATCCATCCATCTGTTGATGGATATTTAAGTTGTTTCTACTTTTAACTATTATGAATAGTGTTAAAATGAACACTGGTGTACAAGTTCCTGCTTGAGTCTTTGCTTCAAGTCTTTGTATACACCTAGGAGTAGAATTGTAGAGTCATATCCTGATGGTGGTGGTATGCTGTGGAGCTGGTTCCAACTCATAGCAACCCTGAATAGCTGTAAATCTTTATGGGAGCAGAAAGCCACATCTTTCTCCCACGGAACAACTGGTAGTTTTGAACTGTTGATCTTGAGGTTAGCAGCCCACTATGCTACCATATGGCAATTCCATTTTTAGTTTTTGAGGAACTACCACACTGAAACCCCATTTTGTTTTCCCACCAGCAAGATACCTACTGCCATCAAGTAGATGCTGACCCATAGCAACCCTACGTAGGTTTCTGATGCTATAGAACTCTTCACAGGAGCAGAAAGCCTCTTTCTCCCAAAGAGTGGTAGGTAGATTCAAACTGCTGACCTTGTGGTTAACAGCCAAATGTGTAACCCACTATGCCATCAGTGCTCCTTAACAATTTATGTTGTTTTTGTATACTGCCAAATCAGCTCTGACTCATTGAGTTTCTGAGGCTATCAATCTTTAAAGGAGCAGAAAGCATTATCTTTCTCCTAAGGAGAAGCTGGTGGATTAGAGCTGCTGACTGTCCCAGGGGTAACTCACTATGCCAACAGATCTCCTAAAAATGTAATAAAGGTCCCAATTTCCCCACATCCTTGCCAACATTTGTTCTCTTCTATATTTTTAATTTTTTTTTTATCTTAGCCATCCTAGTACTCATTGTGGTTTTGATTTGCATCTGTCTGAGGGCTAATGATGTTGAGTACCTTTTCATGCATTTGGTGACCATATAAATGTTCCCTTCTGTCAAATGTATAGAAAAGAATCCTGATCAAAGGGGATAAAATTTATAAGAGAATTTCAAATTCTCATAGACTCCAGACTTTCTGAACCACTGACAGTATTACCCTGAGATAATCTTTAAAAGTTAAACCAAAAATATCTCCTAACATCTTCTTAAAAACAAATCAATGTTGTTGTTCTTGTTATGTGCCGTGGAGTCAGATCCAACTCATAGTGACCCTTTACAGGGTTTCCAAGGCTGTAAATCTTTATGGGAGCAGAAATAATAGTTTAGCTAAATTAGTAAAATTGTCAGCTTCCAAATTATGATTTAAAAGGAACTATTTATATATCATCAAAATGACAACCGCAACTCCAAAGATCATATAGGAAACTTAGGAAGGATATGAGTTTAAGGTAATGGGGAAGGAAAAGTTCAGAAAAGGAGGGTGAGAATGGTTGCACAACTTGAAGAACTTAATCATGGTACAGAATTGTACACGTAGAGTGGTTGAATTTGTATATGTTTCACTTTACATATAATCAACAACAAAATCATTTTTAAAACATTGTTTATCAGGGGCAGGGCTTGATGGCAGATTAGGGAGAAGCATAGTACAGACCTCTGACAGTAAAAACACAGAAAACCATATGAAGCAGATTGCTGGGATAGTCCCAGAACTCTGAACTACATATAAAGGAATATTTAGAAGGATCAAAGGCTTACTGCTAGTGGGATTTATAACAGAAGCAAGGAAGGTGGCATATTCTGATCTGTGGCTGCAAGCAGGTACTGGAGCAGCCTGGGGTGTGATGGAGAAGGAGCTCCCACTGCAGAGGTCTGACCGATCATTGGAGATAAAGGTGTTAACATTTTTACCATGTTCATTGGTCTCTCACTTTCTGTGCACCACCACTCTGGTGACAAGAGGAGGTGCCTGAGCGAGTGGATGCCCTTCAGCCCTCACCCCCTGAGGGTTCTACTATGCATGTGCATGGATCTGTACAGAAAAGACCAACAGCTTGCAGAATCTAAGATGGGGAAGAGCTAATCAGGGACCACTTAAAATGGTATAGTCTCCCAGAATGGCTCCAGCCCACCAAGTGAGGGGTATTAAAGTCACACTCATATTTTGCTACTTTGTGTGTATGATTATAAACCGTGGTATTCAGTCTGTTTGATTTTTTGATGTTGTGATTTATTTTTAGGTTTTTTGGTTTTTCTTTTACCCTGGGGGGCTCTTTCTCTCCCTACGTTAACCAAAAAGAGACAGCAATTACAGCCATATAGCCAAGCTAAAATCACACCCTATAAAATCCCACCATTCAAGCAAGAGCCAGCACCTGCTACAGTTACTCTGAGTTGAGTAATAAAAAAAGTGAAAAGGGAAGTCCATCTCCTGATCACATCTACCTGGAGGCAATCAGAAAGCTTAATAAAACATAACATACATTCATCTTGTTATTGAAAACATTTAATTATTGAAGATGCCAAAGAGACAGTCGAAGATTCCAGCACATGTCTAGAAACAATATAGATTAACTGAAACAAATGATCTGGAGGGAGACCTACACTTCCCACTGGCACATTCCACTGGAAGGAGGGCAGGCTTTGGAAATGCCTGAGAAGGAATGCAGGAGAATGATATTGAGGTGTATCCAAATGTTCCAGAGAGAAGTTGAGAAAAATAAGGAAGAAGTCAGGAAAGTGCTACAGGAACAATTAAATAAGATAGAAATAGCATTGGAAACAATTCAAAACCTGCAAAAGAGGTCCAAACGATGAATAATAAAGTATCAGAAATGGACAATACAATGAAAGGGCAAAGGAACAAAAGAGCTGTGTGATACAGGGATCAAGGCATAGTATGAATGGGTAAAAGAAGGGAAATAATGTTAAGATGCTTGACTGTCTTATTAATGTTGGTTTCCCTTGCCTACTATTGTAAATAGACACTTGAGTAGGATAGAAAGGAATGTCAGGAAAAATGATTACAGAAAACTTGTAAGCCTATCTTCAGCCTATAACTGATTGGAATACATAAAAGGGATTCTAGAACTTGCACAGTGAAATAGGCTTCTTGCGGAGCCTTTGGTGGAATCATGAGCCCCATCCACAACCTTCTGAGGTGGAGAGTCCCATTTGAAAGGACATGAAGACCAGCCTAGGGTGACTAGAGGAACAGAAGATACTTCTTGAAAGAAAGACCAACGGGGGGTGGGGGGCGGGGGGGAAGGCAGTATGATTGGCTACTACAAGAACAGGTAAGTTGTTCACCAGGGAGCCATCAAGGCAAGCAATTATATACCTTAAGGACAAACCCCTTCCAATACTGAAACTCGAAGGAAACACATGATCAGGCATGTAAGCTTGCTGGCGACCACACTGGTCTACTGATGAGGGGAAGAGGGGGAAAGGCAGCAATGAAGAAATGGGCTGAGTTCAACCACGTTCCATAGCTCCCGTTGACCTGGAGATGAAAGAGACAAGAGGAAGGGCTAGTTGGTCCACAGTGTGATAAGACCTGAGGACTCCTAAGCCCATGGGCAAGGACCCAGCCACAGAGGGCTAGAACTGAGAGTGGAGCATCCAGCTTATATGAAGTGAGGGGATACGCACAAGAACACCCAAACTTGCAGATAGTATCCGTTTGACCTAGTTTCAATGGCTGGATGATTAGAACTCAAATAGAGGAAGATAAGGAAATTTGATAAAGGAAAGAAGTATAAATTGCCACAATTTGATGAACTTCAGCTATACTTATGGATGTAGTAACTCAAAATACCAACCGAGAGGGAAGGAGTCTTCACATCAAGGATCAAACATATCCCTTTGATACAGTGTTGATAAGTTTGGGCAACTTACACATTGGCTACTGAAAATGGGGGTGGTTATAAAGGCACAATGTGGCTGTCTTTCAAGTTTTCAAGAGACAGTTTAGGTTCAGAGTGAGGGTGAAGGTAGAATCCCCACTGAATAATTTTCATCTTGTCTAGATGGGTCTAGTGAAAGGAGATGGGGATAAGATTTTTATAAGCAATTGTTATCATTACTAACGTGACTGCCACAATTGCAAAGGTAGAATTTTTGTAACATAAATGAGTGAATAGTTAATATTACAGTCCAGGGACAGAGGACCCTAGGATCATCAAGGGAGGAGAGCATGAGTGGAATGTGGGACCCCATCCAGAGAAGCAGCAACACCAGAGATGGATGCAAAAATGATAACATCAGGAATAGAGCAACTGAGGACTCTAGACTCGGAAAGAAAAAGGCTGCATTGTGGTGACCAGGAGGCAGGCTTGCAGAATATGTCCTTGGGTTGTTTAAATGATTAATATTCCTGAGTGGTTTTGTGTACATGTGTACATCAAGAAACAAAAAACAGATGGAATAGAAGCAGATATTGTAGAACGGTGATGCATGGAGGGGATTGTAATCATTGCAATGATACAAAATATAACAGGATGAGTGTGAAACTGATGTTCTCCCATGTGAGCTATCACTAATAAAAGCTTTTAAAAAGTTGTTTAGCTTAATTAATAAAGAATATCTGCCTTGAGCATTGTCCTCTTTTGTGATCTATATATGGGATCAAACTGAAAAAAATAACTTGAAAAATTAGATAGGTACCTTAAGAGGACAGTGAATTTCTGTTAATGTTGGATAAACTCAGAAAAGGAAGGTGAGAATGGTTGCCCAACCTGAAGAATGTAATCAATGTCACTGAATTGTACCTGTAGAAATTGTTGAATTGGCATATGCTTTGCTGTGTATATTCACAACAACAAAAATGAAACAAATTATTAAAAGACATATCCAAACAGTAATTTGATGAACACTTTCTGATCCTAGTCTTTGAGGTAATTTATGAGTTCCTTTAAACACCATTCAAATAATAATAATAACAATAATAACCTTGGTATCTCTGACACAAACCAAGCATACATCAAGTCAGTGTTCAATTTATAAATACAGGGACATAGCATCAAAACATTCTCTAACATGACAAAATTACCTCAGTCAACCTCAGTGATCAAGAATTGTGGCTTGTAATTATTCTATATCCATGTTATCCAAATGAAAATAACACTAGTCTTAGGCCACCAGAGGTGTTCGTTTATTAACTGTTTTTATAACTTGTGCACTGAATATTGCCATAGATGAAAATTATGTATATGTAATTTAATATATGGACTCCTGGTGTGGCACTGTAGGATCAACACTGAACTGTGAATCACAAGATCAGTAATTCAAACCCACCAGCTGCTTCTAGGAAACCATATATAAGGTCGCTATGAGTTGGAGTTGACTTGATGGCACTTAACAACAACAAACAATTTAATATATGGACAATCCAAGTTGCAACTAGCTTCTGTTTTAAAGTTATAAAAGAGATCATTTTACAAATGCTATTCTATACATAGAACTACCTAGTGTGGCCCTGTAGGATCAGCACTGGACTGTAAATCACAAAGTCAGCAGTTCATACCCATCAACTGCTCCTCAGAAACCCTATACAGCAGGGGTGGAGAACATCTGACCTGCAGTCCATATAAGGAACACAAAATCATTTGGTCTGACCCTGCCAAGGCAACTGCAGTTCCAGACATCACGTTGGTGGTGATGGTGGTTGTATGCCGTGGAGTTGCTACCGACTCACAGTAACCCTGTACAGGGTTTCTGAGGCTTTAAAACTTTACGGAAGCAGAAAGCCTAATCTTTCTCCTGTGGAACAGCTGGTAGTTTTGAACTACAACCATTATGTTACCAGAGCTCCCAGGCATCATATTGTTGTTGTTACTATGTGTCATCAAGACGGTTCCAACACATAACCCTGTATAGGGTTTCCAAGGAGTGACTGGTGAGCTTGAACCAACCTTGAAGTTCAAATCAACTTTGCAGTCCAGCACATTAACCCACAGTGCCACATCAGGTCATCACATTGTTGTTGTTGTTGTTGTTAAGTGACGTCGAATTTATTCCAAAAAATAGCGATGCTGTATAGGGTTTCTGAGGAGCAGCTAGTGAGCTGGAGAGCTTGAACCACTGACCTTGCAGTTCACACAGCTTTGTAGTCTCGTGCATTACCCCACATTGACACACCAGGACTCTTCACATTAGAGGTGAATTAATTAATGTTTGACCAAGTTGATAATTTTGTATGGCCCATGAATGTTATAACTTTTAGCAGAAAAAAAGGTTCCCCACTCCTGCTATGCAGGGTTACTATGAGTTGGAACCAATTGTGTTGTTGTCAGGTGCCATCGAGTCGGAACCTACTCATAGCGACCCCATGCACAGCAGAACAAAACAATGTCTGATCCTGGGCCAACCTCACT
>NW_006408719.1:3269218-3270323 GCF_000296735.1 Chrysochloris asiatica | reverse complement strand
GTATTACCTTTAGCAAAACTTTGCTCACTTGAGATATCAAAGAGATTGTCCGATGATTTCCGCATTCCGTTGGGTCACCTCTCTTTGGAATGGGCACCAATTAGACGACACTTAATAACAACACTCTATAAATAAAACCATCACAAACCATTCATCCACTGTAATATTAACATTTCTGTACCAAATCATACCAAGAATGAACTCTTGTTGTTAATACGTGTTGTCTAGTTTGTTCTGCCACCACTTGTCTGTCTATTTGTCATACTGTGGTGGTTTGTGAGTTGCTGTGATTCTAAAAGTTATGCCACCAGTATTTTAAATACCAGCAGGGTCACCCATGGTGGAAAGGTTTCAGATGAGTTTCCAGACAAAGACAGACTAGGAAGAAGGAGTGACGAATTACTTTCGAATATTTAGTCACTGAAAACCTTATGAATAGCAGAGAAACATTGTCAGATATACTGCCAGAAAATGAGCCCGTCAGGTTGGAAAGCACTCAAAATGCAACTGAGGAAGAGCTGCCTCCTCAAAGTAGAGTTGACCATGATAATGCAAATGGAGTAAAGCCTGTGGGAGAAAAGCCTGCAGGACCTTCATTTGCTGATGGGGCACAACTCAAAATGAAGTGAAACAGCTGTAAACATCCATTGAAAATCGGAATATGGAATGTAGAGAGTATGAATCTGGGAAAATTGGAAATTGTCAAAAATGAAATGGAATGCATAAACATTGATATCTTAGGCATTAGTGAGCTTAAATGGACTGTATTGGACATTTTGAATCTGATAACCACAAGGTTTACTATGCCGGGAATGACAAATTGAAAAGGAATGGTGTTGCATTCATCACCAGAAAAGAACATACACAGATCAGTCATGAGGTACAATGCTGTCTGTGATAGGATAATATCCATGCGCCTACAGGGAAGCCCAGTTAATTCCACTATTATTCAAATTTATGCACCAAACACTAAAGCAAATGGGGATGAAATAGATGAATTCTATCAACTTCTTCAATCTGAAATTGATCAAACATGCAATAAAGATGTATTCATCATTACTGCTGATTGGAATGCAAAGGTTGGGAGCAAAGAGGAAGGATCAGT
>NW_006408719.1:3258796-3267469 GCF_000296735.1 Chrysochloris asiatica | reverse complement strand
CTTCTTGGATCAACTACCAACACCCACAGAAGCAGCAATCAAGAAATCAAATGACATATTGCATTAGGCAAATCTGCTTGCACAAGAACTTTTTTGAAGTGTTGAAGAGCAAAAATGTCAGCTTGAAGACTAAGTTGCGCCTGACCCAAGCCATGGTATTTTCAATAACCTCATTTGCATGCAAAAGCTGGACAGTGAATAAGGAAGACTGTAGAAAAACTGATGCTTTTGAGTTATGGTGTTGGATGAGAATATTGAAAGTGCCATGGGCTGCCAAAAGAACCAATAGGTCCATTTTGGAAGAAGTGCAGCCAGAGTGCTCCTTAGAGGCCATGATGGCCAAACTTAGTCTCTCATACTTCGGACATATTGTCAGGAAGGACCAGTCACTAGAGAAGGATATCATTTTTGGTAAGGTGGAGGGTCAGAGAAAAAGAGGAAGACCCCCAACAAGATGAGTTGGCCAAGTGGCAGCATCGATGGACTCAAGCGTGGCAACAGTAGTGAGGTTGGCCCAGGGTCAGGCACTGTTTCGTTCTGCTGTGCATAAGGTTGCTAGGAGTTGGTACTGACTCGATGGCACTTAACAACAACAATAAGTTGGTTCTGACTCACAGCAACCCTGTATAGGATTTCCGAGGAGCTGCTGGTATGTTTGAACCAATGATCTTGATGATGGCAGTACAATTCTTATCCTAAAGTACACATCAGGACTTCTAGAATGCACAGAAGCCATGGAATGGAGATAATTGTTGACCTGGGCAGAGAATAATAGGAAAACACTGCCAAACAGAAGTCCTAGTGTGGTGCTGCATGTTAATGCACTAGACTGTTAGGTTGGTTTGAACCATAAGGTCAGCAGATCAAGCTCATCAGACACTCCTCAGAAATCCTATTCAGAGTTGCTATGAGTTGGAGCCAACTCCAAGGCACTTAACAAAATCAACATCATCACTCTACTAATTCTGGTAAAAGGTTATTGTTGATTTTTGGTAAAAGTTATTGCAAAACATGTTATATGCTACTATGTTACAGCAGGTTAAGATACAATGAATAATTATGAAAAGGCAGAAGTTACTCTTTATAGACAGACAAGTTGGGAATCTTATCCCTGCTAAATGATTTATATGAAGATAAACAGTATTAAGGCCTGAACCTCCATACCCTGAATTATAAAAGAACAGTTTATGATATCCAAATGTATTAGACTTTTATACCTTCCTGGTGTTGTATGAATAGTCATTTAATCCATTTACACTTTCAAGCTTTAAGCATACTATCCCTTCCCAACATTGTTATTGTTAAGTGTTTTAAAGTCGATTCTGACTCACAGCATCCCTGTATAGAGTTTCCAAGGAGCGACTGGTGAGTTTGAACCACTGGCCTTGCAGTTCATACCAAATCTTTCAATACAGTGCTTATCTTACAACATCACACCATAACTCCATCCCCAACATTGTTGTTATTGTTGTTGTTAAGTGCCGTCAAGTTGATTCTGACCCATAGCGACCCTGTATAGGGTTTCCAAGGAGCAGCTGGTGAACTTGAACCACTGACCTTGCAGTTCAAATGGCTTTGCAGTCTGGTGCATTAACCCACAGCGCCACACCAGGACTCTATCCCCAACATTAGTTCCTCATTATCCTATTCCCATATATACACATGCCTAGGCAACTATCTTGCACCTAGAGGACTTATTATTTCACCTATATCTCACACTATGTTCACAATTGTCTCCTCATATCATTTGTCATGTATCACTGGAAAAATTCATTTATATTCTACTTGGATTCAAAATCAATGTCCATGGAAGCAACAATCAAAAAGCAATCAATTCATTACACTGGGAAAATCTGCAGCAAAAGATATCTTTAATGTTTTAAGAAACAAACATATCACTTAGATGTCTAAGGTGCATCTGATCCAAACCATATTTTCAGTTGCCTCATCAGTGAAAATTGGATAATGGAAAAAAAGAAAAACTATATGTAAGAACTACAGCGTTGGCAAAGAATATTGAATATACTGTGGACTGCCAAAATAAAACATCAGTCTTAGAAGAAATACAACCAGAATGCACCTTAGAAATTAAGATGCCAATACTGTACCTTGTTTACTTTAGACACATCATCAAGAATAAAGAATGGCTAGAAAAGGACATTATAACTGGAAAAGGAGAGGGCCAGTATAAATGAGGGAAAAAACCTCAATGAAATGAATTAGCACAACTGTGAATTCAAACATACCAATGATTATAAAAATAACATTTTGTTCTGTTATATATGAGGTTGCCATGAGTCAAAGCCAACTCAATAGCAACAAACAGCAACCAAAAAAAGCACATGTTCTTTGGATGAAAATTGCTTGCTTTAAGTATAAGGGTTGCAGCTTACTGTTGTGTGGCCCTGAGAAAGTGGTTTAATCCTCTGAAATTGTATTTCCTTATCTTAAAAAAATAGAGATAATCATAATGTCTAACCCATAGAACTATTTTCTAGAAGAAAAAAAAAAATAATAATTCCTGATACATTTAAGTGTTCCTGCCAGCAATCATTATTAAGTCTACCGTTAGAAAAGCCTATTATTAGGAAGGAGTCCTGGTGTGGCACTGTGGGTTAATGCACCAGACTGCAAGTCCAGTTAGAACTGAAGGTTGGCAATTCAAGCTTACCAGCCACTCCTCGAAACCCTATATAGGGTTGCTCTGAATCAGAACCAACTCCACAGTACTTGACCACAACAACAACTATTAGGAAAGCCATTACATAACCTTTTGAGAATCAAGTGCTAATCCTCTACTTGTTGTTGTTGTTGTTGTTGTTAGGTGCCACTGAGTCAGTAACAATTCATAGTGACCTTGTGCACACAGAATGAAACACTGCCTCATCCTGCGACAACGTCACAATCATTACTACATTTGAGTCCATCACTGCTGCAACTGTGATAATCCATCTTGTTAAGGGGTCGTCCTCTTTTTCTCCAACCCTTCATTTTACAAACTGGATATCCTTCTCCAGGGACTAGTCCTGCCTGGCAATATGTTCAAAGTAGGAGAGATGAAGTTTGCAACACTGACTGCTTTCTGTCTATACTTTCAACACGGATTGGATTGTTCTTTTGGCAATCCATGGTACTTTTAATATTCTCCTCCAACACCATAGTTCAAATGCATCAATTTTTCTGTGGTCTTCCTTATTCACTGTGCAACATTCATGTGCATATGAGGTTATTGAAAATACCATTGTTTGGGTGAGGGACACCTTAGTCTTCAAACTGATACCTTTGTTCCTCAACAGTTTAAAAAAGGCCTTGTTCAGCATATTTGCCTAATGCAATACGTTATTTGATTTATTGACTGCTGCTATCAAGGCTGTTGAAGGAGCTCTGGTAGCGTAGTGGTTACGAATCGGGCTGTGAACCTCAGGGTCACCAGTTCGAAACTACCAGCTGTTCCACAGGAGAAAGATGAGGTGTTCTGCTCCTATAAAGATTTACAGCCTCAGAAACCCTGTACAGGGTAGCTATGAGTCAGAACCGACTCCACAGCACATAACAACAACAACCATGACTGTTGATGGTTCATGAAGTCTTTGACAACTTCAATCTTTTCTCAATTTATCATGATGTTATTTATTGGTCCAGTGGTAAGGATTTTTTTTTTTTTTTTTACATTGAAGTGCAACCCATACTGAAAGCTGTGGTCTTTGATATTCATCAGTGTGTATGTTAAGTCCTCTTCACTATCAGCCAGCAAGGTTGTATTGTCTGCATTATCACAGGTTGTTAATGAGTCTTCTTCCTATCCTGATACTACATTTTTCTTCACATAAACCAGCTTTTTGGATTATTTGCTCAGCATACAGACTGCATAAGTATGGTGAAAGAATACAATCCTGGCCCACACCTTTCCTAATTTTAAACCATTCAGTGTTCACATGTTCTATTTGAACAACTGGCTCTTGATCTCATGAACACAATTAAGTGTTCTGGTATACTCATTCTCCGCAATGTCCATAGCTTATCATGAGTTACATAATTGAAAGTCTTTCTGTAGTTAATAAAGCCAAGATCCATTTGACATCAGCAACGATATCCCTCATTCCATTTACTCTTCTGAATCTGGCTGGAACCTCTGGAAGATCTCTGTCAATGTATGGTTGCCTCCATTTTTAAATTATCTTTAGCAAAGTTTGCATGGGTTATTAATTATATTAATGATATTCTCCAATGATTTCTGCAATCCATATTTGGAATGTGCGCAAATATGGATCTCTTCTTCAGTTGTCTTTCATTTTTCTTGGCATAGATGAGTTCGTGTCTCCAGTGATTTATCAGTTTGTTGAATGATTTCACTTTGTATTTCATTAATTTCTGGAGCCTTGTTTTTTGCCACTGACTTTCATGCTCTTTGGATTTCTTCCTTCAGTATCATTGACTCTTGATCATATGATACCTCTTCAAATGGTTGAACATCAACCATCTATTTCTGATACAGCAACTCTGTATATTTCTTCCATTTTCTTTTGATGCTTTATATTGCCTATAGAATTTTTCAGTATTTCAAGTCAAGGCTTGAATTTTTTCTTCAGTTCCCTCAGCTTGAGGAATGCTGAGTGTGTCCTTCCCTTTTATTTTTCTAACACAAGGTCTTTGCACATTTATTTATAATGTTTGACTTTGTCTTCTCAAGCTCTTTTGAAATTTTCTCTTCAGCTCTTGTACCTCCTCATTTGTTCCATTTGCTTTTGCATCTCTACACTAGAGAGCAAGTTTCTGTCTCTTCTGACATCCATTTTGGTCTTTTCCTTCTTGTCTTCTGAATGACCTTTTGCTTTATTCCTGTGTGTTATTCTTTATGTCATCCTACAGTTCTTCTAGTCTTTGATCTTTAGTATCTAATGCATCAAATTTATGCTTCATATTCCCCCTTTTAAACTAAGGAGGAATATGTTCAAGGTCATAGTTTGGATCTCGTGAACTTGCTTTAATTTTCTTCAGCTTCAGTCTGAACTTGCCTGTGACCAACTGATTGTCTGTTCCACAGTCTGCTCCTTGCCTTATTTTGGCTGATGATATGGAGCTTTTCCATCGTCATCTTCCAAAGATGTAGTAAATTTGATGTTTGTGTATTCCATCTGGTGAGGTCCATTTTGTAATTTGTTTTAAAAAGGTATTTGCAATGAACAAGTTGCAAATACTTGTTTTTGCAACTTTTCATGAGATCTCCAGCATTGTTTCTATCATCAAAGCCATATTTTCCAACTACTGATCCTTCCTCCTCGTTTCCAACCTTTGCATTCCAATAGTCAGTAATTATCAATGAATCTTGATTGCATGTTTGATCAATTTCAGACTGAAGAAGTTGGTAGAATTCTTCAATTTCATCATCACTGGTTTTAGTGGTTTGTGCATAAATTTCAATAACAGTGGTATTAAATGGTCTTTCTTGTAGGTGTACAGACATCCTATCACAGACAGTGTAGTACTTTAAGATACATCTTGATATGTTCTTTTTGATGATGAATGTGACACCATTCCTCCACAATTTGTCATTTTCCGCATAGTAAACTATACATACACAGACCCTGGGTTGATCAGTGGCAGCCCCATTAAACCACCTCTGAATATAAACAGTTTAACCCAGATGCTCTTCTTCCTCCTGAAAGTATATAGGAATATTAAGAACAATGTAGCATTTTAGGTATAGATAAATGAAGCCCGGTGCCTGAGATCTTGCTCACAAACAAAAGTTTGCAAAGTGTACAGAGACAGCTTGGCTCCTTTCAGGAACCTTGCTTTATGTTATGTATCCTTAAGAAACCGCACGTTGCTACTCTAGATCATTTAAGCCTAAAAGTTAATATATAACAGCTTGATTGAACCTTTTTTTCTGTAAAAATAAAAATGTTAGATTGCTAAGAAAAACTATGAAAATATCTTAAAAGTTGTGAATCATTATGTCCTGTTTTGAATGATTAATCACATTTCAGTTCCGTATCCTGTCTTAATCACATCCTCCCTTTGTGACATCCTCCCTGAGTGAATTACATCCTTCCTTTGTAACAAATCCCTCCCTAAAAAAAGAGAATAAAAGGCTGAGGTAGAGTAAGTTCCGCAGGCAATGCTGTGCAATGCTAGACAAAATGTTTGCAGATCTGTCTACCTGCCAGCTTACATCATATCTGTGTGTCTGTCTTTTTTGTATATATTTCATCTCTCTCTTTCTCTATCACTTTTGCCACCAGATCTCCCTTCTTTGTGACACCCACACTTCCTTGTCGAGGCAGGACCCCGACATAGGACATCGACATGCATGGCGCCCAATGTGGGGCACGAAGATTAGGGTAAATAATTGCGCTGGGTCTGGTGAGGACGCTGTTCTGGGAATTTGTGATCCCCTCAGTCAAACAGTAGGGCTGGGAAGGAACAGGAAGGAATTGAAGAGGATGGGTCAGATAGAATCCAGTCCTCATTCTATATATCTCAAAATTCTTAAGAAACTTCCGTAGAAAAAAGGAATTCATTTTGATGAAGGAAATTTGACTGATTTTTTTAAGTTTATTCAGATGATTAGTCCCTGGTTACCTGAGAATGGAACATTAGATGAATCAGATTGGAAAAAAGTAGGGCGTGACATGAAACTTTGGCTTATAGATCATAGAGATGACAGCGATGATCCTGTTCCTGAAAATGCTATCACTTATTGGTATATTGTTAAACAATCTTTTACTCATGCTTAAACTGATTTGCTTGATGGGTCTGAGAATGATTTTCGGGATTGTGATGAGTCTTCATCACTCCTAAATGAAACAAAACCAAAAAAACTTGCTAAAAAACACCCAGCCCCTAAGTACATAGTAGACTTAGCTGATGTTCAAGAGGAGTCCGACTCTTCTAGTCCCAATTTTGAGAAAATGAGTCCTGAAGATGAGATTACTGTAAAGGAGGAAGCCGCTGGCTAAGAGCCAGATTGGTTTTATAATCGCCGCTGACTGCGGCTTAAAGGGGAAAAAAGTGAGTCTGTGCCTCAGCGTTCTTGCCTCCAAGCAGCTATGAAAGAGGCCCGTTGGCAAGGTAATCTCTTCTTTTTTTTCCCCTCAGTTAAAGCAGGGAGGAGAACGCTCCGAGGGCACTTGCTTTTCATGCGGACAGCCCAGACATTTTCGTCGGGACTGTCCCCAGGAAAAGGGTCAGGAAAAACCTGATCTTATTGTTCTCTCGACGATAATGACACCTACTGGGGTCATTTGGCAAGTGCAGGGACCTTTAGAATGGATTCATTTGTCTGCTTCTTCCTCTCCCTAACTGTGCTGATGCAGTTTCTGCCAAAAGTATTTTACTGATCGCTGGAAACTTCAGCATTGAGTTGATTGCTGTTACAAACCTCCTTTCATCTGCGTTGTGATTCTTATAGCCTACATGATGTGTTACTAACAAAGGGGCAAAGATAATCTTTTCACAGGACACTATAGATTCCAGACCAACTAATTCGACCCTATAGCAAGAAAACAACCACTTCCCACTCCCCGTGCCATCTGAGGGTGTGTCTCCACCAGCACCCACAGGCTCCAACAGCCGGACTTTTGATTTCTCCGCTCCAATGTCTGTCTCTACAAAAACTAACAAGTATGCCACTGACTCCTTCCCGACGACTGACTGCTTCAACCTGGGGACAGATTAAGGCATTGACCCGTGATGCTGAGACCACCATTGTGACCCAGGGACAACTGGTGACTTCTACTAACCCTGTTACTGCTTGCACAGCAACACCTTTTTCTATAATTTACACAGGTTCTGAAAATTCGTTTAAAATGTATAAAGCCCCCCATAGTGTTTCTTATGTTTTTTGCTCTAATTGTTTTCTTTACAATTGTATTGTTCATCAACCACCGTATGTTTTATTACCTGTTAATGTTACCGGAATTAAGGTCATTCATCATGCTGCCTTGGCCCTTAACCGTGCCACGTGTTTTGTTGCTACTCTCATTTAAGGAATTACTGTATTAATAGGAAAAATTACTTCTTTTGCCCTTTCCACTGCCTCCCTTGTATAATCAGTTCATACTGCCTCTCGTGTAAATCAGCTTTCTAGAAATGTTAGTCTTGTTCTTATAGTCCAAGAGCAAATAGATAAAGGTTTACAAAATAGAATAAATGCGTTAGAGGAAGCAATATTGTTTATGGGAAATAAGATTCAAAATATCAAGTTTAAAATCTCAGTTTAATGTTATTCATTGTATAAGTAGATTTGTGTTTTCTTATATCATTGCTACGCTATATTTCGGCCCTCACAGACGATGTTCGCACCCTCCAATTAAAACAAAGAGGAGGAATATGCTGGGGACAACATACGCAGACCCTGGGTTGATCAGTGGCAGCCCCATTACACCACCTCCGAATGTAATCAGTTTAACCCAGATGCTCTTCTTCCTCCTGAAAGTATATAGGAATATTAAGAACAATGTAGCATTTTAGGTATAAATAAATGAAGCCCGGTGCCTGAGATCTTGCTCACAAACTAAAGTTTGCAAAGTGTACAGATACAGCTTGGCTCCTTTCAGGAACCTTGCTTTATGTTATGTATCCTTAAGAAACCGCACATTGCTACTCTAGATCATTTAAGCCTAAAAATTAATATATAACAGCTTGATTGAACCTTTTTTCTGTAAAAAT
>NW_006408719.1:3257322-3258641 GCF_000296735.1 Chrysochloris asiatica | reverse complement strand
ACTGAGGTAGAGTAAGTTCTGCAGGCAATGCTGTGCAATGCTAGGCAAAATGTTTGCAGATCTGTCTACCTGCCAGCTTGCATCATATCTGTGTGTCTGTCTTTTTTGTATATATTTTGTCTCTCTCTTTCTCTATCACTTTCGCCACCAGATCTCCCTTCTTCGTGACACCCACACTTCCTTGTCGAGGCGGGACTCCGACATAGGATCTCGACAAAACTATGTGAATGTCAGATTCAAAATGGCCAATGCCTGTCCATTTCAGCTCATTAATGCCTAGGATACTGATGTTAATGCATTCCATTTAACTTCTGACAACTTCTAATTTTCCTTGATTCATATTTTGTACAATTCCATGTTCCAATTATTATTGCATGTTTATTTATCCTTTATTTAGGGGCAATTTAACACAAGTATAAATATACATACAATCAAGATGGCAGGATATAATCAAGATGGCGGGATACAATCAAGATGGTGGGATACAATCAAGATGGTAGATAGGGTATACATGCAGTGAGGAGCTCCGTCACCAACAACACAGAATACTGGGCCAAGCAGGCTCTGGGGATGGTGCTAGAACTCTGAACCACATATAAAGGAATATTTAGAAGATTGGAAGGCTTACAGCTAGGTGACTTTGTAGCAGAATCAAGAAATCCATTGCTTTCTAATTCAAGATGCTCAGCTATTCTTGGAGATGCCATCATGGGAGAGACCAAGTGCGGGAAGAATCAGAACAGCCACGAATGCCTGACAGAACCGCAGAAATATACAGATGTGGACATTCATTTTTTGGTATCTGCTCATTGGTCTCTCGCTGTCTGTGCACCTCCATTCTGGTGACTAGAAGGGATGCCTGAGTAAATGGATACCCCACCCCCACCCCCAGAGGGTTCTACTACACATGCGCACAGGTCTTCTCAAAATTTAAAGTGACAGTTTCCACTTAAAACCAAATGGCCACCACTTGTCTATCAGTTTGTCATACTGTGGTGGCTTGTGAGTTGCTATGATTCTGAAAGCTATACCACCAGTATTTTAAATAACCAGCAGGGTCACCCATTGTGGACAAGTTTCAGATGACCTTCCAGACAAAGACAGACTAGGAAGAAAGAATGATGAATTACTTGCAAATATTTAGTCACTGAAAACCTTATGAATAGCAGAGAAACACTGTCACATATAGTGCCAGAAAAGCCCCTCAGGTTGGAAGGGACTCAAAATGCAACTGAGGAAGAGATGCCGCCTCAAGGTAAAGTTTACCATGATAATGCAAACGGAGTAAAGCTTGTGGGAGAAAAGCCTGCAGGACCTTC
>NW_006408719.1:3255214-3255835 GCF_000296735.1 Chrysochloris asiatica | reverse complement strand
AAGGAATTGGCAAAGAACAAGGCACCAGGAATGGATGGAATACAAATGGAAATCCTTCAAGAAAGTGAGGTGGCACAGGAGGCACTCACTCATCTCTGCCAAGATATTTGGAAGACAACTATCTGGCAGGCTGATTGGAAGAGATCCATATTTGTGCCCATTCCAAAGAGACGTGATGCAACGGAATGCGGAAATCATCAGACAATCGCTTCGATATCTCATGCAAGTTTTGCTAAAGGTAATACAGAAACGGCTACAATCATACATTGACAGAGAACTTCCAGGGTTCAAGCTGGATTCAGAAGAGGCCATGGGATGAGGGATATTATTGCTGATGTCCGATGGATCTTGGCTGAAAGTAGAGAATATCAGAAAGATGTTTACCTGTGTTTTATTGACTATGCAAAGGCTTTCGCTTGTGTGGATCATGACAAGCTATGGACAACATTGCAAAGTATGAGTATTCCGGAACACTTAATTGTACTCAATCAGAACATAGGAACACTGAATGTTTTAAAATTAAGAAAGGTGTGCAACAAGGTTGTATTCTTTCACCATACTTATTCAACCTGTATGCTGATGAGCAAATAATACGAGAAGCTGGGTTATATGAAGAAAAAC
>NW_006408719.1:3230826-3254468 GCF_000296735.1 Chrysochloris asiatica | reverse complement strand
ATAAGGTTGCTATGGGTCAGTACCAACTCGATGGCACCTAATAACAACATGAATACACAAAATTTAATTTGGTTTTGAAGAGCAAGGAGACTTGGGAAAAGGGGGGGGGAAGTTAGTATGTATTGCCAATGTCAAAGATCCTCATATACTTAATGTAACATCTAACTCTTGGTGTGTTAAGTGCTGCAGAGTCTGTTTCAACTCATAGCAACACTATGCACAACAGAACAAAACACCGCCCAGTCTTTCATCATTCTATGTTTGAGCCCATTGCTGCTGTCACTATACCAATCCATTTCCTTGGGGGGTTGCTCTTTTTCACTGACCCTCCACTTTATTGAGCATGATGTCCTTCTCCAGGGGCTGGTCCCTCCTAATAACATGCCCAAAATATGAGAGATGAAGTGTCACCATCCTGACTTCTAAGGAGCATTCTGGTTGTAATTCTTCCAACACAGATTTGTTTATTCTTCTGGAAGTCCATGGTACTTTTACTATTTTTCTCCAACACCATAATCCAAATGCATTGATTCTTCTACTATCTTCCTTATTAATTGTCCAGCTTTCACATTCATATAAGGCGACTGAAAATAAATGGCTTTTGTCAGGTACACCTTAGTCCTCATACAGACATCTTTGCTTTTGAACACATTAAAGAGGCCTTTTGCATCAGATTTACTTAATGTAATATGTCCTTTGATTTCTTGACTGCTTCTTCCATCAATGTTGACTGTGGGTCCCTGCAAAATGAAGTCTTTGGGAACTTCAATCTTTTCTCCATTTACCATAATGTTATTTACTGGCTATTTTTATAAAAAAAGTGCTGTTGTTAGTGTTATATTTGTTAGTTGCTTTGAAGCCGATTCGGACTCATAACAACCCTATGAGCTACAGACAAAAACTGTTCCATAAGGGTCTCTTGGGTTTAATCCTAATGTAAGCAGATCGCTAGGCCTTTTCTTCTGAGGCAATACTGAGTGTGTTTAAACAGGCAACTTTCAAGTTAGCAGTCAAGCACAAACCATTTGCACTATATTGGGACCTTGACAACTGATAGGAAGTCAGAAAACAGCCAGAAATTATCAATCCAAAGGCTAAAGATTTTAAATGTTCTCAGAAAACTACACTTAGTCACTAATAAAAGTATGTTACTTTGTATAATTGTTAGATTTCTGTAAGGAGATATGTCCCCATTTCTTGTTTGTTTTTTAAATTTTTTTTGTAATTCTAAATCATGTGTTGAAAATAACATAGCAGCAATCTTAAAAGAAAATTTAAATATTGAAAACTGACGATTCCCTTTGTATAGTAAAAAATGACCATCTTATTTATGTTATAAAGAAGTACATTCACTTTATATAGTTTAAAAGTACTGTAAGATTATAATAAAACAAGGATTATTTTATCAATGTATAGTAGAATTTTGATAACAGAATTAAAACATTTCTAATTCCAGTAATAATAGACAAATCAGAAAATAACTCACAAGAAAAAAATATCAATGAAACAAAATACAAATGCCATAAACCTTTGCCATTTGCATAGTTTTCCATAAGGGTCCAATAATGGAAATAATAAAAGAACAGCAATAATTTTAAGGCTCTTACAAATGTGAGGCTTAACAAAGGGAGTGGTGCAGTTGTTTTTACTAGAAAAGAAACTCTGAAAGCAATTTATTCTGAAATGTGCTCTGGGGGGAGGGGTAGGAGAGGGAGAAAAGAATAAATAGCAGTATTGAAAGTACATGTTCCTCAAAGAGAAAATAACTATTGATCCCTACAGCTTAATTAGGGGTTTTACTTTAAGTATTAAGCTAGTCTTTGAAACCTTACAATTGTTATAATGGACTTGAGATCACAGTAGTTCTGTTGGATAAGCACTGTACTGCAAACACGAGATTGGGGATTCGAGCACACCATATGCTCAAGAGAAAGATGAGGCTTTCTGCTCCAGCAAAGATTTATAGTCTCCGAAATACTATACAGGGTCGCTGAGTCTGCACCAACTGATAGCAATTAACAACACCACCAAAGGAAATACAAAGTTTTCTTTTTTTCAACCTAAACTTGCTCCAAACAGCTAAATTTTTATTTTGTTTCAAAGCTGTCTAAAAACAACCCCCCAAAAAACAACCCAAAATTGTGGCCAGAGATTCAAGGTTCAAGGGTCAGTGTTTCACATAGCCTTCAGCTCCACTCTAAATCCTCTTAGGGATAAATAAACAACCCAGAAAACAAAAACACACAACAATAAAATTGGAGTGGTGGCTGCTCTAATGAGCAAGAAGAGAGACAGGGTTCCTAAATCCTACATCTTAAACAAAATACACTTTGACACTGTAGACCTTTTTCTTGGGTTGTGAAAAACAAAGACACTTTCTTTTATCAGAAATATACACTCAAGTTTTCATCCCAGTGTATCTTATTGCTCCCCACACCTTCTTATAAATTGTTATTCTAAATTAAGAGCAAGTGAATTGGTATCATTGATACAGTCGCAACTCAATCTGTCACTAGACAAGCTACTTGTTATTTTTCTTTCCAGTTCTCAATATATTTCGAGCACCATTACAAGTAAACTCTATTGAAAGGATAGGAAGGAAGAAGAAGAAAAAAGTCAAAATAAGGTACAATGTGTAAAACAATAATTTGGGTCTCTTATCACATCAAGTAAAAAAAAAAAAAAGTTTTGAGTTTTTTTCTCAACTTCCAGTCCTATTCACTCTCTCCTGTTGTTGTTGTTAAATGCTGTCGAGTAGAATCCGACTCATAGCGACCCTGTATAGGGTTTCCAAGAACAGCTGGTGAGCTTGAACCACCGACTTTGCAGTTCAAACAACTTTGCAGTCTGACACATTCGCCCACAGCGCCACATCCTCAAATAAACGCCCTCTCTTACACATCCTCAAAATAACTCACCTATTGCATGGGTCTCACATTTCCCCAAATATTCACATCTCAATAGGTGTCTACTGAATCACCATCAGTTACAGATGTCACTTATATCCTTTACAGATGGTGCACTCTTTCCCCTAGCCTATGTTTCTAGAGTTGTTGTTGGTAAGTGCCGTCGAGTCGATTCCGACCCATAGCGACTGGTGAGCTTTAACTGCCTACCTTTCAGTTCAAATGGCTTTGCAGTCTGGCTCATTGACCCACAGCGCCACACCAGGACTCCACAAAGGTCAAATTCAGCATTTCTGAAATGTGCGATTTTATTTGATTTCTTCACCTAACCCTAAAGACTACACCACACTTTCCTATCTACCAAACTTTGGTATTTTCTTTTTTTCTTCCAAGTGGAAATATAATTCTAGTATCATAAGCCAAACAGTGCTATACTACAAGGGAAAATGAAATCTATGCAACAAAGGGAAGAAGGATGGAGGGGCGAGAGATGCGTGAGTCTTTAGAAAGAGAAGCTGCCAGAGGAACTTCTGCAATTTAATGGGACCTGAGGGAATCGATGTGTAGGAAAACAACAAAAGTGGGTTCTCCACCCTCCTTACCGCCATAGAACCCGAGGAAGATGCAATATACACACGAATCACCATCCTGGAAACTGCAGCTGTGGTTGGTTGGGTCCTGGAAAGGGTTGCGGAGCAGCTGCGGAAAGGGCTTGAATCTAGTTAGGGGCCAAACTGAGGTTGGAAGAGGAAGGTGGGGGAAGGTGGAAGGGAACTAGCCACGCCTCCTTCGCTAGCTTTTTACTCTTGGCTTGCAGCGCTGTAGTTTCAGCTCCAAACCCCGGAAGGCAAGGACTCATTTGCATCATTTCTTTCTTGCTTTTTCTTTCTTTGCTCCAAACCACGGAAGGCAAGGACTCATTTGCATCATTTCTTTCTTGCTCTTTCTTTCTTTCTTTCTTTCTTTCTTTCTTTCTTTCTTTCTTTCTTTCTTTCTTTCTTTCTTCTTTTTTTTTAAATAGGGAATCTCGAATAGCACCGCGAGATCTGTTGAAACATTTATTTTTGACTATTTCCTCCCCTAGGGGAGGGAGAAGAGGAGAAAGAAAAGAAAATGCAAAGGGGAGCATTAAATTGACAGATTAAAATAAAGGACCTTTTATCAAGGATCCTAAAAGTTCTGCGCTTCAGTTCCTGATTAGAAATATATGCAAATACTCGTAAGAGGACTGACTTTCCATGAAAGAGAAGCTCTATATGTTGGATATACTCGTTGTGAGTTTAGGTGTGGCGCTGCAGCAAAGTCGGTGATTCAAACCCACCAGCAGCTCCTGAGAAACCCTATACAGGGTCGCTATGAGTCTGAAAGACTAAACCACACTTAACAACAGCATTATGTCATGGCAAGATCAGCAGCAGTTTGACTCCACCAGCTGCTCAGCAAGAAAGGTGAGACTTTCTGCTACCACAAAGATTTACAGCCTTGGAAACCCTATACAGGGTTGCTATGAGTGGAACTAACTCGACTGCACACAACCACCACCACCAGTATGTAGTGATTTTTCTGTTAGCTGGTGGCAGGAATTGAGCATTAAGGGACTGAGCTATGCCTTTAGGGGTTAAAGAAAAGTTGCAAGTTTTCCTAACCCCAAACGTGGAAGGATTGGTTTTCTTTTGAGGGGATTGCTTTTTGTTACGATAGAGAACCTTGCTCTTGTGAGAACTTGCAGGAGGCCTTATGCAAGCTAAAAAAATTGAGCAGGAAATTGCTAACAAAATCCCAAAAATAGAGAGTAAGAAAATGAACGCTTTTTTGTTTACTTTTTAGCTGATTGAGGAAAGGGAGTTTGAAGCATATGTTGCAAAAATTTTGAAATAATGAACAGAGTGTAGATGATTATTTGTAGCCCTAGAGAAAAGTGCAAAAAATTAAGTCCAGAGAAAGACCCTGTACTTCAAAGTGTCGTTTCAAATTCCCAGATTATGCTAACTGGGCATAACAAAAGGAATTTGCAAGATAAATAAGGGTAAATAGGGGGAGTCAATTACCTGTCCTGCTTCTTTACTTTTCCCTTGCACTTTGTCTTTCCTCTCCATTATGCTTGCCTTTTCTCAGTAACTGAACTAGTTGTTTACTAATAACAGGTTCTCCATTCTCCAATGTTTCTTAAACATTAATTCTAAATTACCTATTTTATGTGATCCATAAAAATATTATATTATATTTTACAGATATAATATATTATATCTATTTTACAGATAAAGAAACTGAGACTCAAGAAGCTAAGCAATTTGCTCAATGTCATCTAGTTAGTAAATTCCAGAGCCCAGACTTGAAGTGACTTGAACTCAGGTTTCACTAACTCCAAAGGCCATAATTTTTAGCATTATTGCATGGGACAGGGAACCAACTAAAATGAAATGCAGTAGAGCAGCAAGTCTATTCCCACTCTTAGTGATCTTGTAGGGTAGAATAGACCTGCTTCTTCGCGTCTCTAGCGTCTCTAAGAATGCAACTCTTTCAGGGAGCAGACAGCTTCATCTTTCTTCCACAGAGCTGCTGGTGGGTTTGAAATACTGATTGTGCAGTTATTAACCCAACACTTAACCCAATATGCCACCAGGGCTCCTTGGAACAGGTAAAGATAATATTTCCCAATTCATTTAAGTCCAGCTTATATTCATTCCAAAAATTGACAAGTGCATCATAAGACATCTACAGGTTAATCTCACTTTTAAAAACTAAAAGCACATTTGCTAAAGAAAATAGTATCATACCAAATATATATTAATAAACATATTTTAACTTTTTATTGGGATTGGTTGAAATTTTAAATAGTAAATTGAATTTCCATTCAACAATTTATACACATTTTGATTTTTTTTTTTTGCTTTGTATAGAATTTTATTAGACTGCTTTTTTCCCCAATATAGCTGTATTGGAAGATTGAGACAAAAAGGCACAAACTCACATTAAATAAACAAGGTAACCTAATCAGTTCTACAAAGTGTATTTTGTAAAAGTAGCACTAGGAACCAACCAAAACAAGTCAGGGGACCCTAGCAGGGACAGTGAGAGAACTTGGGAAGGTATACATATGTCCACAATACCGATCCTACCCCAACCTCTTCCTTCTTCATGAGGTCAGAGTCTAGCACCCCTCTACAGAGGTACTGCTGCTTCCAGACAGGGATATGTTCCTAGAAATCTAATGGAACCAGCTGGTCTGAAGGGGTGTGGCCACATCCTGGGTAATACCCGGCAGCTGTGCTACTTGGTTTGAGGAATGGGTGAGGAGGAAAGGACATACTTAAAAGAGGCCAACACTGTTGCCCAGCAGTAATACCACCCTGTAAGGATGGAGTGAATGAACCAGGGACTTACTAACACAGACAGGAACACAAGATCCAGGCTGACCTCAGGAAACTAGCTCAGTTCATGTAGGTGCTTTTATTCCAGGTTAGACTGGGGCAAGGTGATAAGAGCCTGAGAAAAGGCAGCTAAAGAAAAAGTCTTCACTAGAGCTGAAGTGATGTGTGTGATCTCAAAGATGCCAAGGAAGAAGCTATCTGCTAATCCTCAAACCACACAACTGTCTGCTTAGAAAATCAGTTTGTTTCTCTCAGGATAACACACACCTGGATTTTACCTAGAGAGTGAAGAGGTAAATCTTTAAGCACAAATATAATAGCTAAAACAGCTTGTAGGAAAACATTTTTCTCCAGTAGGAATGTCTCTTCTCCAACTTCCTAGTCACACAAATGCTACCAGCAGTTGGGATGCTAATAACCAAGGGAAATGTCACAGTGTCTCAGATCCAATACTACAGACTCCATAGGTGAGGAGAGTAAGGGGACCTCAATGAAAGTCAGAGCTAACCACCCTGAGGGATCTGGGTCTGTCCACCCTGGCTCCAGCAGGGTGTTACAGGTGCAATCCTGTGAGATACTCCCTTATTGCACTTAAAAATGAGTAAGGCAAAGCAAACCGACAAAAACAAAGATAAATAATCCCAGCTCACTCCTCCTATAGAGAGTGCATTGCTCTCATTAACAATTGCATGCAGGCTAGCATGGGCCTGGACTCGGGCCAACACACTTTACCAGGTTTGAGAGAGAAGTGCCAGGTAACACTATAGCTATCTCTGACTCTCCCCACAAGCAGACACACTCCAGGTTCCACTCACCTGGAGCCTGGACTCCCTTTCCAACCTCCTTTGGTAGAGCTCTGTGCTACAATCACTACCTGAATTTGATTGTCAGGGACAGAACTCAGCATGGGGACAGGACAAGCTGACTCCTTGCTCCTGAAATTCCTTTCCAGCACTGGTGGAGACAGGTGGAAACAAGTTTCTGCTGGGACGGAAGCTTTTTGCATGCTCATTCTGTAAAGCATGAGAGAAGCCTCAAAGACTGAGGACAGGGAACTAAGAAAGCACAGACAGAGGAAAGAGGATTATTGCTAAGTGGCAGCACCAGCCTAAAAGGGAAGAGGAGCGTGGATATACAGAGAGCTCCTCAGGGGGTTAGTGATGAGTACACATTGGGCAGACTCAATTCTAAGGGTCAAACTGGATGTTCCTCCAGGTAGAGAACTGGCTCTGTGGAGACATGTAGAAGAGTGAGCAATCAATAGGAGGACTGAGAAGCCATAGGTATCTCTAGGAAAAGTGGCCTGGGGCTGGGGTTATTGGCATTTGTTAAACCTTCTTAAATAGACACTGGCTGGGCCACATTTTGATTTTTGACAGTGACTGCAATACCTACAATGTGTTAACCATTTCCATTTGTGCATCTTTCCTATCCCTTCCTGCTTTCTGATCTTTGTCTCTGGGCAAACGCTGCCCTTTTGATCTCCTATAGTTGGTTGTGACTTACCCTTCTTTTCCCTCCCACACCTGGTAACCTTCAAAGAAAGTTTCTGTGAGTATACTTTTTCTTGGTCTTTTTATAGTAGTATTACATTATGATAGTTTTAAATGATCAAGAAAAAGTATACTCACAGAAGCATTCTTTGTCCTTATTTCACTTAGCTTAATGGCCTCCAGTTACACATGCTATGAGATATTTCACAGATTCATCATTATTCTTTAACATTTCATAGTATTCCAGTGTGTGCATGTAATTTGTGTATCCATTCATCCATTGGTGGGCACTTAGGTTGTTTCCATCTTTTTGCTATTGTGAATAATGCTTGTATGAACATGGTCGTACATGTATATGTGAATGTCAAGGTTCTTATTTCTTTAAGATATGTACCTAGCAGTGGGATTGCTGAATCATATGCTATTTCTATTTTCAGCTTTTCAAGAAAGTATCGTATCATTTTCCACAGTGATTGCACCATTTTACAGTCCCAACAGCAGTGTATGAGGGTTTTAGTCTCTCCACAACTTCGCCAGCATTTGTTGCTTTCTGGTTTTTGTTTTGTTTTAACTTTGCTATTAATATTGGGGTGAGGTGTTACTTCAATGTTGTTTTGATTTTCATCTTTCCAATTACTAAGGGGGAATCCTGGTGTGGCGCCCAAGAATAAGCACTCAACTTCAAGGGCAGTTTGAACCGCAAAGTCGGCTGTTCAAACTCAGCAGCAGCTCTTCAAGAGCTCTATACAAGATCGCTAGAAGTCTGAATCCACTGGACTGCACTTACCAATTACTAAGGGAGCACAGTGGTGCCATACGAGGTCTGCAGTTTGAGCCCACCAGCCATTCTGTGAGAGAAAGATGAGACATTCTGCTCCCATAAAGACATAAAGCTTTGGAAATCTTATACAGACCCTTTACAGAGTTGCGATGAGTGGGAACCAACTCCACAGTGCTTAACAACAGCAATGGCTAAGGAGTACTAGCATTTCTTTATATGCTTATTAATCACCTGAAAGTCTTCTTTGGTGAAGTGTCTGTTAAGCCTGCTGTCCATTTTTAACTTGATTATTTGTCTCTTTGTTTTTGACATGCTGATGTTGCTCCATATAGCATGCTCCAATATTTTTTTTTCCAGTCTGTAGGTTCTTTTTATACTTTTTTTGTGAAATCTTTTTATGCATAATTCTTAGGAGGTACAGGTCATCTAGTTTGTCTTCTATTTGTGTGTTTTTAGTTATGTTTGATAGTGTCCTTACACCATGTATGTTGTTGTTGTCTTTAAGTGCCCTTGAGTCAGTTCTGACTCATAGCAACCCTGTATAAGATTTCCAAAGAGCTACTAGTGGGTTTGAACTGCCAAACTTGTGGTTCGCAGTCCAGTGCTGATCCTACAGTACCACACCAGGAACCCATGCCAAGTACTAGAACCCCTAAGATTTCTTCTATTTTTTCCTTTGATAATCTTTATGGTATTAGGTTTTACATTTAAGTCTTTGACACATTATGAATTAGTTTTCCTATATAATGAGAGATGAGGATTCTATTTCATTTTTATGCAAATTGTTAACCTAATTTTGCCAACACCATTTGTTAAAGAGACTATCTGTTCCCCCACTTAATACAATTTGACCCTTTTTCAAAGATCAGCTATTCATAGGTGAATGGATTTACTCTTGGGTTCTTAATTCTGTTCCATTATTGTATGTAAATATTGTTGTACCAGAACCAGAAAAAGATATGGCTGTGTTTGAGAAAGGGAAGTGAGAGACCTCATACTTTATTCTTCTTTAGCAATGTTTTGATTTGCTGGGGTCTTTTCTTTCCATATAAACTAAGTGATTATTTTTCATCTCTTTAAAGAATGATGATGGAATCTAGATCAAAATTGCATTATGTCTGTAGATTGCTTTGGGTAGTATTGACATAATTAAGTCTTCCTATCTATGAGCATGGTATGTTCTTGCATTTATGTAGGTCTCTGTTGGTTTCTTGTAATAATATTTTGTAGTTTTTTTTGTATACATGTTTTACTTATTTGGGTTGATTCATTACTAAGTAATGAATGAATGATGAATCAAGTGGAGTCCTGGTATGGTGCTGTGGGTTAATGTGCCACACTGAAAAGCCATTTGAACTGCAAGGTTGACGGTTCAAGCTCACAAGCTGCTCCTTGAAAACCCTATCCAGGGTCGCTATGGGTCAGAACTGACTCGATAGCACTTAACAACAACAACAACATTACTAAGTATTTGATTTTTTGTGTGGCTATTAAAAGTAGTTTTGTTTTCCTAATTTCCTTTTCAGAGTTCTCTTTGTTACTGTAGAGAAGTCTGATTGATTTTTGTATGTTCATCTTGTATCCTGTCACTTCACTGAATCTATTAGTTCCAATAGTTTTCTTGTTTAATCAGATACTTTTCAATGTATAGGATTGTATCATCTGCAAATAGAGATAGTTTTACTTCTTCTTTGCCAATTTGGATGTCTTTTACTTCTGTTTCTAGTCTTATGACTCTAGCTAGGATGTTCAATACAAGATTGAATAAGAGTGGTAATAAACGGCATCCAAGGAGAATGTTTTCAGTATCTCTCTTTTAAGAATAAAGTTGGTAATTGGTTTTCTGTATATGTCCTTAATTTTGTTGAGGAATTTCCCTCCTATTCTTATTTTACTGAGCGTTTTGTCAAGAATGGGATTTTAATTTTAACCAAATATTTTTTCTGCATCATTTTACATGTCATGTAGTTCTTTTTCTTTGTTTTATTTATAAGGCAGATTGCATTGATTGTTTTTCTAATATTGAACTATCCTTTCATATATTGTATGAAAGTCACTTGGTCACCATGCATTATTTTGTGTGTATGTGTATTTATTGTTGTTTTAACTTTTTGTTGTGAATTGAGCGATGTTTACAGAACAGATCATCAGTTTCACATTCAACAAATCATATGTTTCATTTCATTTCAGTGATTGCAACCCTCTCAATGTAACATTTCCTCCCTTAATTCCTATTTATATTCCTCCTCTTTTCCCAGCCTTTCTGACATTTGCTCTTATGTATTTTTTAATTCCAATGACAGACGAATCTATAGTGTGCATACCTCATTAATGTTCTTGTACCCCATATATACTTATTACTGCGTAGCTAAATATTAGGACACGGAGAAAATTCAGTTCCAGACCTCAAGGGTTCTACTCCTGTCATTCCTTCAGTCCCCTTCTGACCAATAAACCTGGTCTTTTTTTCATAATTTTGAGTTTTGTTCCATATTAGATCCCACTCCATCCAGGACCCTCTACTGTGATTCCTTTCAGAGCAGTTAGTAATGGTAGCCTGGCACCATCTAGTTCTTCTGGTCTCAGGGTCATGGAGATTGAGGTTCACATGTTCCATCAGTTCATTGGACTAATTGATTCCAAGCATCATCTTCAATTTTCATCACTCCTCTTTCCTTTCCACAGGTAGAGATCAGTAGTTGCAACTTATATGGCCACTCATGAGTTTTGAGGATCCCAATCACTACACAACAAAATAGAATATAGAACACTGTATTTGTGGACTTTGCTATGCCAATTGTCTTTGGTGTTCCCCAAGACTGTGGTCCTGAGCCCCCAGGCCTAGTAACTCATTCCCTAAAGGTGTTTTTTAAAATTATTTTTATAAAAGTGTGTTTATTTTAAAACAAATCTGCAAAGAGTAGAAATTGCATACAAAAATACTGATTACTCTGACATTTTAGCAAAATACCGTATGGCTACATTTGAGTTGGGAAGTACTGTATGTATGATAACATCCAGAAGTCACACTACAACCAGATCTTACCACTAGTCCTTGTCACTAATCTGTAAACAATAATCTCAAGTAGTATTTAGCACTCATTAAAACATTATCTTTTCCTGTAACACAACTCCAAAAAGTTCTTCCTTAGGTTTGAGCAGATAGGGCACTTAATTCTGATTGTTTCTAACATTTGAAAACTATGATTCCAAGATGTTAACAAGGAATGATGGGTTTGGAGTTTTTTTGTTCCATTTTGAACATATGGGGAAGTCATCAATAAAAAACTAGCTTGTTTCTTTTTCTAAGCATAATTCCATCTTTTTGCTGCTCTGTGACAGGTTTTGGTTTCTCAATGGTTTTGCTTTATAAAAGCACCGATACAATCAAAAGGAATCAGCACCTGAACCTCAACTTTATACAGAAACAAGTAGTGCTTACTGTGCTGAAACTACACAGACCTGCTTTGAGTATGCATTTCTCAAACTTGGGACTCCTTGAAGGAACTACAGGTTCAGTAACTTTATTAAAATGTGTAGCTTCAAGCTATTGTTGTAGGAGATCATCTTTTAAAAGGCAATTAAAATAATCAATTCCAGATATAAAAATAACTTCAAGAACCTCAGCAATAAAGAAAACAGCAGGTATGTCCACTTCAGCACTCAATATTTCAAGAATAGAGATGGATTGGTTATGATCACATCCCTGAAACAAAGCCAGCCATTTTAAGAGATGAAGAACCCATGTTAACATAATTTGATCATAAAGTTGGTAAGCCACAATGATATTTCCTCAAATAATTTACAGTTATGGGAAAATTACTTTATATAAATGAAAAAAAAAAAAAAAAAACCTCAAACTAGTGTCATAAGAAATTACCTTTTGAGCCCTCAAATTCTATACCAGTTCTGTATGTCTGTTGTGTTTGGGTTTCTAGGCAAATTCCATGGGACTATATGTTCACAGGAATCTAATTTCAATTCCAGTGTCAAAGTTGAAATGCAATGTCTTCTTACTTCTCAGAAGAGATTGAGTCAAATGCTATTTGCCATTCAGCTCACAATACAAATAGCTCATTGTTGCTCAATCTGTGTTTTACATATAACAGCAACATTAAAAAGTAAATAGAAATAAAAGTCAAGTTCCCCTATAGGCTAGGAAAACTATTTGCTTGTTAGCTTGATTTTAAGTAGAATTTATAAGAACACTTAGAAGAGGTGCATACCTCACATTTTGCTTTTGAAGGGACCTCGAAATGAAGACTCATGCTCCTAAATTTTCAAAAAACTTTGAGGAGGACGTAGGGGATTGAGGAGGAGGTAGGGGATCTCCTTGCTTCAGGAGAGTGAGTGAAGGGGCCCAGAAGAAAAGAGACATCTCACAGTAAGAGGCAATTGGGTCTGTGCAGTGACAGCTGACATTTGATGCCCCATATCTCCTGTTTCTTTTTGTCACAGACAGTCAGCCCTCTAGAGGTGATGAAATGGGAACAATTACTCTGTAGATGAGGAAGGGCTTCCTGCAACACTTGACACAATTCCAAAAACCTGTAGTGTTTTTAATGTGGGAATTTCTCCAAGTTCAAGTAAAGTTTCAGGTATTATATCATAGCATTGGCTAAGTGACAGGTGTTGGAGGTAGATAAGCTGGTGAGATTCCTGCAAGCAGTTATTCTTTAGCATGACACTGTCACTCAAGTCTAGGTGGACAACGTTGGGGCATCTTCTAATTAAGGTACAGGCATCTGATTTCTGAAGATTCTTCAGGTAGCTGCTAAGATTCAGCTGGGTGATGGTTTCTGATACTACTCCATGGCAACTGGCACATGCTTTTCAGTGAAGTCAGAAAGCCAGGAGAAGTTCAGTTCACCCAATCGGAAAACAGCTGCTTAGCAAAAACTTCAGAGCAAATTCGGAGAATCCTCAACACCCACAAAGGTTTGTTGTTGTTGTTAAGTGCCGTTGAGTCAGTTTCGACCCATAGCAATCCTGTATAGGGTTTCCGAGGAGCAGCTGGTGACCTTGCAGTTCAAACAGCTTTGCAGTCTGACACATTAACCACAGCAGTTTTGCCTCAATAAATTCAAGTTCTGCCCAAGATCATTGACAATGGGAACCGAAAGCTCTAGGCCTTCCAAACTTAGATTCTGCAGCTTTGAGCACTGAGATAAGATGCCATAAAAGGCAGACACATCTATTACAGAGTTCAACAGGTCCAGATGCTGAACACAAAAAGCACTGAAACGTTCAACTAATGGTTGGTTCACAAATGCCATTTGGCAATGGAAGGCAATCACCCCTCGAGACAGCAACCGCACAATCACATCAGGGTGCAGACTTTTACCTGTGAGGTCTATGGTCTGCCATAGAGACTCATCAATCGCTAGGCGATACCACCTTTTGCAAACACAGGAGACTTTCAGGAATTCGAGGAGACACAAGCAGGAGAAGATCCCCAAGAGCAGCTCATCTGGGAGGGTGTTCTAGGCAACACCTAGAAAGTTCTCTGTATTTAGCTTCTGTTGTTGAACAGTCACAAAGTCCTTGTCATTCTCTTTGCTTTGTAGCCACTTTTGTGAGGGGCTCTGTGGGTGGTTCACACTTGAGAGGAATTCTTGGAGGATATTCTCACTGTCCACCTTCTTCAGGGTGGAGACTCCCATGCCTGACAGCAGTTCAGGAGTCTTGCTAGGAGTCCCATTCCCATGTGAAGCTTGGGTAACATTGCTGCTTTGGTCCGGAATTTCCTGGAGGTGTTTACTATGCATGCCGTCCTCCAATTCAGGAGTTTTAAATATGTGCAAGAATTGTGGAGCTGCAGGCTTCTGGATTCCCACATTCTAGATTCGCAGCTCTGGGCACCCAGCACTTGCTCAGTGTAGCAAGACACATGAACACTAGCAATATTCCATCCTCACAGTGGTGCACAGGACTCTTCCCCTAATGGTGTTCGTAATGTCTAAGAAGTTTTCATACTTTTTTCCTTATTCATGGATATGTTTGCAGCAAAGATAAATACCCATATGCAAATATACTTGGACAAATGTTTATCTATTTGTAGGTATACTTTCACACCCTCCCATACCTGTTCAGCCTGTGTATCCAAAATGCATGTATTCGTATATCACTGATGTTTCAGGATTGTGTGTGTAACAGTATTTGCCTCTGTTTTCTTTAAATCCCCCTTGTTGTATATTGCCTTACCTGACACCCAAGTTAAAAATGTGTTTAATTATTTAAACATGCAATCAAGATGTATTGATAATTACTGGTGATTCGAATGTAAAGATTGGAAACAAAGAGGAAAGATCAGCAGTTGGAAAATATGGTCTGTGTGATAGGAATGATGCTGGAGATGGTATGAGCTTCTGGTAGTCTCCATGTCCACTGTAGTAACAAGTGTATGTCCTGCTGCAGGGTTTGGTTCAGGATTCAATTCATTAGTTAATAGCCGTGCAGTGGTGATGATATTGTATGGGAGATGGAAGCACCAAACAATGCCCAGGCTGTCTGCCCAATTTTGAATTTCGTGCCACATTTTTCGATGTAGTCATTCAGCCACTTGCTCTGCAGGTGCTTGCTGTATGGTACACAGCTGGAACAGTTTAAGAGCTTGAGTGCTTCCCAATGGAGAGAGGAAGTTATGAGCTGCCACATGAAAACCAATATCCACACACTGCATTCCAGCCATTGGTTAACTACCGAGTTCTGTTTATTCCACTGTACCAGCCATAATGTTAGTCTTTTGTACACTGTCCAACTGTCTGTGCATAAGACTATGGGACTGGGCTCATGCATCAGTATCATCCATGTGGCCCTCAACTCAGCCCACTGACTACTCTGCTCTGTGCCTTAATCAAATGGCATACCTTTCGTGGTGGGCTGTATTGCCACTGCAGTATACCATGGGGGTTGCCTCAAGCTGTGTTGTCCATGTCCCTGGCTTCCACAGGAATCTGTCCTGTACCTTCAAATATGTGACTTTCTTGTGAGGGCACTTCCATTGTGGCAACTAGTCAAAGTATCTGGTGTAGTTTATCACTCAAGGGGCTGGTTGAAAAGACACTTCTCTGTTGCACATATGCATGTCATTTGGCCAATGTGCTGAACTGGACAAAGTCTCTGACCCACACCTTTTACAGAGTCTCCTTTGGTGATATCTTCTACAAACTGTAAATTGTTGTGCACTGCACACAGTTGCTTTTCTAAAGGGCTATATTGGGCCCCTGCACATTTCCATAGCTGAGATAAAAATTCTATTGTTGATTCTATTGGTGTTGCTACAGACCCCAATATTATCCTTCTGGATAACTTTTGTTGTTGTTGTTAAGTGCTATTGAGTTGGTTCCGACTCATAGCAAACCTGTATAGGGCTTCTGAGGAATGGCTGGTGAGTTTGAACCACCAAACTTGTGGTTAAAACTGACACCGCAGTACAGTAATTATCCTACAGTGTCACAAAAGAACTCCCTCCAGATAACTGACAACATCTAGTTCACACTCTTGCCATACTGCTATATTCCCAAGGGCCTGTACTTGCTGCATTGAGACCTTCATATTGAATGCCTGCCTCACCTCAGGGGTTCAGTGCCAAGTTGCCCCCTTTTTGACAAGGCAGTATAATAGGCAAAAAATCTGAGTCAAGTGGGGAATAAAGGGTCTCCCATACCCCAACATCCCCAGGAATGTTTCCAACTCTTTTACCTTAGTAGGGTAGGGGTACATTTTAACTTGATCAATTACAGCCTTGGGAACCACTTCTGTCATACAGTCCACCCAACACCCAAGAATTTAACAGATAATCTAAGACCCTGCAGTTTGGCATTGTTGATGGCCCTTTCTTATTAGTTTAGATGTGTCCCAGATTGTGCTGCTGTTTGTTGGAGTAAGGAGAAAGAATCACAGGTTAACATAATATCATCAATATAGTGGAACATGGTGCTTCATTCCAATTTGTTAATCACTTCCTGCAATTCCTCCATTGCTGCACAGCTTGTGGGGGAGGCCAGAATGTCTTCTCATTTGGCCAAGCAGCCTTACAGGCAGCTATAATCCAAACTAAATGTACTGTTTGGGTCTCATTCACTGCAGCCTACAGACACTGCCACAGTGTGGGATGGATAGTAACAGAGGCCATTTTGGACATTTCAAGGCCAGTGAGTACTATGCCTTCTGCCTCCATATCCCACAGGCGGAGGAATCCCCTTCTGTCCATATTGGGTAGCTAACTCCACTAACTCTACTGCAGTGTAGTCCCTCATCACATGCTGCCACAACTCAGGGGCTGGGAATTGGTGAGGTCAATGACAGCTGGATGTAGCGCTATGGGTTAATGCACTGGATTGCAAAGTTGATTTGAAATACAGGGTCGGTGGTTCAAGCTCACCAGCCACTCCTCAGAAACCCTATACAGTGTTGCAATGAATTGGAACAGACTTGATGGCGCTTAGCAAAAACACAATAGTTGTATGGGGCTGGTCTGTTTTAATCTGGATAAATAGAACCAGTTGTGCTTCTAGGTAAGGGACCTCTAGTTCCTATGCCCAATTTTCCTCCTTCAGCTCAGTCAAGGATTCTAGTGGGTCCCACCACTTGGAATTCCAATCCACTGTCCTTACTATGGCACTTACCCACTGACGAGGTGGGTGCTGTCCCTTTACTTTTCCTAGGCGACAAGCAAGGGTTTCTACAGCAGAATCTGATGTTTGGAGGCAGGTGGCCAGGGCCTCAGTGGCAACTCATCTTTCAGCCTTCTGGCTATCATCTGCACAGCTGCTTTCTCTTCAGTAGTGGTTTGCACAGCACACAGGAGGGAACAGGCAACTGAGGTGACCAGCACTCTAGCATCCTTTTTAACCTTACAGACCCCAACTATCTGCAGGAGTTTCAACAATCCATGCAGTATTTTGGGATATATCTGTATTCAAATGCCGGCTCCCATGTTTCTAACAACTTACCATGGGACCACATTTGGAGGACAATGGACATTCTAGAATTAGCCTTGTGGAATCCCACTTCCCTCCCATCTCATCTCAGGAGCCCTTGGTTTTTTCGGTCTCCTGGCTGGCTCGAAAATTTTTTAGGTTCAAACACAGAAAGGAGAATCCTTCTGGACATGTGGTTGCAAGAGAGCAAAAAACTGGCTTGGTGTTAGTTTGAAAAACATTAGTTTATTACAGGAAAAGATGGTTTAAAAACAGAGATACTTAGTGAACAGGATGAGAAGACCAGCTGTTTCCAGTGGTAGCTGGCTGGACAGTCAAGATTCTACACCAGGGTTGGTTCCTTTAATACTATGTAGTAAACAATTTCATATTCCAAGAAAGGGAGGGAGTGGTATGAGGAGATACTTATCTCCAGCTGAGATTCAGAGAAAAACAAAGCAAAAAAAAAACAAAAAAAAAACCCAGCACCAGTTGTCTGTTACTACATAGTAAATAAGTAATCCAGCACAGCCACAGAGAGTGGAGAGTAAAGCGTCCAGCTGATAAGAAGAGAGGGCATATGCACAAGAACACCCACACTTGCAGATAATATCCACTTGACCTGGCTTCAGTGACTGGATGATCAGAGCTCAACTAGAAGAATAAAGAAGAGGAAAAAAAGAGTAGTTTGATACAATTTGATGAATTTGACCTACACCAATGGATGCAGTAACTCAAAAGAGGGAACAAATCTTTACAGAAAAAAATCATTCCCACCCCCTCCACACACAGAGTAGACAGGGATGGGCAACTTGGACATTGGCTACCCAAAATGAGGCGGGGCCTACAAAGGCAAGAAGTGACTGGCTTACAAGCTTTCAGGAGGGAACCTAGAGCCATGGGGCCTGGAGGAAGGCAGAATCTCCAGTGAGTAGTATCCAATCTGTCTAGGCGGAGCTGATGAAATGAAATGCAGATGGGTCTCTTGTGATACAATAGTGAATAGTTGTTATCAGGACTGATTGTGAGGGTTGGAAATGTAAAGGTAGACGTTTTATAGCAAGGAAGGGAGTGATTAACTTTCAAGTCTAGGAGCGGAGGCCTCTAGGACCATCAACGGAGAAGAGCAGAGAGCGGGACCCTACTCAGAGAAGCAGTGATGCCTGAGATGGAGGCATAGCTGATGACGTGGAGAGATGGAGCAGCTGGGAACTTTAGACACAGAGAGGGAGAGGGGCTGTGTGCTGACGACCTGGGGGCAGGCTTATAGTGTATACCCTTTGGTTGGTTGATGATGCATGGAGGGGAATGTAACCATGGCAATGAAACGATATATGATAGAATGAATGTAAAACTAATGTTCTCCCATGTAAACTATCACATAATTCACAATAAAACACTAAATAAATAAATAATCCATGGGAAAACAGCATTACGGATACAGGGTAAAGGGGGAGAGATGGGAACTATAGGACATTTTTCCTGGTTTGACTTTATTGTAGCCATTTTGGAGCATTAAGCTTTTGTCCCTACAATTGCAAATACATTTTTTTAAATGTTTTATGGTGAATTATGTGATAGTTTACATGAAAGAACATTAGCTTTACATTCATCCTATTGCATATCGTTTCATTGCCATGGTTATAATCCCTCCATGCATCATCGATCAACCAAAGGGTATATCCTGCAAGCCTGCCTGCACCCACCCCACCCCCACTGGTCAGCACACAGCCCCTATCTTTCTCTGGGTCTAGAGTCCCAAGCCACTCCATTTCTCCACATCATCGTCTCTGCCTCCATCTCTGGCATTACTGTTTCTCTGGATAGGGTCCAGCTCTCTGCTCTTCTCCCTTGATGATCCCAGGGACCTCCATTCCTGTACTGCAAAGTCAATCACTCCCCTCCTTTTGCTACAAAATGTCTACCTTTACATTTCCAACCTTCACAGTCAATCCTGATAACAATTATCCATATTGTACCACAAGAGACCTATCCCCATCTCCTTTCATCAGCCCCGTGCAGACAGACTGGATTCTACCTTCCTCTGTGCCCTCTTGAAAGCTTATAAGCCAGTCACTTCTTGCCTTTATAGCCCCCCCCCATTTTGGGTAGCCAATGTCCAAATTGCCCATCCCTGTCTACTCTGTGTATGGAAGGGGTGGGAATGATCCTCACTGTAAAGATTTGTTCCCTATTTTGAGCTACAAAAGACATCCATAGGTGTATGTCAAGTTCATCAAATTGTATCAGATTGCTCTTTTTTCCTCTTCTTTCTTCTTCTAGTTGAGCTCCAGTCATTGAAGCCAGGTCAAGTATTATTCGCAAGTGTGGTTGTTCTTGTGCCCTCTCTTCTTATCAGCTGGATGCTTAACTCTCCACTCTAGTCCTTTGTGGCTATGTCATTGACTCTGGGCCCAGGGCCAGCATCTTAACATTATTTTCCCCCTTTTGCCCATTCCAACTGTGTCTCAATCCCTATATCCCAGAGCCCTGTTGTTCCAAGTTTGTGCATACATCATTATTTACCTCTGTCCCAATTAGCCCATGCAAACCCGCCTTTTGTTTTCCCATCTGCCTTGTTCTTCCATTCCCCTCCCCTTTCTTGTATATTTTACCCCACCCTAGCACCCAAACTATCCTGAGTCAATTTCCTACTCTGTGCTCCACCTTCCCCTTAATCGTCCTATGCAGTATTTCTCATTTTGTGACTGAATAATTTCACTCAACATAATGTCCTCAAGGTTCATCTATGTTATGTGGTGGCTTGCAGCTTCCTTGTTTTTCTTCAAGATAGCATAATATTCCATTGTGTGTATATACCACAGTTTGTTTATCCATTCTTCTGTTGATGGGCATTTAGGTTGTCTCCATCTTTTTGCTATTGTAAATAGTGCTGCTGTGAACATTGGTGTGCATATATCTACTTGTGTTATGGCTCATATTTCTTGTGGGTAAATACCAAGTAGAGGAATTGCTGGATCATAAGGTATTTCTATTTCCAACCTTCTGAGGAAGCGCCATATTGCTTTGCAGAGAGGTTGGATCATTTTGCAATCCCACCAGCAATGCAGGAGCACCCCAATCTCTTCACATCCTTGCCAGGATTTATTGTCCTCTACTTTTTTTTTTTTTATCTTTGCTGTTATTGATGGCGTGAGATGATATCTCTTTTTTTTTTTTTTATTTGCATCTCTCTAATAGCTAATGAGTGTGAACATTTCTTCATATGTTTGTTGGCTGCCTGGATCTCCTTCTTGGTGAAGTGTCTGTTCATGTCCTTTGCACATTTCTTAATTGGGTTATTTGTCTTTTTCTTGTAGAGGTGTTGAAGTTTCCTATGTATTTTAGAAACGAGTCCCTTGTCTGATGTGTCATTGCAAAAGATTTTTTTCCCATTCTGTGGGTTTCCTTTTTACTTTTCTGGTGAAGTCTTTTGATGCACATAAGTTTTTAATTTTTAGTATGTCTCAATAATCTATTTTGTCTATTTTTGTTTGTGTACTTTCCAAAATGTTTGGTAGTCTATGTATTCTCTGAATTAGTGCCCTCACATTTGTCCCTATTTTTTCATTGATGGCCTTCATAACTTTCGGATTCACATTTAGGCCTTTAATCCATTCTGAGTTAGTTTTTGTATAAGGCATGAGGTAAAGAAAGGTCTTGTTTCAATCTTTTGCATATCGCTTTCCAATTCTGCCAGCATCATCTGTTGAAGACATTATTCCCTCCCAATGTAATATATTTAGTTACTTTGTCAAAAATCAGTTGGCTGTATGTGAATGGGTTAATTACTGGTTTCTCAATTCTGTTCTATTGATCAATGTATCTTTCATTGTACCAGTACCAAGCTGTTTTGACCACTGTAGCCATGTAATAAATTTTGAAGTCAGAGAGTGAGAGGTTTCCCCCTTATTCTTTTTCTAAACAGTGCTTTGCTTATCCGGGGTCTCTTACCTTTCCATATAAAGTTTGTAATTGTTTTTTCCATCTCTGAAGAATGTCATTGGAATCTGCATTGGAATTGCATTACATCTGTAAATTGCTTTAGGCAGTATTGACATTTTCATAATATTAAATCTTCCTATCAAGGGGCATTTTACGTTCTTTTTTTTTGTAGGTCTCTTTTGGTTTCTTGTAGTAGGGTTTTTTGGTTTTCTGGTTTTTTGGTTTTGTAGTAGGTCCTGTGTTTCCGTGGTTACATTTATTTCTAGATATTTCACCATTTGGGTACATATGGTAAATGACATTGCTTTCCTAATGCCCTTTTCAGCACTGTCGTTTTTGGTATAGAGGAATCCAACTATTTTTGTATGTTGATCTTATATCCTGCCACTTTGCTGAATCTAACAATGAGGTGTAGCAGCTTTTTTACTGAGTCTTTGGAGTTTTCTAAGTATAGGATCCTATCATCTGCAAATAGAGTTTTACTTCCTCTTTGCCAAATTGGATGCCTTTAATTTCCCTGTCTTGATGTATAGCTCTTGCTACAACTTCCAGCAAAATATCGAATAAGAGTGGTGACAAAGGGCATCCTTGTCTGGTTCCTGTTCACAGAGGGAAGGCTTTCAGTTTCTCTCCATTGAGAGTAATGTAGGCTATTGGTGTTGTATATATGCACTTAAGTATGTTGAGGAATTTCCCTTCAATTCCTACTTTGTTGAGTGTTTTTATCAGGGATAGATGTTGGATTTTGTCAAATGCCTTTTCTGCATCAATCAATATGATCAAGTGGTTCCTTTCTTTTTTCTTATTTATATGGTGGATTACATTGATCATTTTTCTAATGTTGAATCATTTTTGCATCAGTGGTATGAATCCCATTTGATCATGATGTATTATTATTATTATTATTATTATTATTATTATTATTATTATTATTGATATGCTGCTGGATTCTGTTGGCTAGGATGTAGTTGGAAATTTTTCGCATCTATGTTCATGAGGGATATTGGTCTATAATTTTCTTTCTTAGTGGCATCCTTCCCTGGTTTTGGTATGAGGTTATGCTTGCTTCATAAAATGTATTAGGAAGTTTTCCATCCTCCTCTATCTTCTGGAATAATTTGAGTAGAATTGGTGACAGCTCTTCCCTGAATGTTTGGTGGAACTCACCAGTGAAGACATCTGGGCCTGGACTTCTTTTGATTGGGAGTTTTTTGATGACCTCATCAATTTCTTCTTTTGTTATAAGTCTGTTCAGGTTTTCTACTTCACTCTGTGTAAGTTTAGATAGGTCGTGTTTTTCTAAAAATGTATCCATCTCTTCTAAGTTTTCAAATTTGTTGGAGTATAACTTTTCATAGTATTCTGTTATTATCCTTTTGATTTTCTTTGGTTCCATTGTGACATCGCCCATGTAGTTTCTAATGTGTGTTATTTGTGTCTTCTCCCTCTTTCTTTTGTTAGATTTACCAGTCGTCTGTCAATTATGTCAATCCTTTCAAAGAACCAGCTTCTTGTCCTGTTGATTCTATTGTTCTTCTGTTTTCTATCTCATTTATTTCTGCTCTAATCTTTATTATTTCTTTTCTTTTAGTGGCTGTAGGTTTGCTCTGTTGGTCTGTTTCTAATTATTGTAGATGCTGTGTTAATGTGTTAATTTTGGTTCTTTCTTCTTTTAGCATGTGTGCGTTTATTGCAATAAATTTTCCCTCAGCACTGCTTTCACTGTGTCCCAAAGATTTTGGTATGTTGTGTTTTCATTCTCATTTGTTGCTAGGAACTTTTTGAGTTCATGTTTAATTTCTTCTACCACCCAGTCGCTTTTCAGCAGGGTGTTATTCAGTTTCCATGTATTTCACTTGATTTCCTTGGTCTTCCTATTATTCATTTCTAATTTGATAGCATTGTGGTCTGAGAAGATGCTTTGTAGTATTTTGATATTTGTAAATTTATGGAGATTTGTTTTGTGGGCTAAGACATGGTCTATTCTGGAGAATGTTCCTGTGCACTGGAAAAGAAAGTTGATTGTGCAGTTGTTGGGTTGAATGCTCTATACACATCTATGAGGTCCAGTTGGCTGATTGTGTTGTTTAGTTCTTCTGTGTCTTTGTCAAGTTTCTCTCTGGTTGTTCTATCAATTTTTGAAAGCGGTGTATTAAAATCACCAACTATTATTGTAGATTCATTTATTTCTTTCTTCAAATCTATTAGGTTTTACTTTATAT
>NW_006408719.1:3219837-3226761 GCF_000296735.1 Chrysochloris asiatica | reverse complement strand
GTAGAAAGCCTCATCTTTCTCCCGCGGAGCAGCTGGTAGTCTCGAACTGCTGACCTTATGGTTCGCAGCCCGATTCGTAACCACTACGCTACCAGAGCCATGGATTAATTGCTGCCATTATGTTTTGGGGTTTTTTTTGTATTATTGCTGATTTCTTTGTTCTTTTTGCATTTCTTTGCTGAGTTCATGCTTTTTGTGTTAATTCTTGTGAGTTTCCTCATAGTTTTAATGTTTCCATTTTCTTCTTGGATTTTAATTTTTTGATATGTTGTGAAGTGTTCATTTTCTTTCAGTTTACCTTATATTTCATTAACTTTTCCCTCCAGCAAATACATCTTTAATCAGCACAAAAGATGATTATATGCATTTGCCTCTCCAGGTGGAATGCACATAAATCCAATTAAAACTCCATAGCATAAACCAAAACAATGCCAAGGACAGACTGTGGAAAAGACCATAAACTGTTCTTATGCAAGTTCAGGCTGAAGCCGAAGAAAACTTTTAAATGTCCATGAAAAAGAGCCAAAATATGATTTTGAACATATCCCATTTAAATTTAGAGATAATCTCAAGAACAGATTTGATGCATTAGACATTAATGACTGAATACCAGAATAGTTGTGGTATGACATCCAGAACATCATACAAGAATAAAGCAAAAGGTCATTAAGAAGACAAGAAAGAAGGACAAAAACTAAATTTTTGTCAAAAAACACTCTGAGCTTGCTCTTGAGTATAGAGATGCTAAAGCACATTGAAGAAATGATGAGGAAAAAGAACTGAATAGAAAATTTTGTAGGGCAACTAAAAAAAAACCAAAGTCAATAATTTTCATGAAATGTGCGACGGTCTGAAGTTAATGTTCAACATTTCTCAAGTTGAAAGAACTGAAGAAAAAATGTAAGCTACAACTTGCAAAATTGAAGGGTTCTATGGGGAAAATATGGAGTCCTGGTGTGGTGCTGTGGGTTAATGCTCCAGACTGCAAAGCCATTTGAACTGCAAGGTTGGCAGTTTAAGCTCAGTAGCTGCTCCTTGGAAACCCTATACAAAGTCGCTATGGGTCAGAATCGACTCAATGGCACTTAACAACAACAATGGGGAAAATATGGGATGATACAGAAAGCATCAAAAGAAGATGGGAGAAATGCACAGAGTCACTGTACTAAAAAGAACTGGTCAGTGTTCAAGAGCCAATGGTACTGAAGAAAGCAGTCCAAAGTGCACTGAATGCATTGGTGAAGAACAAAGTTCTGGGAACTGATGAAATACAAATTGAAATCTTTCAACAAACTAATGAAACCCTGGAAGAACTCTTTCATCTATGCCAAGAAATTTGGAATTTGGCCAACTGATTAGAAGACACCCATTCCAAAAAAAGATGACACAAAGGAAAGTGAAAATCATTGGACAATATCATTAATATCACATGCAAGTAAAATTTTTCTAAAGATAGTTCAAAAATGGCTGCAACAGTACATTGACAGGGAACTGCCAAAGATTCAAGTCAGATTCAGCCAAGGACATGGAATGAGGGATATCGTTGCTGATGTCAGATGGTTCTTGGTTGAAAACAGAGAATACCAGAAAGATTTATTTTAATGCTTTAATGACTATGCAATGGCTTTTGATTGCATGGATCATGACAAGCTATGGATAACATTGTGAATCATGGGTAATCCAGAACACTTAATTGTCCTTATGAGAAACCTGTGAATAAATTAGAGGCAGCTGTTTGAACAGAACAAGTGGAGACTGAATGATTGAAAACCAGAAAGCTGTGTGCCAGGGTTGTATTCTTTCAACATACTTAGTCAGTATACTAAACAATCTGAGAAGCTGAATTATATGAAGAAGAATGTAACGTCAATATTGAAGGAAGAGTCATTAACAACCTTTGATATGCAGGTGATACAACCTTGCTTGCTGAAAGTGAAGATGACTTAAAATACTTACTGATGAAACTCAAAGACCACAGCCTTCAGTATGGGCTACTGAAGAAAACAAAAATCTTCACTACTGGATCAATAAATAACATCCATATAAATGAAGAAAAGATTGAAGTTGTCCAAGACTTCATTTTGTTTGGATCTGCTATCAGCACTCATGAAAACAAAAGTCTAGAAATTAAACGATGTATTGCAATAGAAAAATCTTCTGCACAAGAAATAATGTTTTTAAGAGCAAAATTCAGTTTGAGGACTAAGTTGTTCCTGACCCCAACCATGAAACTTTCAATCCCCTCATATGCATACAAAAGTTGCACAGTGAATTAGGAAGGCCCTAGAAGAACGGATGCATCTGAGTTATGGTGTTGGGTTAGAATAATAAAATTGTATGGAATGCCAGAAGAATAAACAAATCCGTGCTAGAAGTATATCCAGAATGTTCCTTGGAATTCAGGATGGTGACACTTTATCTCTAATACTTTTTATGAGACTTTTTTTTTTTCAAAATAGCATTTTTATTATATAAAAATGTAAAAATCCAGCAAAACCGGAAATACGGATAGATTTTCCTGGGATTTCACATTTGTTGATTTTTATTCATAATCTCTTTTTCAATACAATTTACAACTTTATTCCCATTCCCAACCTGATTATAGAAGGTGCTAAGTGGCAGAAAGGTCTGGAATAAATACATCCAAAATAGGGCAAAGCTGTGACGCTAAGTGCATGCAATGAGTCCTATGAGGGTGAGGGGAAAGTATGTTGGAAATAAAATAGAGTAAGACAAGGTAACTGGAAGGTTTTAGTTTAAGTTCGTTCAGTCATCCTTGTCTTTTGCTCCATGTTTAAAGATGCTTGTGAACTCAATGTAATTGAAATTCCCCTTTTTGTCAATAGGTGCTTCTCTGTACAGCTCATCCACTTCCTCCTCCGTAAACCAATCTCCCATGGTAGTCAGCAACTCCCGCAGGTAATCTTCCTGAATGGTGCCTGTTGCTTCTTCATCAAAGCAAGCAAAAGCATTTCTAATGACATCTTCCGGATATGTCCCATTTAGCTTCTCCCCAAACATCATAAGGAACATGGTGAAATTGATGGGGCCTGGGGCCTCATTCATCATGGCATCGAGGTATGAATCAGTTGGGTTCTTCCCAAGAGAAGCAAGCATATCATGCAGCTCTTCCTTGTCGATGAAGCCGTCTGTATTCTGATCATTCATGTTGAAGGCCTCTTTGAACTCCTGAATCTGTGACTGGTCAAACACGGCAAACACATTGGATGTTGCGCGCTGAGGGCGCTTCTTGGTGGTCTTGGTCTTTGCCTTTTTGCTCAACATGGTGGCTGTTTAATTCGCCGCCAGACACCAGAACTGGGCTGCCCTGAGCAAGGCGACGAGTGACGAAGACTTTATGAGAATTTTTATCAAGAGGGACCAGTCCCTGCAGAAGGACATTATGCTTAGTAAAGTGGAGGGTAACCCCCAAAGAGATGGATAGTACAGTGGCAGGAGCAATGGGCTCAAGCATAACAATGACTGTAAGGATGGTGCAAGATCAGGCAGTGTTTTATTCTTTTGTGCCTAGGGTCGCTATGAGTCAGAACTGACTCAACAGCACCTAACAACAACAACAACCCTCTCGTCAGTGAATTGTTCCCTCCTCCCTCCCATCCCTGCTATCTCTCAAATAATGTTTCATTTGTTGTTGTTGTTGTTGTTGTTAAGTGCCATCGAGTCTGTTATGACCCATAGCGACCCTGTACAGGGTTTCTGAGGGTGTGAATCTTTACGGGAGTAGAAAGCCTCATCTTTCTCCCACGGAGCGGCTGGTAGTTTAGAACCGTTGACGTTTAAGTTCACAGCCCAATTCGTAACCACTACGCTACCAGAGTTCCTTAGTAAAAATATTTTCTTGACTTCTTAAATTAGTGCTCTTATACAATATTTTTACTTTTCTAATTAATTTCACTCAGCCTAATGTTCTCCAGGTTCAACCACGTTATGAGGTACTTCGAAGAGTCATATGCATGTAGCCAAGTTTGTTTAGTTTGTTTACCCATTCTTCCATTAATGGGCATTTAGACTGTCTCCATCTTCTTGCTATTGTGAATAATGATAGCAATGAAGATCAGTATAGCATTTATGTTACAACTATTCTTTCTCTCTTTTTTTACTACTCTTATTTCTTCATGATATATATATATATATATATACTAAGTAGAAGGACTGAATTATATGGCATTTGTATCTCCAACTTTCTTAGGAAGCACCTTACCATTTTCCACAGTTGTTACACCATTTTTCAGTCCCAGCAGGAGTGTAGGAGGGTAACAGTCACCACAGTCTTGCAAGCATTTGTTATTTTCTGTTTATTTTGGAACTTTTCTATTACTGCTGGTGTGAAATGATAGCTCATTGTTGTTTGATTTGCATCTTTCTATGCAACGTCCGTTTGAACTGCAAGATCAGTGGTTCAAGCTCACCAGCCACTCCTTGGAAACCCTATACAGAGTCATTATGAGTGAGAACCAACTCTATGGCACTTAACAACAATAAAATGGTTAATGATGGTTAACATTTCTACATAGGTTTGTTGGCTGTCTTTGGTGAAGTGGCTGTTCAAGTCCTCTGCCTATTTTAGACAATTTGTCCTCTTCTTGTTGAGGTATTGAAGTTTGCTATAAATTTTGAGCAAAATCCCTTGTCTGGTATGTCATTGCAAATTTCCCACAGGTTGTGGGTTCTCTATTAGTCAATTATTTGATGCACAAAAGTATATAATTTTTAGGAGGTCCCAGAAATCGTTTGAGTTCTGCAATCTATGTGTTTTCAGTTATGCTTATAGTGTTTTTATGCCATGTATCAGAGCCCCACAATAATCATGATTTTTCATTGGTGATCTATTTATTTCTAGGTTTTACATTTAGGACTTATTCGCATGTTGAGTTCATTTTTTTATATGGTGTGATATATGGGTCTTGTTTCGTTCTTTTACAAATGAATTTCCAGTTTTGTTAGCACCATGTGTTAAGTAAGCGATCTCGTCCCCATTTAATGTGCTTTGGCTCTTTGTCAAATATCAAATGACTGTAGGTAAAAGGATTGTTGCACCAATACCAGGTTGGCTTGATTACTGTGGCTGGTTAATAGGTTTTGAGATCAGTAAGTGAGAGGACTCCTATTTGTTCTTCTTTGCTTCCCCACCCCCTTTCCATATAAAGTTGTTGTTGTTAAGTACCATAGTGAGGACTCTGCAAAAGGTTTCTGAGGCTGTAAATCTTTACGGGAGCAGAAGGCCTCATCTTTCTCTTGCAGAACAGCTGGTAGTTTTGACTGCCAACCTGCCCAATCCGAACCATTACACTACCAGAGCTCATCTCCTGATAAAGTTAGTGATCAGTTTATCCATCTCTTTAAAGAATGATGCTAGAGTCTGGTTTGAGATTGCTTTATATTTATAGATTGTTTTGAGTAGTGGTGACATTCACAATGGTAAGTCTTTTGATCCATGAGCATGGTATTTTCTTCCATTTATTTAGGTCTCTTTTGTTTTTTGTTTGTTTTGTAGAAGTGTTTTGTATTTTCCTATGTATAGGACTTTCATTTCCTCTGGTTAGATTTATTGCTAAGTATTTTATCTTTGAGTAGCTATTGCAAATGGTATTGCTTTCCTGATTTCCTTCTCAGAGCAGTTTTTATTAGTGTAACGGAATCCAACAGATTTTTGTACATTGATCTTGTACCCTGCCACTTTGCTGAATCTTTTAATGAGTGACAATAATTATTTGCTGAGTCTTCATCATTATTCAAGTACAGGATCATATCACCTGCAAATAGAAAGATTTTTACTTCTTCTTTTACTATGTGTATGCCTTTAATTTCTCTTTCTTGCTTTTTAGCTCTGGTTAAGATTTTCAACACAGTATTGAATAGGAGTGGTGAAAAAGGTCATCCTTGTCTGATTTCTGTTCACAAGGGGAATGCTTTCACTTTCTGTTTGTTGAGTGTAATACTGGCTGTTGGTTATATATATATGATCTTGGTTATGTTGAGGAATATCCATCTATTTCTATTTTGTTGAGGGTTTTATCAGGAATAGGTGTTGGAATTTATCAAATGTCTTTTCTGCATCAATACATATGTTCCTGTGTTTCTTTTCTTTTCTTTTGTATAGTGCATTATCTTGATTTTTTAAATAATGAACCTTGACTCCATATCTGGTATGAATCCAATTTGGTCATAATGTACCTTTTAAAAAATATATGTTGTTGAAATCTATTGGCTAGGATTCTATTAAGTATTTTTGCATTTATATTCATATGGCTATTGGTATGTAATTCTCTTTTTAGTGATGTCTCTGCCTGATTTTGCTTTTAAGGTTATACTTGCTTCATAAAATAACCTCTGGGAGTTTTCCATCATTTTCTATGTTATGGAATAGTTTTAATAGAATTGGTGTCAAATCTTCTGTGAATATTTGGTGGAATTCACTATTAAAGCTCTCTGGGCCTAAACATTTTTTGTTGGGAGTTTTAAATGACCTGATCCCTTTGATACAGGTCAGTTCAAATTTTCTACGTCAGCCTGTGTCAATTTAGGTAGGTAGTGTGTTTCTAGAAATGTGTCAATTTTGTGTGTTGTTTTCAAATTTGCTGGAGTTCAATTCTTCAAAATACTCTGTTATTATCCTTTTTATTTCCAGTGGTTCTGTTGCGAAATCACCAATATAATTTCTTACTCATGTTATTTTCATCTTCTCCTTATTTTCATTTGCTTCTTTTTATTGATGTTTTTAATCCTTCCAAAGAACTAACTTCTTGATTTGATTCTTTCTATTGTCTCTGGTAGCGTAGTGGTTATGAATCGGGCTGCGAACTTTAAGGTCAGTGGTTCGAAACTACCAGCCGCTCCGCGGGAGAAAGATGAGGCTTTCTACTCCCGTAAGGATTTACACCCTCGGAAACCCTGTACAGGGTC
>NW_006408719.1:3215999-3218692 GCF_000296735.1 Chrysochloris asiatica | reverse complement strand
AAGAAAGCAAAAAGTCATTGAGAAGACAAGAAAGAAGGAAAAGGTCAAAATGGATGTCAGAAGAGACACTGAAACTTGCTCTCCAGGGTAGAAATGCTAGCTAAAGCAAATGTAAGAAATGAGGAGGTACAAGAGCTGAACAGAAAATTTCAAAGATCAGCTCGAGAAGATAAAGCCAAATATTACAACAAAATGTGCAAAGATCTGGAATGAGAAAACCAAAAATTGTCAGATATAGTGCCAGAAGATGAGCCCCTCAAGTTGGAAGACACTCAGAATATGACTGGAGAAGACCTGTCTCCTCAAAGTAGAGTTGACTGTGATGACACAATTGGAGTAAGTTTTCGGGTCCTTCATTTACTGATGGTGCAAAACTTAAAATGAGGAGAAACATATGCACACATCCATTAATAATCAGAACATGGAATTTATGAAATATTAATCTAGGAAAATTGAAAATTGTCAAAAATGAAATTTTTGCTCATGAACATGAATATTCTAGGAATCAGTGAGCTGAAATAGACTGGTATTGGCCATTTTGAATCTGAATATTAAACCTATCAAAAGAACAAATAGATCTGTGTTGGAAGAAGTACAGCCAGGAAGCCTGTATTTCTTGGAAACCAAGATGACCAGCCTTCGTCTCTCATATTTCTGACATATTATCAGGAGAGACCAGTCACTGGAGAAGGATATCATGTTTGGTACAGTGGAGGGTTAGAGAAAAATAGGAAAACCCCCAGAGAGATGGATTGGCACAGTGGAAGCAACAATGGGCTCAGTCACAGAAACTATTGTGAGATTGGCCCAGGATCAGGCAGTGTTTCGTTCTGTCATATATAGGGTTTCTATGAGCCTATACAAGAAAAAGGGTAACTACCTAATTAAAAAATGGGTGCAGTACATGAACAGACCTTCACCATGGAAGACATCCAGGCAGACAACAAATATATGAAGAAATGTTCAGAATCATTAGCCATTGTGGTTCTTAAGTGCCATCAAGTTGGTTCTGACTCATAAAGACCCTGTATAGGGTTTCCAAGGAGCAGCTGATGAGTTTGTACTGCCAACCTTGTGGTTCAAACTGACTTTGCAGCCCAGTGCATTAACCCACAGCACCACACCAGGACTCCCCATTAGCAAATCAAACAACAATGAGATATCATTTCACACCAGCATTAACAGTGAAATATAAAAAAATGAGAAAACAACAAATGCTGGTGAGGGTCTGAAGAGACTAGGACCCTGCTACATTGCTGTTGGTACTGCAAAATAGTTCAATCACTCTGGAAAATGGTATGGTGCTTCAGACAGTTGAAGAAAAATTCCTTATGACCCAGCAATCCCTCTACTTGGTATATATCTATCAGAAATATGAGCCAAGACATGAGTAGATATATACATACCAATGTTCATTGTAGCACTATTCACAATAGCGAAAAGATGGAGACAGCCTAAATGCCCATCAATGGAAGAATGGTTAAACAAGCTTTGGTACATACACTCAATGGAGTACTATGCAACCTAGAAGAATAACGATGAGACTGCAAAACACCTCATAACACGTATGAACCTCAAGGACATGATGCTGAGTGAAATTAGACAATCACAAAAGGACAAATATTATATGAGAACATTATTATAGAAGTTAATGAAAAGGTCTACAAACTAAAAGAAACATTCTTTGATGGATATCAGGGGTAGGAGAAAGTGGAGAGTAAATTCACTGGCTAGAGGGTAGACACATGTTAGCTCAGATGACAGGAGGGCAATATACAAGAAGGGGGAGGGCAGTACACCAGAAAAGGGAGGGCATCAGATGAACAATGAAGATAGGGAAAGTCTTCGGGAGATATGCGTGGGCTAAATAGTATAAAGGTAAACAGTGATTCATACAAAACCTTGAGATGACATTGCTGTGTGAGTAGATACATGGAGTGAGACATAGGCTGAATGAGTAAAGAAGGGTGAAAAATGTTTATATGTTTGACAGTCTTGTGGTTATTAGTTTCCCCTGTGTACAATTGTAAAATAGGTATTTATGTGTGATAGAAATGAATATTAAGAATGATGATGATAGGTGGGCGAAAACAAGATGGCGGACCGGGTGGAAGTGCAGTGACGAGCTCTGCCAGGAACAACACAGAATACAGGACCACGAAGGCTCAGGGGATGGTCCCAGTACTCTGAACCACATATAAAGGAATATTTAGAAGGTTGGAAGACTTACAGCTGGGGAGTTTGTGGCAGAAGCAAGAAATCCATTGATTCCTGGTTGGGGACACTCAGCTGCTCTAGAAGCCACCATTTTGTGTGGGGCCAAGCAGGGAAAGGATCAGAGCAGCCATGGACGCCTGACAGAGCCGCAGAGATAGACGTGTGTACATTCTTTTTCTTTTTCTTTTTTTGGTATCTTTTCATTAGTCTCTTGCTGTCTGCATACCTCCATTCTGGTAACTACAGGGGTGCCTAAGTTAGTGGATACCCCAGCCCCATACTCAGAGGGTTCTACTACGCATGTGCAGTGATCTCCTCGAAATTTAAAGAGACAGTTTCCACTTAAAACCAAACGGCTGACAGATACTCAACCCAAGAGCAGACGTTGAAATTTTCATGTTTGCTTTTTGTTCTGTTTTTTTTTAACACAGGAAAGAGGAGAGGACTGTGGATAGGGAAAGAGAGCTCATATTAAG
>NW_006408719.1:3214400-3215005 GCF_000296735.1 Chrysochloris asiatica | reverse complement strand
CAGAACAAGAAGAATCCCACAAGTCCACAGAGGAAATAGTTGAAGAACTGCTGGAAAAAAATTTCTCTAACATCCTGAAAAGTGAAAAGATAAACTTTCAAGAAGCTCAACGAACCCCAGGAAGGATAGACCCCAAACGAAAATCACCAAGACATATCATAATCAAGCTCTCCAAAATCAAAGATAAGGAGACACTTCTGAAAGCAGCCAGGAAAACAGAAGTGTCAAATACAAGGGCAAGCAAGTCAGATTAAGCTCAGATCTCTCAGCAGAAGCCATGCAAGCAAGAAGGCAATGGCGAGACATTTATAAAACCCTGTAAGACAAAAATTGCCAGCCAAGAATCCTTTATCCAGCAAAGCTATCAATCAAATATGACAGTGTAATCAAAACATTTCAAGATAAGCAGAAGCTAAGGGATTTTGCCAAAGCCAACCCTGTGCTACAAAACATTCTAAAGGGAGTTTTGTGGACTGAGAACCAACAAGGAGAGACAACAACCAGAGATTGACATATGTGGCAGCATCTCGCTGAATTAAGTCAACAGAAGGAAGAGTTGTGAACAGAACAAAATTATAAGAACAAACTCAGAGAATCTGGGAGAT
>NW_006408719.1:3212474-3213174 GCF_000296735.1 Chrysochloris asiatica | reverse complement strand
AAGTGCCCATCAACTGAAGAATGGATAAACAAACTGTGGTACATATATACAATGGAATACTATGCTACCTTGAAGAACAACAAGGAAGCTGCAAGTCACCGCATAACATGGATGAACCTTGAGGGCATTACGTTGAGTGTTATTAGTCAATCATAAAAAGAGAAATACTGCATAGGACCACTACTGTAAAAGACTAAGGGAAAGAACCCATACTAAAGGGGGATGGGGGAGATTCTTTGTTGATTGTTGGGATGTTTGGGGTGGGTAAGGGGAGGGAGGGGAAGGTGGAGCACAGGGCAGGGATTAGACACAGGATAGTTTGGGTGCTGGGGAGGGGACAATATACAAGTAGGGAGAGAGGAATGGAAGAACAAAGTAGATGGGAAAACAATTAGACAGGTCTCATGGGCTAAGTGGGACAGAGGTAAATAATGATATATGCACAACCTGGGAATAACAGGGTTCTGGGATACAGAGATTGAGATTGGAATTGGGAAAAGGGGGGAATAATGTTAAGATGCTTGGCTGTCTTTTGAATCTTGGTTTTCCTTTTATTATATTATAAAATTGACACTGGAGGGGGAGAGAAAGGAATAGCGAAAAGCAGCACCGCAGATATCTTGTAAGTCCGTCTTCTGCCTATAACTGATTGGAATACCTAAAATGGGGCTACAACGTGCCCAGTGAAGGAGGCTTCCTG
>NW_006408719.1:3209377-3211390 GCF_000296735.1 Chrysochloris asiatica | reverse complement strand
ACGTGGAGCGATGGAGCAGCTGGAGACTTTAGATCCAGAGAGGGAGAGCGACTGTGTACTGAAGACCTGGTGGGTACAGGGGGAAGGATTGCAGGGTATACCCTTTAGTTGGTTGATGGTGCATAGAGGGTGTTGTAACCATGGCAATGAGACGATATGTGATAGAATGAATGTAAAATTAATGTTCTCCCATGTAAACTATCACATAATTCACAATAAAACATTTAAGAAAAAAAAAATAGAATGATTACGATAGAAAGCATATAAGACCACCTTCAGCCTATAATTGATTGGATTTGCTAAAAGGGGAAATAGAATTTTCCCAGGTATATAGGTTTTTTGTTAAAACTTTGGAAAATATGGGGCCTTAGGTGGAATCATTAGCTCTTCCCAGAACCTTCTGAGTTGCGACAGTCCTACTTGAAAAGACATGCAGATCAACCCAGAACTGCTGGGAGAACAGAAGATTCTTTTCAAAAGAAAGACCTACAGGAAAAAAAGTGGACTGTTTTGATGTTTAAATATCAAGAAAGCAGTTTGCTTTGGAGATATCAAGGAAAGAAAAGTCAGCCCATCAGGGAAAACCCACTTCTAGGACTGAAACTCAACGATACCTGTGAGCAGTATAGTATGTTCACTGGTATCTTGACCACCTGGGTCTACTTGTGAGTAGAAGTGAAGGGAATGCAGTAATGAAGACATGGACTTAGTTTGTCCATGTTCCATTGACACCCATTGTCTTTGAGATGAGAGAGAGACAAGGAATGGCTGTCTGGTCTGAAGTTTAGAAAGATGTGTGAATTCCTGATACCATGGACACTGACCTAGCCCCTGGGGGTTAGGGCTGAGAGTGAAGTGGTCAGCTAGTCTGAAGTGCAGGCAGGTGTGTGTGAACTTTCAAACTTGCAGCTAATACCCATTTGACATAAATTGGCTGGCTAATTGACCAGAACTCTAACTGAGGAAGATAAAGATGTTTGATACTATTGTTATTGTTGTGTCGTGGAGTCGGTTCAGACCCACAGCGACCCTGTATAGGGTTTCCAAGGAGTAACTGATGAGCTTGAACCACTGATCTTGTAGTTTAAACAGCTTTGTAGTCTGGCACATTAACCCACAACGCCACACCAAGGAGCTCTGGTTAGCATAGTGGTTACGAATTGGGCTACTAACCTCAGGGTCAGCAGTTCAAAACTATCAGCTGTTCCACAGGAGAAAGATGAGGTTTTCTGGTCCTGTAAAGATTTACAGCCTCAGAAACACAATGCAAGGTGACTATGAGTTGGAACCGACTCCACGGCACATAACCACAACCTTGATACTGTGGACAAATGCAAATCGCTACAATTTGATGAACTAGATTTTTGCCTACGAATACAGTGACTCAAAGTTCCAAATGGAATGGAAGGATACTTCACATTAAAGAAAAACCTTGCTTCCTCAAAGTACTGGGTTCATAGGTATAAGAAATTTAGATATTGACTATCAAAAATAGGGGGGAGGTGATATAAAGACATGAAGTGACTGGCTTATAAGCTTTCATGAGTATGCTTAATTTCAAAGCGAGGGAGATAAGGAAGAATCCCCACTGAATAGTTTCCTTCTTTTCCAGATGGATCTGGTGAATGGGGATGTGGGATGACAGTGATAAGAGTTTATGAATCAATTGTGAATAACTGTCAGTATTTATTGTGATTGTCATACCTGTAATTGCAGAAGATGTGTAACTAAAAGGAGGGAGTAGTTAATATTTCATTTCAGGAACAGACAATCCCAGAACCATCAAGAAGGAAGAGCATGAGTGGAGCCTGAAGTCCCTACCTAGAAAAATGGTGACAGCAGAGACAATAGCAGAGATGATGGGATGTAAAGCAGAACAGTTGAAGACTCTAGAACCATGAACTGAGACAGGCTGTGTAAACAGCCTGCAGGCATGATGTTGACTGGCAGAATGTGTCCTTTGGACATTTATGTGAACATATAGTTTTTGTTTTGAAAGTGTAAATAAATAAA
>NW_006408719.1:3205667-3209115 GCF_000296735.1 Chrysochloris asiatica | reverse complement strand
CAGTTCGCAGCCCGATTTGTAACCACTACGCTACGAGTCGGTTCCGACCCATAGCGACCCTGTACAGAGTTTCCGAGGGTGTAAATCTTTATGGGAGTAGAAAGCCTCATCTTTCTCCCGCGGAGCGACTGGTAGTTTCAAACCGCTGACCATATATTAATAACTGTTATCTCCAAGATTATCAATTAAAATATTTAACTTTTAAATAGAAAGGTCATTAAGAAGACAAGAAAAAAAGGAACGACCAAAATAGATATCAGAAGAAATTCTGAAAATTGTTCTCCAGTTAGTGATGCTAAAGCAAATTAAAGAAATGAGGAGGCAAAAAAGCTGAACAGATAATTTCAAATGGCAACACGAGAAGACAAAGTCAAATATTGCAATGAAATGTGCAAAGACCTGGAGTTAAAAAAACAAAAGGGAAGAACAGACTAAGCATTTCTCAAGCTGACAGAACTGAAGAAAAATTCAAACCTCAACTTGAATTCTTGAGTGATTCTATGGGCAAAATATTGAATGATTCAGAAAGCATCAAAACAACATATAAGGAATACACAGTCACTATACCAAAAAGAAATGGTCAATGTTCAACCATTTTGAGAGGTAACATATGATCAAGAGCCAGTAACAATGAAGGAAGAATTCCGAGGGGCACTGGGGGTATTGGCAAAAAATAAGGGTCTGGGAATTGATGGGATACAAATTTATATCTTTCAACAAACTGATGCAGCACTGGATGCACTAATTCATCTATGCCAAGAAATTTGGAAGAGAGTTACCTGACCAACTGATTGAAGAGGTCGACGTTTGTGCCCATTCCCAAGACAGGTAACCCAACTGAATGTGGAAATCCTCAAACAATGTCATTAACATCACATGCAAGTAAGTTTTCGTTAAAGATAATTCAAAAACTACTTCAGCAGCACTTTGACAGGGAGCTTGCAGAGGTTCAGGACAGATTCAGTCATGGATCTGGAGAGATGGATATCACAGGTGATGTCAGATGGATCTCAGCTGAAAGCAGAAAAATGTTTACCTGTGCTTTATGAACTACACAAAGATTTTCAATGGTTAGGATGAGTATTCAGAATATTTCATTGTGTTCACGAGGAACCTGTAACTAGACCAAGAGACAGTTGTTTGAATAGAACAAGGGAACATTGTATGGTTTAAAATTAGGAAAGGTTTGTGGGGTTGTATTCTTTCACCATACTTATTCAATCTGTATACTGAGCAAATAATACAAGAAACTGGACTATATGAAGAAGAACGTGGTATCATTAATAACCTGAAATATGCAAATGATGCAACATTGCTTGCTGAAAGCCAAGAGAACTTAAAACACTTACTGATGAAGATCAAAGACCACACCCTTCTGTATAGTTTGCACTTCATTATAAAGGAAACAAAAATCCTCACCACTGTACCAATAAATAACATCAAGGTTGATGGATAAAAGATAGAAGTTGTCAAAGACTTCATTTTGCTTCGATCAACCATCAACACTCATGGGAACAGCAGTCAAGAAGTCAAACGACATATTGCATTTGGTAAATCTGTTGTGCAAGACCTCTTTAAAGTACTAAAGAGCAAAGATGTCAGTTTGAGGACTAAGGGGCACCTGACCTAAGACATGGTGTTCTCAGTAAGCTCATATGTATATGAAAGTTGGACAATTAATAAGGAAGACTCTATAAGATCTGCTGCATTTAAGTAATGGTGTTGGTGAGAATGATAAAAGTACCATGGACTGCCAAAAGAACAAACACATTTTTTGTCCCAAGAAGTACAGCCAGAATGCTCCTTAGAAGTCAGAATAGCTAGACTTCAGCTTTCATACTTCAGGCATATTTTCAGGATGGACCATCCCTCAAGAAGGACATCATGCTTGGTAAAGTGGAGAGTCAGTAAAAAAGACCCCCCCCCACCCCAATGAGATGATTTGGCACAGTGGCAGCAACAATGAGTTGAAGCATAGAAACAATTATGAGGTTGGATCAGGACCCGGCAATGTTTCATTCAGTTATGTATAGAGTCACTATGAGTTGGTATTGACTGGAAAGCACCTAATAACAAGAACATACTAGGAAGACAAGTTAATACCAAATTTAATATTCAAATATTCAAATGTTGTTGTCAAGTGCTGTCAAGTCTATTCCGACCCATAGCGACTCTGTACAGGATTTCCAAGGAGTAGCTGGTGAGCTTGAACCACTGACCTTGCAGTTCAAATGGCTTTGCAGCCTGGTGCATTAACCCACAGCGCCACACAAGGACTCAAATACCATAGTTAATATTCAAATTTATGTAACAATCACTAAAGATAGTGATGATAATAATGAAATATTCTACAAATTTCTTCAGTCTGAAATTGATCAAACATAAAATAAAGTTGTACTGATAATTACTGGTTATTGGAATGTGAAGGTTGGAGACAAAAAAGGAAGGATCCATATCTGGAAAATATGGCCTTGTTGATAGAAACCATGCTGGAGGTCACATGATAGAATTTTACAAGACCAATGGCTTATTCATTGCAAATACCATTTTGAACAACATAAAAGATGACTTATACATATGGACTTCATGAAATGGAATACACAGAAATAAAATTGACTACATCTCTGGAAAGAAATGGTGGAAAAGCTCAAAAACATCAGCCAAAAGAAGGGCATGGGCAGACTGTCAAACAGACCATCAATTGCTCATAAGAAATCTCAGGCTGAAGCTGAAGAAATTTTTTTTAACTCCATAAGAGTCAAATTATGATTTTGAACATATCCCATCTGAATTTAGAGATCATCTGAAGAACAGATTTGATGCATTAGAAAATAATGACCAAAGACCAAAATAGTTGTGGGATGACATCAAAAACATCATAGTGGATAACATTGATCATTTTTCTAATGTTTTCTATTGTTTTCTAATGTTGCATCCCTGATATGAATCCCACTTGATCATGATGTATTATCTTTTTGATGTGTTACTGGATTCTGTTGGCTAGGATTTTGTTGAGAACTTTTGCATCTGTGTTCATGAGGATTATTGGTCTATAATTTTCTTTCTTAGTGACATTCTTCCCTGTTTTTGGTATTTGCATATGATATGATCCTATATGTAGAAAACCCCAAAGACTCAGTAAAAAAAAGCTACTAGACTTCATTGGAAGATTCATCAAAGTGGCAGAATATAAGATCAACATACAAAAATCAGTTGGATTCCTCTACACCCCAAATGACTGCATTGAAAAGGACATTAGGAAAGCAATACCATTTACCATGGACACCCAAAGGATGAAATATCTCGGAATAAATGTAACCAGAGAAACAAAGGACTTATACAAAGAAAACTTCAAAACACTACTATAAGAAATCAAAAGAGACCTACAAAAATGGAAGAATGTACCATGCTCTTGGATAGGAAGACTTAACACTGTGAAAATGTCAAT
>NW_006408719.1:3164695-3178167 GCF_000296735.1 Chrysochloris asiatica | reverse complement strand
TCACCATAGAAAGCTTGTAAGTCTGTCTTCTGCCTATTACTGATTGGAATACCTAAAATGGGGCTACAACGTGCCCAGTGAAGGAGGCTTCCTGCGGAGCCTCTGCATTACATAAGACTATGTAGGTGGAAGCCTGAACCACATCCAAGACTTCAGAGATGGGAAATGTCCACTTGAAAGGACGAGAAGACCAGCCTGGAGTTGCTAGAAGAACAGAAGATACTTCTTGAAAGAAAGACCACCACGGAAAATATTACACAATAGAGGCAGACCGACTGTTCCTACAAGAACAAGCAAGTGCTTGCCCAGGAGACATCAAGGCAAGTGGTCAGGTCCCCTCTGTGGAAACCCCCTTCCAAGACTAAGACTCAATGGGAATACACGATCTGACTGGTGACCACGCTCATCACCAATAAGGGAAAAACAGCATTGATGCAGCGAGCTAAGCCCTACAACGTTCAATAGACTCCTGTGAACCCAGGTGGAGACCTGGTTGGCCAGCAGTGTTACAAGACTGGGGTACTCTTGGACCCAGAGTCAATGAGACAGCCACAGAGGACTAGAGTGTAGAGTGAAGCATCCAACTGATAAGAAGAGAGGGCATATGTACAAGAACACTCATACGTGCAGATAATACCTACTTGACCTGGCTTCAATGACTGGATGATCAGAGTTCAACCAGAAGAAGATAGAAGAGGAAAAAAAAAAAAAAAAAAGAGTAATCTGATACAATTTGATGAACTTGTCCTACACGTATTGATGCAGTAGCTCAAAAGAGGGAACAAATCTTTACAGCGAGGATCATTCCCACTCCCTCCATACAGGAGTAGACAGGGATGGGCAACGTGGACATTGGCTACCCAAAATGGGTGGGGGGTGGGGACTACAAAGGCAAGAAGTGACTGGCTTACAAACTTTCAAGAGGGAATCTAGATCCAGAGGGTGTGGAGGAAGGTAGAATCTGTCTAGGCGGGGCTGATGAAAGGAAATGAGGATAGGTCTCTTGTGATACAATAGTGAATAATTGTTATCAGGATTGATTGTGAGGCTTGGAAATGTACAGGTAGACGTTTTATAGCAAGGAGGGGAGTGATTAACTTTTCAGTCTAGGAGCATAGGTCCTTGGGACCATCAATGGAGAAGAGCGGAGAGCGGGATCCTACCCAAAGAAGCAGTGACGCCAGAGATGGAGGCAGAGACGATGACGTGGAGAGATGGAGTAGCTGGGGACTTTAGAACCACAGAGAGAGAGGTGCTGGGTGCTGATGACCGGGGGGGTGGGGGGTGGTGGTGCAGACTTGTAGGGTATACCCTTTGGTTGGTTGATGATGCATGGAGGGGATTGTAACCATGGCAATGAAATACAATAGAAGAATGTAAAACTAATGTTCTCCCATGTAAACTATCACATAGTTCACAATAAAACATTAAAATTAATTAATTAATTAGAAAAAGAAAGGCAATGGGAGAAGATGGGGATAGGATTATTTTGATTCAGTAGTGAGTGACTGTTATATGACTAATTGTGATTTCCACATCTGTAAAGGTAGAAGATGTGAAACAAAAAGGGGGGAGTAGTTAATCTTTAATTCCAGGAACAGAGGACCTTAAGACAATCAAGAGGGAAAAGCATGTATGGAGAATAGGATCCTAACCAGAGAAGCAGCGACACTAGAGACAGAAGCAGAGGTAATGACATATAGCAGCTGAGGACTCTAGACTCATGGAATAGAAAGGCTGTATGCTGGAGTGCAGGAGGCTGGCTTGCAAAATGTGTCCTTTGGTATTTTAAATTAATATATATTTTCTGTGTTTTGTGTACATAAAAAAAGGGGAGGTGAATAAAGGTAAATAGGATTGGTTGGGTACAAAACTGATGATCTGCCCTGTAAACTATCACTCAATTCAAAATAAAAAAGAATAAGTAGACAAAAGCAAGGAAATGAAAAAAAAAAAAAAAAAAAAAAGAACAGGTGCCATATCGAGAAAGGAGAAAACTGGTGAATTCCTAACAGCCAAGGAGCTTTGTGTTTGGCTAAGATAAGAGATGGTGGTGTCCCTGGGCCTAGATGGATTTCCTATATTCCTAAGTGTTGCATGTTCTGGGTATATTATCCAGAAGTAGTTTGTGGAGAACAGAAAACAGCTATGATCAGAGTCTTTGCAGTTCAGAGAGCAGCCAGGGTTGACCAGCCATGAGAGTTCTCCAGCCCTGGCCAGTTCAGCTTTGCAAATTTAGAGCAGGCTTCCTCTGAATCCTATCACCAAAGTTGGTACAGCTAGCACCCAACTTACTTTGATGTGGATTACAACTGGCAGCTCAACTCCATGTGGGTCCCACCACCAGGAGAACAGGAAGGAGCTTCACTAGGGTGCAGACGGGTGATGGTTGGCCATTCCTCTGTTCACCAGAGGAATATGGTAAGAAAAAAAACTGAACCTATGTCTCCTACAATCATACCACTCGACTGTCAATTTGTCCTACTGTGGTGGCTTGCATGTTGCTGCGATTCTGGAAACTATGCCACCAGTATTTTAAATACCAGCAGAATACACTCATGGTGGACAGGTTTCAGCTGAGCTTTCAGACTAAGACACATTAGGAAAAGGAGAGACGTATTACTTCCTAATATTTGATCACTGAAATCTTATGAACAAACAGTAGTGGAAAACTTTCAGTACCAGAATATTAAATATGGAAACATGGTAACAAGCACCAGAAAATTATCATATATAGCACTAGTAAATGAGCCCGTCAGATTGCAAGGCATTCAAAATATGATTTGGGCATTTATTGCACACTTAATATCTGCCAGCCACTGGTCTGAGTTCCTTAAATGGAATATTTCATATAACAATACTATGAAGTAGATACTATGATTATGCCCATCTTACAGATGAGTGACTGGGACTCAAGAATTTAAAATATTTTCTGCACATGGTGAAACAAGAATTCAGACCCAAGGATCCTGACTCCACAGTCCTACTTCTAACCACTATGCAGGAGTATGAATCCTACTAGTAGTGTTTTATCTCCCCCAAACTCAGGCCCCTTGTGTTCTGAGCCTCTTCCCATTCCTCTCTCCTGTGCCAATTTCCATGGTACCTTTATCTTCAATTTCTTTACACCATGACCCTGCACCTCTTTCCATAAAATAATAATAACAATACAATTGGGAAAGAGCTGCTTCTTCAAAGTAGAGTTCACCATGGTGATGGTGATGCAAATGGAGAAAAGCTTTTGAGACCTTCATTTGCAGATGGGGCATAGCTCAAAATGAGAAGAAACAGTTGAATACGTCCGTTAACAATCAGATCATAAAACATATGAAATGTGAATCTAGAAAAATAGGAAACTGTTAGAAATGAAATGAAACGCATAAACATCTATATCTTAGGCTGAATTCTACTGGTATTGGCCATTTTTAATCTGAAAATTACATGTTTTACTATGCTGGAAATAACAAATTGAAGAGGAATGGTGTCCCATTTTAAAAGAACATGTTAAGATCTATCTTGAAGTATGGTACAATGCTGTGATAGGATAATATCCATATATCTACAACGAAGACCAGTTAGTACAACTATTATTCAAACTTATGCACTAACCACTAAAGTATGTGATGATGAAATTGAAAAAGTTAATGAGCAGGACTGCAAAATTGGTTGACGGTTCAAGCTCACTAGCTGCTCCACAGAAACTCTATATAGAGTCCCTATGGGTCAGAACCAACTTGACAACACTTAACAGCAACAGTATCCAATTTCTTCAGTTTATAATTTATCAAACAGGCAATCAAGATGTATTGCTAATTACTGGGTATTGGAATGCAGTGGTTGGCAGCACAGAGGAAGGAGCAGTTGTTGGAAAATAGGTCTTGGTGATAGAAATGATGCTGGAGATCGCATGAGAGAATATCGCAAGACCAATGACTTGTTCATTGCAAATATCTTTTTTAAACAACATAAAAGATGACTATACACATGGACATCACCAGATGGAATGCATAGAAATCAAACTGAATACATCTGTGGAAAGAGACGATGGAAAAGCTCCACCAAAACAATACCAAGGGCAGACTATGGAACAGACCATCAATTGTTCATATGCAAGTTCAGGCTGAAACTGAAGAAAATTAAAAATAAGTCCAGGAGAGCCAAAATATGATCTTGAACATATTCCATTTGAATTTAGAGATCATCTAAAGAACAGATTGTTTGCATTAATATAGTCATGAATGACCAAAAACCAGAAGAACTGTGGCATGACATCAAGAACATCATACAGGAAGAAAGCAAAAAGTCATTAAGAAGACACGAAAGAAGGAAAAGACCAAAATGGATATCAGAAGAGACCCTTAACATTGCTCTACAATGTACGTTGCTACTCTTATGTGGCCCTCCCTTGATGTGAGATGGCCTGATATTGGTCCATTTGACCCCACATCACTAAAGCCATTTGGGATTGAGTGGCGGAGACCCCAGGGCATCCAGATCAATATCCCTATATAGATGTCTGGTTAAGCTTAGTCGAAAACCCCCCTGAATAGTTGAAAAAGTATGTCCAGCAAGCAGGCCTAAGAATTATGCTGATAGCCACACAGAAAAAAAAAAGGGGGGGGGGGATTTGGGCAATCATTGCTTTCAGGATTAATTTCTTAGTATTTAAAAGTTTAAAGTAGGCTGATGTTTGCCTTTTCAATTTATTTACTTTGGTAGCAGAGAATAGAAAGAATGTTTAAAAATTATTGTTTACTTTTGATAAATTCAAAAGCCTTTCATATTTCACCTTAAATCATTTGGTTCTCATTTTAAATAATCATTAGAGTTTCATTTTCATTCGGCTGGATGACATACTGGATTGTGTAATAAGATTACTTACATTGATGAATGACAATATTTTGAAAATAGCACACAGTAGCGCTTTTAAAAGAATAATCAGAACTGGCATGTAAACAAAATAAATAGGAATTGCTTGCATTTGGCATCAGAGCCAATAAGTGCAATTTTGTATAACTTCTCTTCAGCTGCCAATAGACATCTTATACTGTACTTCAGTTGTTTTACCCCCCAGATTGTACTCTTTTGGTTTACTGTCTGACTTATTTATAAAATTCTTATATGTCCTCCGAATTATAGAAAATGAGGAAGTAAAGGAACGCATGTTGTTCTGTTTGAATATAAAGGCTAGCTGCTTGGTTGTGAATAAGCTGAGGCTCTTGAGCCTAAAGCATCAATGTCTTTTGACTTCCTTTAAGTTATTCCCATAACCCTCTCCTCCCAGTCCCTGAGAATGTGGAGCTGCCCCCTCCTCACAGTGGCCTGCCTTCTGCACTCTCAACTGCCCCGCACTCCCCGACTGTTCCCAGTCCTGAGGGCCTACCTCCTTGCTCCTCCATACACTCGGAGAGAGAAATTCTCATCCTACTCCAAGCAATATGGCTACCCTCCAAGCTAGTCATCATACACTGTCTGGGGCACCAGAAAGAAAACACTAAAGAGGCTGTGAAAAACCAGAAAGCTAATGAAGAAGCGAGGCGAGTAGCCACCTCGAAGTCATCTAACCCAGAACTGACTCTATTACCCCTGCCAGAACCCTCGTTGCCCTTGACAACCCACTATACTGAAGAATAAATTCAATAGGCTGAGCAGAATTCTGCAAAAAAAAAAAAAAAAAAAAAAAAAAGGAGGCTACAGAATGGTGGACTCTCCATGACGGTAGGACGGTGGTTCCCGAGGTGTTGAGTAAGTCAATCGTGCAACAAATTCACCAGGCCACCCATTTGAGAAAAACTAAACTTAGTGAATTGCTTAGAAAACAGTTTTATATTCCTCCCTTAGACAGGCTTATAGACAGCCTAGTGGCCAAGTGCGCTTCATGTGCTTAAGTAAATGCAGACTACAGCTACAGCCCTCCAATCTGAAAGAATTAAGTACCAGGGACAAATGCAGGGAGAATACTGGGAGTTAGACTTCACTGAGATTAAGCCCCCAGCTCAGTCGCAAAAATACTTGTTAGTCCTAATAGACACATTTTCAGAGTGAGTTGAAACATTTCCAACCCGACATGAAACTGCCACAGCAGTCACAAAGAAACTGTTAGAAGAAATAATCCCCAGGTTTGGTCTCCCCCAGTCCCTTGAGTCAGATAATAGACCAGCCTTTTCTGCTACCTTAACCCAGAAAATTTCCAGATCCTTGAGAATCTAATGGAAATTGCACAGTTCCTAACAGCCCCAAGGTTCTGGACAAGTAGAAAGAATGAATAGGATCTTAAAAGAAACTGTCTAAATATGTACTAAAAACAGGTGCTGACTGGCCGTCCCTACTCCCCTTGCTTTGGTACATGCCAGATGCACCCCCTACAAAAAAGAGATTCACTCCCTATGAAATCATGTTTGGAAGGCCCCCACCTCTATTGCCAAAAATGCAAAACTTAAAATAGGCTGAAGTACATAATCAATGATTGCTAGTCAATGATTGCTTAAGTCTTTACAGACACTCCACGCCACTCATCAAGAAATGTTCCATGCAGTCCAAGAAGCCATCCCATACCCACTCTTTTTGCCATAGCCTCTTCACCAGTTCCAACCAGGTGACTCTGTGTTAGTCAAACGTCACATCTCTTCAGGACTTGAACCTCAGTGGAAAAGCCCTTTAACCGTTATCTTGACTCCATGAGTACATCACTCTCACCTGAAACCAGACCTCCCTGGTGCAGCATGGCAAGCTGTCAAAGATCCAGAGTGTCCTCTAAAGCTAAGACTGATGTGCACATGATTGTAATCTAGTTATTACTGTCTATTCCCAAAACACATAGTTGGAAAGTATCCCCAGAAAAATTCTCGTGGACCCTAATTAAAGGAACAGAGCATGTAAAACCTAAGCATATATTTCTGTCCAGGCACCCGTGCCTCCTGGCAGTGTAATGATGCAAAGTATTACTAATGCTGTAAATGAAAATATGAAACCATGTCTACAATTACAAGCCACACCCGAGTTCTGATCTTGATCCCCTTTCTAGTCATGTTAAGAATTGCAAGATCCTCAGCCTTAGGTGTTTCAGCCTTTGCAACACAAGGGCATGGGCTTCCTAGCCTGTCCCGAGCAATAAACTGGTTAGAAGATTCAATTTCTGAAATGTCTGACCAGATTTAATCTCTTGCTGAAGTCGCTCTCCAAAATCGAAGAGGATTAGACCTCTTATTCTTACAAGGAGGACTTTGCACTGCCCTAAGAGAAGAATGTTGTTTTTATGCCAATAAAACTAGAGTAATTAGAGAAACATTAGCAGTAGTCAGAGAGAGTATAGAGAAAAGAAATAAGCAGCTAGACTCCACCCAAAATTAGTATTAAACCCTATTCAACTGGTCCCCTTGGGTCACGAGTCTTGTAACCGGATTAGCTGGCCCCCTTATGCTTCTCATACTCCAGATCTTGATTGGACCCTGTGTCCTGAATGCCCTTATCAAATTTATATGAAACCAAATTGGAGCTGTGAAACTCATAGTATTGCTATCTCAGTATGCCACCTTAAGGACTAGAGCTGATACTGAAGAATCAAAGATTTGATTATTTCCATAAAATCAGGGGGGAATGAAACAATAGAGCTCCTTGAAAACTCAGACTTCCCCATACCCATCACAGCTCCCCTGACCTTCAGGCATATAGGGCAGGAACAAGCCTCACAGGCATAATTCCCCTCGCCTCAGGGGAGATAAAACAGACACAAGCCTCACAGATGGTGTTTATTGTGTGATTAGAGACCCCGGGCATGCCTTAAAGCAATTAACTTAACTATGTACCTCAAAGACCCTGGCAGCCTTGTTAGTCTGTTTATGCAAACTGATATATAGTTTTGTTATTCTACCTATGTAAACTGATTTGTAGCCTTGTTGTCCTGACCTTGTTAGCTGTTATCCAGTCTCCCTATTAGCAAACTAACTTGCTACTTTTGCTTCTGTACTACCTGCTTCAGCGAATTCCTTTAGATAAGCCCCTAAACCCTGAGCCAGGAATATAGCCTATATAAACTAGCAGCCAGCTCCCTGCGACACTGCAGACTTAGGAGAAGCTATTGTCTCCCTGCCATCCAGCTATAGCTGTCTGTTGTGCCAATAAAATTCTCCAAATTGGACATTATAGTGGTCATCATCCTTCTCTGAGACTTGAACCCGTAACAAGGCGAATGGAGCAAATCCCGCGGGAGTAAAGCCAATAGGACCTTCATTTGCTGATGAGGCACAACTCAAAATGAAGAGAAACAGCTATAAAAATCCATTGAAAATCGGAACATGGAATGTACAAAGTATGAATCTGGGAAAATTGGAAGTTGTCAAAAATTAAATGGAATGCATAAACATCGATATCTTAGGCATTAGTGAGCTGAAATGGACTGGTATTGGCCATTTTGAATCTGACAAACACATGGTTTACTATGCTGTGAATGACAAATTGAAGAGGAATGGTGTTGCCTTCATTGTCAAAAAGAACATATACAGATCAGTCATGAGGTACAGTGCTGTCTGTGATAGGATAATATCCATGCACCTTAAGGGAAGACCAGTTAGTACCACTATTATTCAAATGTATGCACCAACAACTAAAGCTAGTGAGGATGAAATAGAAGAATGCTACCAACTTCTTCAATCTGAAATTGATCAAACATGCAATCAAAATGTATCGATCATTTCTGGTGATTGGAATGCAAAGGTTGGGAGCAAAGAGGAAGGATCAATAGTTGGGAAATATGGCTTGGTGATAGGAATGATGCTGGAGAATGCAGGATAGTATTCTGCAAAATCAATGATTTGCTCACTTCAAATACACATGGACCTCACAAGATGGAATACATATAAACCAAATTTACTACATCTGTGAAAAGAGACGATGGAAAACCTCCATGTCATCAGACAAAACAAGGCCAGTGGAAGACTGTGGAATAGACCATCAATTGCTCATATGCAAATTCAAACTGAAGCTGAAGAAAATGAAAACAAGTCCACAAGAGCCAAAATGTGACCTTGAATATATCTCACCTGAATTTAGAGATCATTTAAAGAACAGATTTGATACAGGAAACACTAAAACCGAAGACCAGAAGAGTTGTGGGATGACATCAAGAACATCATACATGAAGAAAGCAAAAAGTCATTAAGCAGACAAAAAAGAAGGAAAAGGTCAAAATAGATGTCAGGAGAAACACTGAAACTTGCTCTCCAGCATAGAGATGCCAAAACAAATGGAAGAAATGAGGAGGTACAAGAACTGAACAGAAAATTTCAAAGATCAACTCGAGAAGATAAAGCCAAATATTACAAGAAAATTTGCAAAGATCTGTAGTCAGAAAACCAAAAAGGAAAAACACACTCGGCATTTCTAAGCTGGGAACTGAAGAAAAAATTCAAGCCTCGACTTTCATTATTAAAAGATTCTCTGGGCAAATCATATTTTCAATAACCTCACATGCATGTGAAAGTTGGACAGTAAATAAGGAATACCGTAGAAGAATTGATGTATTGAGTTATGGTGTTGGAGGAGAATATTGAAAGTGCCATGCGCTGCCAAAAGAACAAACAGATCTTTGTTGGAAGAAGTGCAGCCAGAGTGCTCCTTAGAGGCCAAGATGGCTAAACTTCGTCTCTCATACTTCAGACATGTTGTCAGGAAGGACCAGTCGTTGGAGAAGGCTATCATGTTTAGTAAGGTGGAGGGTCAGAGAAAAAAGAGGAAGACACCTAGCGAGATGGATTGACCAAGTGGCAGCATCAATGGGCTCAAGTGTGGCAATAATAGTGAGGTTAGCCAAGGATTGGGCAGTGTTTCTTTCTGCTGTACATAAGGTCGGTATGAGTCGGCACCAACTCAATGGCATGTAACGACAGCATAAAATGTGTGTGTGTTTGGGCGGAGGGGGGACTATAAAGACACAAAGTGACTGGTTTACAAGCATCAAAAAAAGATGGAAGGAATATGCAGAGTCACTGTACCAAAAAGTAATGGTGGATGTTCAACCATTTCAAGAGGTAGCATATGAGGGCCAATAATACTGAAGGACGATGTCCAAGGTACATTGAAGGCATTGGCAAAGAACAAAGCCCTGGGTACTGATGGAATATAAATTGAAATTTTTCAACAAACTGATGAAACATTGGAGGTACTCACTCATTTATGCCTAGAAATTTGGAAGACAACTACCTGGCCAACTGACTGGAAGGTATCCATATTTGTGCCCATTCCAAAGAGAGGTGACCAAATGGAAGACAGAAGTCATCAGTCAGATCATTAATATCTCATACAAGTAAAATTTTGCTAAAGAATCCCAGAATTATAAAGGTCATCATTGAAAAACCAGAGCACACACAGACTACCAAACGTTGTGAAAATTGCACAAACAGAAGACAAAATAGATGATTGGGACATGCTAAAAATTAAAAACTATGTGCATCAAAAGACTTCACCAAAAGAGAAAAAGAATGGGAAAAAAATATTTTGCAATGACACATCAGACAAGGGACTAATTTCTAAAAGATATAGGAAACTACAGCACCTCTACAAAAAAAAGACAAATAACCCAATTAAAAGATGGGCACAGGACACTTCACCAAGGAAGAGATTCAGCCAGCCAACAAACATATGGAGAAATGTTCACGATCACTAGCCACTAGAGAGACGCAAATCAAAACGACAATGAGATATCATCTCACACTAGCAATAACTGCTAAATTAAAAGAAAGTAATGGACAATAAATGCTGGTGAGGATGTGGAGAGACTGGGACCCTCCGACATTGCTGGTGGGATTTCAAAATGGTCTGATCAGTCTGGAAAACAGTATGGTGCTTCCTCAAAAAGCTGGAAATTGAAATACCTTATATTCCAGCAATTCCTGTACTTGGTATTTATCCATAAGAAATATGAACCATAACATGAGTAGATATATGCACACAAATGTTCATAACAGCATTATTTACAATAGCAAAAAGATGGTGAAAACCTAAGTGCCCATCAATGGAAGAATGGATAAAAAAAACCTTTGGTACATATACACAGTGTAATATTATGCTATCTTGAAGAATAACAGGGAAGCTGCAAGCCACCACAGAACATGGGTGAATATTGAGGACATTATGTTGAGTGAAATTGGTCAGTCTCAAAAGGAGAAATACTGCATAGGACCATTATTTTAAAAGTTTAAGAAAAATATCCACACTTAAAGGGAAAAATATATATATTTGTTGGTTATCAGGGTGTAGGAGGTGTGGCAAGGGGAAGGAGGGGAAGGTGGAGCACAGGGTAGGAAATAGACACACGATAGTTTGGATGTTGGGGGAAGGGGCAATACACAAGAAGGGGGAGGAAATGGAAGAACAAGGTGGATGGGAGTACATTTAGGCAGGTTTGCATGTGCTAAGTGGCCAGAGGTAAATAGTGATGTATGCTCAACCCTGGAACAACAGGGTTCCGGGATAAAGGAGTTGAGGCATGGTTTGAGTGGGTAAAAAAAAAAGATGCTTGACTGTCTTATGAATCTTGGTTTCCCTTGCCTACTATTGAAAATTAGACACTTGAGGGGGAGAGAAAGGAATTGCCAGAAGCATCACTATAGAAAGCTTATGAGTCCATCTTCAGTCTATAACTGCTTGGAATACCTAAAATGGGGCTAGAACTTTCCCAGTGAAAGAGACATAAGACCAAAGGTGGAGTCCTGATCCCCATCCAGACTCTTATTAGGTGGAAAATTTCCACTTGAAAAGAGAAGCAGACCAGCCTGGAGCAGCTATAGGAACAGAAGATATTTCTTGAAAGAAAGACCAGCAGGGAAAATCTAAAACAATAATGGCAGTCTGATTGACTACTATAAGAACAAACAAGTTGATTGCCGGGGAGCCATCAAGGCAAGCAATCAAGTATCCTCAGGGCAAACCCCCTTCCAAGACTGAAACTCAAAGGGAATACATAAGTAGGCATGTAATCTTGCTAATGACCACATTGGTCTACAGATAAGGGGAAGTGGGGGGAAAACAGCAATGAAGCTGTGAGCTAAGTTCTATTATGTTCTATAGACTCCTGTCAACCTGGATTGGGACCTGATTGGCCAGCAGTATATTGAAACCTGGGGACTCCTGAGCTCATGGACAGGTACATAGTCACAGAGAACTAAAGTGGAGAGTGAAGCATCCAGCTGATATGAAGTGAGCACAAGAATGCTCATACTTGCAGATAGTACACATTTGACATAGCTTCAATGGATGGATTATCAGAACTCAACTAGAGGAAAAAGTGTAATCTGCTACAATTTGATGAACTTTACCTATACTTATGGATGCAGTAGCTTAAAAGAGGGAACAAATCTTTACAATAAGGATCATTCCCACCCCCTCTGTACACAAGATTGACAGGGATGGGCAACTTAGACATTGACTACCCAAAATGACAGGGGGGAGGCTACAAAGGCAAGAAGTGACTGGCTTATAAGTTTTCAAGAGAGAGCCTAGTTTCAGAGGATGTGGGGTAGGAAGAATCTCCACGGAGTGGTTTCCAACCTATCTAGATGCAGCTGGTGAAAGGAGATGGGGATAAGACTCTGTGGTTCAACAGTGAATAATTGCTATCAGGACTGACAGTAAATGTTGCAAATGTAAATGTAGATGTTTTGTAACAAAAAGAGAAGAGTAGTTGATCTTGCAGTCCAAGAACGGAGGACCCTGGGACCATCAATGCAGAAGAGTGGAGTGCAGGACCTTATCCAGAGAAGCAGTGATGCCAGAGATGGAGGCAGAGATGATGACATGGTGATATGCAGTGGCTGGGTACTATAGACTCGGTGAGGGAGAGGAGCCGTGTGCTGGTGGCTGGCGGGCAGGCTTGCAGGGTATAACCTTTGGTTGTTTGAATGGTTGTATATTCCTGAGTGTTTTGTTGTACATCAAAAAAAGAAAACAAAACAACAAAACCCAGAGGGAATGGAAGCAAATGATGATGCACGGAGGGATTGGAAAAAAAAAAAAAAAAGTTTTTTTTTGCTGAAGATAATCCAAAACTAGCTGCAAATGTACATTGACAGAGAATTACCAGAGATTCAAGCCAGATTCACATGAGGACTTGGAAAGAGGAATATCATTGCTGATGTCAGATGGAAAGCAGAAAATACCAGAAAGATGTTCACCTGTGCTTTATTGACTATGCAAAGGTTTTTGATTGTGTGGATCACGACAAGCTATGGACAAAATTGAGGAGATGAGTATTCCTGAATACTTAATTTTGCTCATGAGAACCTTTTAAATAGACCAAGAGGCAGTTGTTCGAACAGTCCAAGGGAAAACTGAATGGTTTCAAATTAGCAAAGATATGTGCCAGGGTTGTAGGCTTTCATCATATTTATTCAATCTGCATGCTGAACACATAATCCAAGAAACATGGCATCACAATTGGAGGAAGACTCATTAACAACCTGTGATATGCAGATGATACA
>NW_006408719.1:3160301-3164535 GCF_000296735.1 Chrysochloris asiatica | reverse complement strand
CAACCATCAATACTCATGGAAGCAGCAGTCAAGAAATTAAACAACATATTACATTTGGCAATTCTGCTGTGCAAGACCTCTTTAAAGTGTTGAAAAGCAAATATGTCAGTTTGGGAATAAAATGCTCCTGACCCACACCATGATATTTTCAATGACCTCATATGCATGTGAAAGTTATACCGTGAATAAGGAAGACCGTAGAAGAATTGATGCATTTGTATTTATCGTGTTGGAGAAGAATATTAAAAGTACCATGGACTGCCACAAGAACAAATCAATCTTACAAGAACAAGCCAATCTGAGTTGGAAAAAGTACAGTCAGAATGCTCCTTGGAAGCCAGAATTACCAGACTTCATCTCTCATACTTCAGACATGTTGTCAGGAGGGACCATTCCCTCTAGAGGAGTATACTATATTTGGTGAAATAGAAAGTAGGAGAATAAGAGGAAGGCGCCCAACTAGATGGATTGGCACAGTGATAGAAGCAAAGAGCTCAAATGTAACAATGATTGTGAGGTTGGGACATGACTGGCAGTGTTTCATGCTATTGTACTTGGGGTCGCTATGAGTCAGTACTGACTAGATGGCACATAACAACAACAGCTCATTACTGATACATGTCATTGATGATCCCTGAACTAAAACCACTGCCATCAAGTCGATTCATTTCATCCTCACTTGCTTTAGGGATTGGTGCATAAATTTGAATAATAGTGGTATTAACTGGGCTTCCCTGTAGGCACATGGATATTATCCTATCACAGACAGTGTTGTACCTCATGACTGATCTGGATATGTCCGTTTTGACACTGAATGCAACACCATTCCTCTACAATTTGTCTTTTCTGGCATAGTAAACCATGTGGCTGTCAGATTCAAAATGACCAATACCTGTCCATTTCAACTCACTAATGCCTAAGATATCTATGTTAACACATTCCATTTCATTTTTGACAATTTCCAATTTTCCTAGATTCATACATTGTATATTCCATGTTCTGATTATTAATAGATGCTACAGGTGGTTCTCTTCACTTTGAGTTGTGCACCAAGGCACGGTGACCAACGTCGTCACAAGTCAGAGCACATGTCTATTCATGTGTTCTCATTGAGTCTTAGTCTTGGAAGGAGGTTTGCCCTGAGGTGACCCCATCCCTTGCCTTGATGTCTCCTGGGTGAGCATCTTACTTGTTCTTGTAGTAGTCAGTTAGACTGCTGTTATTGTTTTGTATTTTTCCTGTCGGTCTTTCTTTTAGGAAATATCTTCTGTTCTTCTAGCCACTCCAAGCTGTTCTCTTTGTCCTTTCAAGTGGTAATGCCCACCTCAAACGATTCTGGATGGGGTTCAGGATTCCAACTACGGTCTTATGCAATGCAGAGGCTACACAGGAAGCCTCCTTCATTGGGCAAGTTGTAGCCCCATTTTAGGTATTCCAATCAGTTACAGGCAGAAGATGGATTTACAATCTTTCTATGGTGATATTTCTGGCTATTCCTTTCTCTCCTTCTCAAGTGTCTGTTTTATAATGGTATGCAAGTTAAATCAAGATTCAAAAGACATCCAAGCATCTTAACATTATTTCCCCTGTTTTGCCCATTCCAACCATGTCTCAATCCCTGTATCCCAAATAATCCCTGTGTTCCAAGGTTGTGCATACATCAGTATTTACCTCTGTCCTGCTTAGCCCATGCAAACCTGCCTAATTTTTTCCCATCCACCTTGTTCTTTCATTTCCCTCCCCCTTCTTGTGTAGTGCCCCTTCCCCAACACCCAAGCTATCCTGTGTCTATTTCCTACCCTGTGCTCCCCCTTCCCTTTCCCCCATCACTCCACCTCCTTGTCATGGTAACTAGCATAGAATTCTCCCCATCCTATTTAGTATGGGTTCCTTTTCTTAGTCTTGTACATTAGTGGTCCTATGCAGTATTCTTCCTTTTGTGACTGACTAATTTCACTCAATATAATGTCCTCAAGTTTCATCCATGTTATGTGGTAGCTTACAGCTTACTTTTTGGTCTTCAAGGTAGCTTAATATTCCGTTGTGTGTATGTACCACAATTTGTTTATATATTCTTCAGTTGATGGGTGCTTAGGCTGTCTCCATCTTTTTGCTATTGTAAATAGTGCTGTTGTGAACATTGGTGTGCATTTATCTACACATGTTATGGCTCGTATTTCTTGTGGGTAAATACCAAGTAGAGGAATTGCTGGATCATAATGTATTTCTATTTCCAACGTTCTGAGGAAGCGCCATATTGCTTTCAAAAGAGGTTGGACTTTTTTGCAATCCCACCAGCAATGCAGGAGCATCCTAGTCTTTCCACATCCCAGCCAGCCTTTATTGTCCTCTATTTTTTAATCTTTGCTGTTATTGCTGGTGTGAGATGCTATCTGATTTTTGTTTTGATTTGCATCTCTCTAATGGCTAGCAATCTTGAACATTTCTTCATATGTTTGTTGGCTGCCTGGATCTCCTCCTTGGTGAAGTGTCCGTTCATATCCTGTGCCCATTTTTTAATTGGGTTATTTGTCTTTTTCTTGTAGATGTGTTGTTGTTTCCTACAAAGTTTAAAAATGAGTCCCTTGTCTGATGTGTCGTTGCAAAAGATTTTTTTCCCATTCTGTGGGTTCCCTTTTTACTCTTTTGGTGAAGTCTTTTGAGGCACATAAGTTTTAAATTTTTAGTATGTCTCAATCATCTATTCTGTCTACTTTTGTTTGTGTTATTTTCAAAATGTTTGGTAGCCTGTGTATTCTGTTAATTAGAGCCCTCACATTTGTCGTTTTTTTTTTTTCATTAACACCCTTTATAAATCTGGGATTCACATTTAAGGTATTTAATCCATGCTGAGTTGGTTTTTGTATAAGGCTTGAGGTAAAGGTCTTGTTTCAATCTTTTGCATATCACTTTCCAGTTCTGCCAGCACCATTTGTTGAATAGACTATCCCCTCCCCATGTGATATATTTAGGCTCTTTGTGGAATATCAGTTGGCTGTATGTGGATGGGTTAATTTCTTGATTCTCAATTCTGTTTCATTGATCAATGTATCTTTCATTATACCATTATTAAGCTGTTTTGACCACTGTAGCCATGTAATAAATTTTGAAGTCAGAGAGTGAGAAGTTTACAACCTTATTCTTCTTCTCAATCAGTGCTTTGCTTATCCTGGTCTCTTTCTTTTCTATTTAAAGTTCGTAATTGTTTTTTCCATTGCTTTGAAGAATGTCTTTGGAATCTGGAATGGGATTGCATTATATGTGCAAATTGCTTTGGGCAGTATGGACATTTTCACAATGTTAAGCCTTCTTATCCAGGAGCATGGTACATTCTTCCATTTTTGCAGATCTCTTTTGGTTTCTTGAAGTAGTGTTGTAGTTTTCTTTGTATAGGTAGGTCCTTTGTTTCTCTGGTTACATTTATTCCTAGATATTTCATCCTTTGGGTGGTTATTGTAAATGATATTGCTTTCTTAATGTCCTTTTTAGCGCTGTCGTTATTGGTGAGGAGGAATCCAACTGATTTTTAATTTTTTTTATTTAATGAAGATTTATTTGATTTTATATCAATATTTTTTAATTCAGTTTCGCACTGTTGTTGTTTTTGTTACATGCTGTCGAGTCGGTTCCAATTCATAGCGACCCTGTACAGGGTTTCCGAGGCTGTAAATCTTTACGGGAGCAGAAAGCCTCATCTTTCTCTGTGGAGTGGCTGGTAGTTTCCAACTGCTGACCTTAAGGTTCGCAACCCGATTTGTAAACACTACGGCACCCTCGCACTAGTACATATTAATCCATTTCATACTTTTGATAGTTTATAGTATTGTACTATATGAAGGTTTCTGATTTTCTATTATAAACCAGAACAGCCTTTATATTTTGGGAGCATAGATGCACAATAAATTCCTAAAAAGAGACTCACTTTGAATTCTCAAAAAAAATTATAGTATATATTGCCAATCTGCCAATTCATAAGCACTTTGAACTTTAGTGATTAATATAGAATACCCATTTATTCGCATGCACACCATCCTGGAGACTTAAGAAACATTTAATTATTATCAATATGATCGATAAAAAACTAGCATGTCTTCATTATTTTCTATTATATTTCTTTTTCTTTTTTGTTTGTTGTTTGTTGTTGTTAAGTGCCATCGAGTCGGGTCCGACCCATAGCGACCCTGTACAGGGTTTCCGAGGGTGTAAATCTTTACGGGAGTAGAAAGCCTCATCT
>NW_006408719.1:3156589-3159161 GCF_000296735.1 Chrysochloris asiatica | reverse complement strand
TATTCTCCTGTTTGAGCTCTGATCGTCCAGTCATCCGGTCCAGGTCACGTGGGTATCATCTGCAAGTGTGGGCGCTCCTGTGCACATGCCCTCTCTTCCCATCAGCCGGTAGCTCCACTCTCCTCTCGAGTCCTCCGTGGCCACGCCACTGACTCTGGGCCCAAGAGTCCCCAGGTCTCCTCTGAACCACTTTTGTCTAGAGTTTTTATGGCATCATTTCTTAACATTTGAATGATTGATCCTTGTGGAATAAATTTTAGCATCAAGTAGGCTTTGTCACATCTAACAAAGGAGATTTTTCACTTCTTAGACTTCTTTAATTTTTCTCTTCACATCACTGAATAAAACTCTTACATTGTTTTCCCACACAAATAAATATAAAGACAAATAAAAGCAACAAATGTTTTTTTTCTTGTTTTAAATAATGTCCACTATTCACTTTCTAGAAAGCTAAATTTTCTGAGCATTGGACTAGTGCTTATTTTCATGGTAGTTGCAATATGTTTTCAAATTTAATGATGAAAGAGGCAAGAATATCTGTTCCTCTCATTTTTATAATGAATGCCAGGAGAGAGGACCTAACAGGTCCAAGGTCACAAGCAAATTATTATGTTGAAATCCAAGATTCTGAACCCTCTAGCCTGTTTCACTAATCATCAGACAACATCATGTAGAAAGCATTCTTCTTATTATGGCATCATTCACTAAATTACATAGTCCACAATAAAAACATCTAGAGGGCAGTGAGCAGGCTAAAGTTCAGACCATTGAAATGTTCAAATGTTTCAGAGAATTGGAAAAATGGTCTGCTCATAGAGAGCATATATAATGTTTGACAATGTGAGTCAGACTTGGGTATCATTCAGAATTAATCTTATTCCCTTAATGAAACAGTTGATTTTTCTTTTTAACATTTTATTGTGAATTATGGGATAGTTTACATGGGAGAACACCAGCTTTACATTCATCCTATTGTATTGCGTTTCATTGCAATGATTACAATATTCTCCATGCATCATCAAACAACCAAAGGGTACACCCCACAAGTCTGGCCCCCAGCCATCAGCACAGGGCTCCTCTTCCTCCCAGAGGCCAGAGTCCCCAGCCACTCCATGTCTCCACATCATCGTCTCTGCCTCCATTTCTGGTGTCACTGCTTCTCTGGATAGGGTCCCACACTCTGCTCTTCTCCCTTGATGGTTCCAGGAACCTCCACTCCTGGACTGCAAAGTCAACCACTCCCCTCCTTTTGTTACAAAACATCTACCTTTACATTTCTGAACTTCTCAGTCAGTCTTGATAGCAATTATTCACTGTTGTACCACAAGAGTCCTATCCCCATCTGCTTTCATCAGACCTTCCCCAACTGATTGGAAACCACTCAGTGGAGATTCTACATTCCCCCACCCTCTCTGGAACTAGGCTTCCTCTTGAAAACTTGTAAGCCAGCCATTTCTTGTCTTTGTAGCCCCCCCAATTTTGGGTAGCCAATGTTTAACTTGCCCATCCCCGTCAACCCTGTGTACCCAGGGGGTGGGAATGATCCTTGCTGTGGATATTAGTGCCCTCTTTTGTATAGGTTAAATTCATAAAATTGTATCAGATTGCTCTTTTTTTCCCTCTTCTTTCTTCTTCTAGTCGAGTTCTGATCATCCAGCTATTGAAGTCAGGTCAAGTGGGTACTATCTGCAAGTATGTGTGTTCTTCATATCAGCTGGATGCTTCACTCTCCACTCTAGTCCTCTGTGGCCATGTCATTGCCTCTGGGCCCAGGAGTCCCTGGGCCTTGCCATACGGCTGGCCAACCAGGTTTCAGCCCACGTTTTCAGGAGTCTATTGTAGGAAGTCGGACCCAGCTCACAACTTCATTGCTGTTTTTCCCCCACATCCCCTTATTTATGATTAACATGGTCACCAGCCAGGCTATATGCCTGCTTGTGTATTCTCCTTGAGTCTTAGTCTTGTAAGGGAGTTTTCTCTGAGGGGAACCACCACTTGTCTTGATGACTCACGGGTAAACAGCTTGCTTCTGCAGACTGCCATTGCTGTTTTTGATTTTTCCTTCTGGTCTTTCTTTCAAGACATATTTTCTGTTCTTCTAGCCACTCCAGGCTGGTCTACTTGTCCTTTTAAGTGGAAATTTCCTACCTCAGAAGATTCTGGATGTGGTTCAGGATTCCACCTATGGTCTTATGCAGTGCAAAGGCTCCACAAGAAGCCTCTTTCACTGGGAAAATTCTAACCCCCTTTAAGGTATTCTAATTGCATATAGGCTGAAGATGGACTTACAAGGTTTCTATTATGATGTTTCTGGCTATTCTTTTTCTCCCACTGAAGTGCTTATTTTACAATGGTAGGCAAGGGAAACCAAGATTCAAAAAACAGCCAAGGTTCTTACAATTATTTCACCTCTTTTACCCATTCAAACCATGCCTCAATCCCTGTATCCCAGAAGCCCATGAAAACCTGCCGAACTGTTCTCCCATCCACCTTGTTCTTCCATTCCACTTCCCCTTCTTAAGTATTGTCCCCCACCCCCCAGCACCCAAGTTATCCTGTGTTTATTCCCTAC
>NW_006408719.1:3151703-3155514 GCF_000296735.1 Chrysochloris asiatica | reverse complement strand
TTTTCCCATTCTGTGGGTTCCCTTTTTACTCTTCTGGTGAAGTCTTTTGATGCACATAAGTTTTTAATTTTTAGTATGTCCAAATCATCTATTTTGTCTAAATTTGTTTGTGTTATTTTCAAAATGTTTGGTAGCCTGTGTATTCCATTAATTAGAGCCCTCACATTTGTCCCTGTTTTTTTCATTGATAGCCTTTATAATTCTGGGGTTCACATTTAGCTATTTAATCCATGCTGAGTTGGTTTTTGTATAGGGAGTGAAGTAAAGGTCTTGTTTCAGTATTTTGCATATCACTTTCCAGTTCTGCCGACACCATCTGTAAAGGACACTATCTCCTCCCCATGCACTATACTTAGGCTCTTTTTCAAAAATCAGTTGGCTGTATGCGGATGGATTAATTTCTGGATTCTCGATTCTGTTCCGTTGATCAATGTATCTTTCATTGTACCCATACCAGGCTGTTTTGACCACTGTTGTTTTTGTTTCTGTTAGGTGCCATCGAGTCAACACTGACTCATAGCTACCCTATGCACAGCATAGTGTTTAATGTATCATATGTGTTCTTCAGATTATCCCTAAATGAGAAAAAGTCCACAAGAGCCAAAATATTACTTTGAATATATTGACCACCGTAGCCATGCAATAAATTGCATGTATTATTTTTAAATTGGGGAGTGAGAGGTTTCCAAACTTGTTATTTTTCTTAAGCAGTGTTTAACTTATCCTGGGTCTCCTTCTTTTCCATATAAAGTTTGTAATTGTTTTTTCCATGTCTTTGAAGAATGTCATTGGAATCTGGATTGGGATTGCATTATATGTGTAAATTGCTTTGGGCAGTATTGACATTTTCACGATGTTAAGTCATGCTATCCAGGAGCATGGTATGTTCTTCAACTTTTATATGTCTCCTTTGTTTTACTGTAGTAGTATTTTGTACTTTTCTTTGCATAAGTGCTTTGTTTCTCTGGTTACATTTATTCCTAGATATTTCATCCTTTGAGCAGCTATTATAAATGGTATTTATTTCCTAATGTCCTTCTCAGTTCTGTCATTTTTACTATAGAGGAATCCAACTGATTTTTGCATGTTGATCTTATACCCTGCCATTTTGCTGAATCTTCCAATGAGGTCTAGTAGTTTTTTTTTACTAAGTCTATGGAATTGGGCTGTGAACCACAAGGTCAGCCGTTCAAAACTACCAGCTGCTCCGCGGGAGAAAGATGAGGCTTTCTGCTCCTGTAAAGATTTACAGCCTCAGAAACCCTGTACAGGGTCGCTATGGGCCGGAACTGACTCAATGGCACTCAACAACAACAACAACATGGCATTTTCTATGTATAGGATCATATCATCTGCAAATAGAGTTTTACTTACTCTTTGCCAATTTGGATGCCTTTAATTTCCCTCTGTTAACGTATAGCTCTGACTAAGACTCCAAAAACAATATTGAATAGGAGAGGTGACAAAGAGCATCCTTGTCTGGTTCCTGTTTGCAGAGGGAAGGCTTTCAATTTCTCTCCATTGACAGTAATGTAGGCTGTTGGTTTTGTGTATATACTCTTAATTATGTTGAGGAATTTCTCTTCACTTCCTACTCTGTTGAGGGTTTTCATCCGGAATGGATGTTGGATTTTGTCAAATGCGTTTTCTGCATTGATTGATATGATCATGTGGTTCTTTTTCTTTCACTTATTTATATGGTGGATTACAATGAATGTATTTCTAATGTTGAACCATACTTGCATACCTGTTATAAAACCCTCTTGGTCATGATCTATTATTTTTTCATGTGGTGCTGGACTCTGTTAACTAGGATTTTGTTGAGAATTTTTGCGTCTATGTTCATGAGGACTATTGGTCTATAATTTTATTTCTTGGTGATGTCCTTCCTTGGTTTTGATATGAGGGTTATGCTTACTTCATAAAATGTATGAAGAAGTTTTCCATCCTATTCTATATTCTGGATTAATTTGGTTAGAATTGGTGACAGCTCTTCCCTAAATGTTTGGTAGAACTCACCAGTGAAGCCATCTGGGCCTGGACTTCTTTTGCTTGGGAGTTTTTGATGACCTGATCAATTTCTTTCTTTTGTTATGGGTCTTTCCAAGTCTTCTAATTCACTATGTGTAAGTTTAGGTTGTTGTTGTTGTTAGATGCCATCGAGTTGGTGCTGACTCATAGCAACCTTGTACGCAGCAGAATGAAACACTGCCCCATCCTAGACCAACCTCACTACTGTTGCCATGCTTGAGTGCTTCGATGCCACCACCTGGCCATTTCATCTCCTCCTTACCATACATGATACCCTTCTCCAGCGATTGGTCCCTCCTGACAATATGTCCTAAGTGTGAGAGATGAAGTTTGGCCTTATTGGCCTCCAAGGATCACTTTGGCTGCACTTTTTACAAAACAGATCTATTGGTTCTTCTGGCAGCACATGACACTTTCAATATTTTCCTTCAACACCATAACTCAAAAGCATCAATTCTTCTACAGTCTTCCTTATTTACTGTCTAGCTTTCACATGCATATAAGGTTATTGAAAATAGCATGGCTTGGGTCAGCCACACCTTAGTCTTCAAGCTCTTCAACACTTTAAAAAAGTTGTGCAGCAGATTTGCCAAATGCAATATGTCATTTGATTTCTTGACTGCTGCTTCCATAAGTGTTGGTAGTTGATCCAAGAAGAATGAGGTCCATGACAACTCCAATCTTTTCTTTATTGATATGAATGTTTTTTATTGGTCCAGTGGTGAGGATTTTTGTTTTCTTTACATTGAGATGTAATTCATACCAAAGGCCATGCTCTTTGTTCCTCATCAGTACATGTTTTAAGAACTCTTCACTTTCAGCAAACAAGGTTGTATCATCTGCATATCTCAGGTTGTTAATGAGTCTTCCTCCAATCCTGTTGCCACGTTTTTCTTCATATAACCCAGTTTCTCAGATTATTTGCTCAGCATACAGGTTGAGTAAGTATGATGAAAGAGTACAACCCTGTTGCACACATTTCTTAATTTTAAACCCTTCAGTGTTCCCATGTTCTGTTCGAACAACTGCCTCTTGGTCCATGTACAGATTCCTCATGAGCACAACCAAATGTTCGCAGTACTCATATTTCGCAATGTTGTCCATAGCTTGTCATGATCCATACAATTGGAAGTCTTTGCATAGGTAAACATCTTTCTGATATTCTCTGCTTTCAGCCAAGATCCATCGAATATCAGCAATGATATCCCTCATTCCAAGGCAATCTGGCTTGAACCTCTGGAAGTTCTCTCTCAATTTATGCTTGCAGCCATTTCTCTAGTACCTTTAGTCAACTTTACTCGCATGGGCTATCAAAGAGATTGTCCGATGATTCTGCATTCCGTTGGGTCACCTCTCTTTGGAATGGGCACAAATGCATCTCTTCCAATTAGTGGACCAGATAGCTGTCTTCCAAATTTCTTGGCATAGATAAGTGAGTGTCTCCTGTGCCGCCTTTCTTTCTCGAAAGATTTCAATTTTTATTCCATCAATTCCTGGTACCTTTTTCTTAGCAAATTCCTTCAATGCACCTTGGACTTCCTCCTTCAGTATCATTGGCTCTTGATCCTATGCTACCTCTTGAAATTGGTTGAATGTTAACTGTTTCTCTTGAAACGGTTGAACATTAACCATTTCCTTTTGGTACAGTGACTCTGTGTATGCCTTCCATCTTTTCTTGATTCATTCTGCATCATTCAATAATTTGCCCAGGGAATCCTTCAATAACGAAAGTCAAGGCTTGAATTTTTTCTTCAGTTCCCCATCTTGAGAAATGCTGAGC
>NW_006408719.1:3142514-3143161 GCF_000296735.1 Chrysochloris asiatica | reverse complement strand
ATTATTTGCTCAGCATACAGTTTGAATAAGTATGGTGAAAGAATACAACCTTGTCACACACTTTTTATAATTTTAAACCATTCAGTGTTCGCATGTTCTGTTTGAACAACAGCTTCTTGGTCCAGGTACAGATTCCTCATGAGCACAATGAAGTGTTCTGGAATACTCATACTTTGCAATGTAGTCCATAGCTTGTCATGATCCACACAATCAAAAACCTTTATGTAGTCAATAAAGCACAGATAAACATCTCTCTGATATTCTCTGCTTTCAGCCAAGATCCAACAGGTATCAACAATGATATCCCTCATTCCATGACCTCTTCTGAATCTGGCTTGAACCTCTGGAAGTTCTCTGTCAATGTATGATTGTAACCGTTTCTGTATTACCTTTAACAAATCTTTACTCACATGGAATATCAAAGAGAATGTCTGATGATTTCTGCTTTCCATTGGGTTACATCTCTTTGGAATGGGCACAAATATGGATCTCTTCCAATCATTTGGCCAGATAGTTGTCTTCCAAATTTCTTGGCATAGATGAGTGATTGCCTCCTGTGCCAATTCACTTTCTTGAAAGATTTCAATTTTTATTCCATCAATTCCTGGTGCCTTGTTCTTTGCCAATTCCTTCAATGCACTTTGGAC
>NW_006408719.1:3133462-3142414 GCF_000296735.1 Chrysochloris asiatica | reverse complement strand
GTTTCAGTGTCTCTTCTGACATCCATTTTGACCTTTTCCTTCTTTCTTGTCTTCTTAATGACTTTTTGCTTTCTTCATGTATAATGTTCTTGATGTCATCCCACAACTCTTCTGGTCTTCTGTCTTTAGTGTTTAATATATCAAATCTCTTCTTCAGATGATCTCTAAATTAAGGCATTATATATTAAAGGTCTTATTTTGGATCTTGTGGATTTGTTTTCATTTTCTTCAGTTTCAGTTTGACTTTGCATGTGAGTAATTGATGGTCTGTTCCACAGTCTGCCCCTGGCCTTGTTTTGACTGATGATTGGCTCTTTCTGCAGATGTAGTCAATTTGATTTCTATGTATTCCATCTGTTGAGTTCCATGTGTATATTCATCTCTTATACTGTCTAAAGAAGGTATTTGAAATGAACAAATCACTGGTTTTTCAGAATTCTATCATGTGATCTCCAGCATCATTTCTATCACCAAGGCCATATTTTCCAAATACTGATCCTTCTTCTTTGCTCCCAACCTTTGCATTCCAATCACCAGTAATGATCATTACATCTTGATTGCCTGTTTGATCAATTTCAGATTGAAGATGTTGGTAGAATTCTTCTATTTCATCCTCACTGACTTTAGTGGTTGGTGCATAAATTTGAATAATAGTGGTATTAACTGGGTTTCCCTGTAGGCTCATGGATATTATCCTATCACAGACAGTGTTGTACCTCATGACTGATCTGGATATGTTCGTTTTGACACTGAATGCAAGACCGTTCCTCTTCAATTTATCATTCCTATCATGTGGCTGTCAGATTCAAAATGACCAATACCAGTCCATTTCAGCTCACTAATGCCTAAGATTTCAATGTTTATGTGTTCCATTTCATTTTTTTACAACTTCAATTTTTCCAGATTCATACTTCATATATTCCATATTCCAATTTTCAATGGATGTCTACAGCTGTTTCTCTTCACTTTGCGTTGTGCTGCATCAGCAAATGAAGGCCCCATGGGGTTTTCTCCCATGGGCTTTACTCTATTAGCGTCATCACGGTCAACTGTACTTTGAGGAGGCTGCTCTTCCCCAGTCGCATTTTGAGTGCCTTCCAACCTGAGGGGCTCATTTTCCAGTACTATATCTGATAGTTATTTTCTGCTATTCATAAAGTTTACAGTGACTAAATAATTAGAAATAGTTCACCACTCCTTCTTCCTAGCCTGTCTTTGTCTGGAAACTCATCTGAAACCTGTCCACCATGGGTGACCCTGCTGGTATTTAAAATACCGGTGGCATAGCTTTCAGTATCATAGCAACTCACAAGTTACCACAGTAAGACAAACTGACAGATGAGTGGTTGTGGGTCATGTTTATCTAAAAATATTTCCATTTCTTGTAAGTTTTCAAATTTGTAGGAATACAACTCTTCATAGTATTCTGTTATTATCCTTTTGATTTCCTTTGGCTCCATTGTGACATCACCCATGTGGTTTCTAATGTGTGTTTTCTGTATCTTCTCCCTCTTTACTTTTGTTAAGTTTTCCAGTGGTTTGTCAATTGTACTGATCCTTTCCAAGAACCAGCTTCTTGTCCTGTTGATTCTTTCTGTAGTTTTTCTGGTTTCCATCTCATTTATTTCTGCTCTGATCTTTATTATTTGTTTTCTATTGGTGATTGTAGGTTCCCTCCGTTTATCTGTTTCTAATTTCTGGGGATTCTGTGTTAATGTGTTAATTTTTGTTCTTTCTTCTTTTTGGATGTGGGCATTTATTGCAATGAATTGTCCTCTCAACATTGCTTTCACTGTGTCCCAAAGATTTTGGTATATTTTGCTTTCATTCTCATTTGTTTCTAGGAACTTGTGAGTTCATGTTTGATTTCTTCTACTACCCAGTTGCTTTTCAGCAGGGTGTTATTCGATTTCCATGATTTCAACTTTTTTCCCTTGGTATTCTTATTGCTGATTTCTGGTTTTATGGCATTGTTGTCTGAAAAGATGTTTTGTAGTATTTTAATGTTTTAAATTTTATGGAGGCTTGGTTTGTGAGCTAACACATGGTCAGTTTTGGAGAATGTTCCATGTGCACTAGAAAAGAATGTATATTGTGCTATTGTAGGGTTGAATGCTCTGTACACATCTATGAGGTCAAATTGGTTGATTGTGCTGTTTACTTCCTCTGTAGCTCTATTGAGTTTCTTTCTGGTTGTTTTATCCCTTTTTGATAGTGACATATTAAAACCTCCCTCTATAATTGTAGATTTATCTATTTCATTCTTCAATTGTAGTAGGGTTTGCTTCATATATCTTGGTGCTCTTTCACTGGGAGCGTAGCTACTTACTATGTTTATTTCATCTTGCTCAATTGACCCTTTGATCATGAGATAGTGTCCTTCTTTATCTCTTAATGCAGTTTTTGTCTTAAAATTTACTTTATCAAAGATTAGCATTGCCACTCCTGCTTATTTATTATTGCAGTTAGATTGGTATATATTTTTTCATCCTTTAACTTTTAGTCTGTTTTTGTCTTTGTGTGTCACATGTGTCTCTTGCAGGCAGCATATTGAAAGGTCTTGTTTTCTTACTCATTCTGCCACTCTCTGTCTCTTCACTGGTGCATTTAATTCATTGACATTCAGTGCAATAACCTATTTGTTGTTGTTGTGTAGTGCCATCAAACAACACTGTATAGGGTTTCCTAGGAGCAGTTGGTGAGCTTGAACCACTGACTTTGCAGTTCAAAAGTATTTGTAGTCTGGCGCATTAACCCACAGCACCACACATATGAATTAATTGTTGTCATTATGTTAATTTTGGGGGGGCTGTTCGTTCCTTTGTTATGCATGCCTTCTTCAGATGAGTTTGTTTTTTTGTGTGCTATTTCTTGTCAGTTTCTTCTTAGTTTTCATGTTTTGCTTGGATCTTCATTTTCATGGTAATTTGTGAAGTGTTAATTTTTGGGGGGTTACCCTATTGTGCACTTACATGCATGCGCAGCCACACTTCCTTTGCATAGTTGTGTACAATGATAATTACATGATGGTATGTGCATAGGGAGACATGTTTTGTTCTGAGATCATATACTAGCTTGTTGGACATTTTGTTCTAATGCCCTTGCCACTGTATGTGGCTGACAGAGACTAAGGTGTTATTAGATTACAGTTCTTAATAAACACACATGATGACATATATATTCAACGATAGAAGTACAAGCACATGTGTAGCTGATCCATGTCAATATACTCTTGACCTGTAGACTCATCTCCTCTTTAGACTTTGAGGTGGCCTCACAGGGAAAATAGGGAGTGATAAAGACTCAGGTCAACTGTAAGCCTATTCAAATTCAAAATATTTAAAAATTATTTACACACCAAACAAAACTTATCTTTAAGATAAATATGATCACAATGTTGTCAATTTTCCACCACTTGTGAAAACAACGAAGACCGAAATTTGGACATGAGTAACACCTGCACAAAGGTATTTTTACAGTAAAGGTTTTACAATTAGTCCCTTATAAATGTTCCTTTGTATTCATATCTCTCTTTTTAAATTGTTTCCAAGAAGTGGGTCCAAATCCTCCCTCACTTTCCCACTATACTGTTAAAATTGTCTAACAATCCTGACTGTCCATGGTGTTGAAAGAGCATTAACATTGGATTTAGGAATCTTGACTTTGAGTCTTAAAGCACAATTCTTCCCTGTGATCTCAGGTATTATAATTTGATTTCTAGAGTTTTGGTTCCTCAACTTGTTAACTGTCAGGGCTGTGGTTGTTAGAGGACAGTGTTGGAATATATGATCTGCAAAGGTGCCCTGCAGCTCTAAGACTTTCAGAACTAATATTGAATAGCTTCATGGGAAATACTATAGCAGCCTTGGCTTTTGACTTTCAGCACTGCTGAAATATATTAGACAACATATTAATTCCTATTTAGTCAACTAGGAAGAAGGAGAGAATGACTACTTCTGAATATTTAGTCCATGAAAATTTTATAAGTAGCAGTAGAACATTTTCAGCACCCTGATATTGAATACTGAAACATAAGGAAGAGCACTAGAATGTTATCAGACTTACTGCAGGAAGATGAGACCCCCCAACTTAGAAGGCACTCAGAATATGACTGAGGGCACACTGCCTCTCCAAAGTAGAGTTGACCATGATGATGTGAATGAAGTAAAGCTTTCAGGACCTTCATTTGCTGATGGGGAACAACTCAAATTGAGAAGAAACAGCTGTAAACATTCTCTTTCTCCCTTGAAGTGACTGGTGGGTTTGAATCATCAACCCTGTAGTTAGCAACTCAATGCCGAATCCACAATGCATCATCCATCTATCTATCTATCTATCTATCTATCTGTAAGTCCTGGTGTGGCACTGTAAGATAAACCCTTGACAGAAAGGTCGTCGGTTTAAACTTCAAGGTTAGCAATGCAAATTCACCTGCTGCTGCTCGCATACCTTATACAGGGTTGCTATGAGTTGGAATCAAGTCAACAGCACTTAACAACATGCATACATATACATATATGTATGTATGTATGTATATGTATGCATGTTGTTAAGTGCTGTTGACTTAACAACATATATATATGTATGAGTCTTGCTGTGGCGCTGTGGGTCAATGTGCCAGACTGCAAAGCCATTTGTACTGCAAGGTTGGCACTTCAAGCTCACCAACTGCTTCTTTGAAACCCTATACAGGGTCACTATGGGTAGGAACCGACTTGATAGCACTTAACAACAACAACAACATATATATGTATATGAATATGTATATATTGCTGTTGCTATGTGCCGTCGAGTCAATTCTGACCCACAGTAACCCTGTATAGGGTTTCCAAGGGGCAGCTGGTGAGCTTGAATCACTGACCTTGCAGTTCAAATGACTTTGCAGTCTGATGTATTAGCCCACAGCACCACACCAGGACTTATATATGTATATATAAATTATAGTGTTGTGGATTAGGCATTGAGGTGCTAACTATGCAAGGTTGGCAATTCAAACCCACCAGCCACTTAGAGGGAGAAAGCTGAAGTTGTCTGCTCCTGTGAAAATGTGTTGTTGTTGCTATGTGCCATGGAGTCGGTTCCGACTCATAGTGACCCTGTACAGGGTTTCCGAGGCTGAAAATCTTTACGGGAGCAGAAAGCCTCATCTTTCTCCCACGGAACAGCTGGTAGTTTCGAACTGCTGACCTTACGGTTCGCAGCCCGATTCGTTACAATCTCAGAAATCCTATGGAGCAGTTCTACTCTGCCCTAAAGGGTTGCTATGAAGTCATAATCAACTCAATGACACTAGATTGGGTTTGGTTTTCACTGATTTTGCTTCTCTAAAGAACCTAGCCTAGCACAGTGGAACTGATAATTTCTTTGTTCCATGTGCTGCGTTCATTTTATGAACTTCCTTTTAATTTCCTAGCTTAACACAGTGGTATGGATAATTTATTTGTTTCATGTGTTTTTCTGTGCTGGGTTCATTTTGCTTATGAATTTTCTTTTAATTTCCTTTGTTGCCTTTTTTTTTTTTTTTAACTGAGTTTTCATGATTTCCTTCCTTTTTGTTTTAGCGTGATGATTTATTAATATGTTATTGTTGTTGTTAAGTGCCATCATCAGTTCCCACTTACAATGACCCTGTATAGGGTTTCCAAGGAGCAGCTGGTGGGTTTGAACTGCTACCTTGTGGTCATCAGTTCAGTGCTTATTCTACAATGCTACACCAATAATATATATATTGTTGTTGTTGTTAAGTGCTGTCAAGTTGGTTCCAACCCATAGCAACCCTGTATAGAGTTTCTGAGGAGCAGCTGGTGAGCTTGAACTATGAACCTTGTGGTTCAAACCAACTTTGAAATTCAGTGCATTAACTCACAGTGCCAAACCAAGATTCTCTCCCTCTCTCTCTCTCTCTCTCTATATATATATATATATTCCGGATGTGCGTGAGAGACACAGGGAGGGAGAGACAGATACAGAGAATGAGACAGAGAGAGGCTTTTCTCAAGGAAATGGCTCACACAGCTATAGAGGCTGACAAGTTCCAAGTCCATGGGTCAGATATCAGGCTTCTCCTGACTCACGCAGCTTCAGAAGTTGATGAACCCAAAATTAGCAGGTCAGAATGCAGGCTTCAGGCTATTAAAGTGAATAAATCAAAGGACAATTGTTATGATGGTAGGTTGCTGATGACCACCAGGAGCTTCAGGGAATACAGTAGGCCGCTGGCTCAAGTAATGAATCAGTGGTGAGACAATGAATAAAATTTTGGCTCTAGATCCATGAAAATAAATAAATAAGTTTAAAAAAATAGTTAAAAAAACAAAAGCACTTTGCCTGAGCATCCGCATATATTGGTAATAGATTACACCTCTGAGAAAACTCTTTCAATTGACTGGATACTCAAGAGATTTCATCATGGAAGTGATTACATTGTAGTAGTATTCACCATGGGGAATGACTATTTCTTAACTGCTAAATCACTGAGAATTCTGACTCAGTCAAGTTGACCCACAACCTTATCTATGACAAACATACATTCAAAACAGCAAAATGACAGAAGTAAATCCATACTTATCATTACTTACACTTAATATTAATGCATTAATTGCATGAGTCAAGAGACAGAGAGTGGAAGAATAGATAACATGACCCATCTGTATATTTCTTACAATAGACACATCTTATATACAGAGATAAAACTAAGATAAAAATCGAAGGATGGAATAATACATATCAAACAAACAACAAGCAAACACCAGCCATGAATGGCAATACTAGTTCTGATAAAATAAATTCTAAGGCAGAAGATAGTAAAAAAGAAACAAGGCATGCATTGTATAATCAAAGACATAACCAGGATATGCAGGGACTTCAAAAAGTTCATGGAAAATGGAATTAAAAGATAAAAATGTCTTTAGAGGTTTTGTTTTATTAAATTATGAAACAAAAGAGAAAGTAATGGAGTCAAATCAAGACTATAAGGTGGATAGCTAATGATTTCCCATTGAAATGTTCATAAAATCACCCTTGTTTGATGAAAGGAATGAACAAGAGCAATGTCATGGTGGAGAGGGACTCATTGGTGAAGCTTTCCTGGGTGTTTTTCTGCTAAATCACTGGTTATTTTTCTCAACACACTCTCACATCAAGCATATGGTATCATTTTTTGCACCTCCAGAAAATCAGCAAGCAAAATGCCTTATTATTAAGTGCTGTTGAGTTGGTTCCAACTGATAGTTTCCCTGTGTAGTGTTTCCAAGGAGCAACTGGTGCATTTGAACCATCGACCTTATGGTTAGCAGTCCAGTGCTTATCTTACAGTGCCACACCAGTACTCCAAAAACTTTTGTCATGACTTTTGCCTTTGACTGGTCTGCTTTTGCTTTGACCAGACCATTTTCACCTCTTTGTAGCCATTATTCTGTTTTCAGGATTATACTGGTAAAGACATGTTTTCTCTCCTGTTACAAGTCTTCAAAGAAATGATTCAGGGTCTTGATGCCACTTTTTCAAAAATTTCCACTGAAATTCTACTCTGTCTGCAGCTGATCTGAGCTCAACAGTTTGCCACCCATAGAGCAGAACGTTTTCTCAACTTTAATTTTTGAGTCAGAATTGTGCAAATTGAATTAATCGAGATGTTTATAGTGTTGGCTATTGTTTCTTCTGTTAATCATCAATTCTCTTCAATTAGGACACAAGCAAGATTAATTTTTTTCCTTGCAAAATGATGTGGATCAACTGCAATGGTGGGCTTCATCTTCCCTTCTTAAAACAAGTTATTCAATTGTAAACTGCTGATTTCTTTGGTACATTGTCCCCATAAACATTTCATAAAGCATCAATGATTTCTCTATTCTTCCACTCAAGCATCACTATAAATTTAATGTTTGTTCTTTCTTCAATTGTAGCAGAATTCATATTGTTTTGATAGGGCTCATTTCAAATGGATGTTTTATCTTTCTTATTGCCTCAAGCTAGATTTTGTTCAGACATGCTGTAACAAGTGAATACAAGTTCATTTTGGGGCAAATTTGTTTTGAATTCCATGAGTAGTTTATTCATAATATGCATTTCCTATGAACTTTTTGAAGACCCATATCTATGTACTCACTGAAAGAGAACCAAAATACATGAATCAAATTTTAGGAGAAATAAAAAGAGAAATAAACAACTTCACAATAATAGTTATTGTTGTTGTTGTTATGTGCCTTTGAGTCAGTTCCGACCCATAGTGACCCTGTACAGGGTTTCCAAGGCTGTAAATCTTTACAGGAGCAGAAAGCCTCATCTTTCTCCCACGGAATGGCTGGTAGTTTTGAACTGCTGGCCTTAAGGTTCACAGCCCAATTCGTAACCACTACACTACCAGTGCTCCTTATAGTAGGAGACATTAATACATGACTTTTGATGAAGGACAGAAAAACTAGAAAGAAATGCCACAAAAATACAGAAGATCTAAATAACACAATCAACCAACTTGACCTCATAGGCATTTACAACATTCCACCCAACCACAACACAATATGCATTCTTTCTCTGAGCATATGGATAATTCTCCAAAATAGGTCATAATAATCCTATTATCTTTTAATTCCATTTCCCCAATAATTTTTTGAAGTGATTATTAAAATAAAAATTCTGGAGCACACTTCCAGATATTCTGATTGAGAGCTTCACTATAGAAAAATATTTTCCAATTTATTTTTTCTCAAGTCATAGTTTCAAAATATTCTACTGTCTTAGGTTATGTTCTCCCAGAAAAAGACATTTGACCAAGAGCATGAGTGTAAGTAATTCATTAGGGAAACTTTTCAGGAGATACCACTGGAAGGTTGTTGTTGTTGTTGTTAAGTGCCTTCGAGTCAGTTCCGACCCATAGCGACCCTGTACAGGGTTTCCGAGGGTGTAAATCCTTACGGGAGTAGAAAGCCTCATCTTTCTCCCGCGGAGCAGCTG
>NW_006408719.1:3125307-3130557 GCF_000296735.1 Chrysochloris asiatica | reverse complement strand
TAACCACTATGCTACCAGAGCTCCTTTATGCAGAGTAGATAGGAATGGGCAACTTAGACATTGGCTACCTAAAATGGGGGAGGGAGCAATAAAGGCATGAAGTGACTGGCTTACAAGTTTTCAAGAGGGAGTTTAATTTAAGAGTGTGTGGGGGAAGATAAGAGTCCCCACTGAATAGTTTTCATCTTGTCTAGATGGGTCTGGTAATAAGAGATGGGGATAAGATTTTATGATTCAATAGTGAGTAATTGTTATCATGACTAATTGTGGCTGTCACGATTGTAAAAGTAGAAGTCTTGTAAAAAAATGGGGGAGTAGTTAATCTTAGAGTCCAGAAACAGAGGACCCTAGGACCATCAAGGGAGAAGAGCACACGTGGAATGCAGGATCCTATCCATAGAAGCAGCGACACCAGAGATGGAGGCAGAGATGGGGACATGGAGATAGGGAGCAGCTGAGGACTCTAGATACATGGAAAGAGAGGGTCTGAGAGTTGGTGGCCAGAAGGCAGGCATGAAGTATTAATTAAAGTTGCAGAATAACAGTAAGAAAGTATCTTCTTAAATACTCAGAAGTCCCTGGCAATGATTCCCTCTAAGAGCTAGAAAGAAATTACAAAATCCCTTACTGTATGTATGTGTATATGAAGGGCTTCAAAAAGGTCCTGGAAAAATGGAATAGAAAAATAATGGAATATATATATACACATACATAATTTTTTCTCTATGCTTTTGAGAAAGGAGAAAATAGATTTTCTAAAACCTTTTTATTGGGAATTGAGTGAAAGTTTACAGAGCAGATCATCAGTTTTACATTTTAAAAAATCATATACTTTGTTTCATTACAATGATTGCAATCCCTTCCATGTACCAACAGTTAACAATATTTACCTGTATTCACTTTAATATCACATTCCCCTGTGTCTCTCATTACCTTAATCTTTCCTCCTTCTTGTTGTATGTTGCCTGCTCTATCATATGTGTCTATCCTGTTGTTGTTGTTAGGTTCCATCGAATCAGTACCAACCCATAGTGACCTAATGCACAGCAGAACGAACCACTGCTCAATCCTGGGCCAACCTCTCTACTGTTGCCACGCTTGAGTCCATCGATGCTGCCACTTGGCCAATCCATCTCGTTGGGGGTCTTCCTCTTTTTCTCTGACCGTCCACCTTACCAAACATGATATCCTTCTCCAGCGACTAGTCCCTCCTTACAATATGTCCAAAGTATGAGAGACAAAGTTTGGCCATCTTGGCCTCTAAGGAACACATTGGCTGTGCTTCTTCTAAAGATTGTCTATCCTGTAGCCCATGAATCATTTCTCTCCTAACCCATAACCATATTAGATATTTTTCTACCCTTCCTTTACCCATAACCATCATGAATTGTTTCTTTCTTTTTATTTTTTAAAAAATTTTGCTTTGAACCAATCATACATTTTGTTTCATTTCATTGATTACACTCCCCTTCCTGTAACAACAGTTACTCTGCTTCCACTGTGTGGCTTCCCTTTTACATCTTATTTTTCACAAATGAACAAAGCAAAAATATTTGATTACACTTACAAAACAAAACAAAAATAAAAATACATATTTTCATTTAAATGTCCAAAGAGCGCATTTTGCAAGGTAGCTTCCTGCCTGCAGGCACATAGCCTTTCTCAGTCCTTAGGTCTAGAGTCCTCAGTTGCTCTACCTCTCTGTGCCATCGCCTCTGCCACTGTCTCTGCTGTTACCACTAGGAAATAGATATTAGTAGAACACATACAGTTTATGTCTCAGACACCAAAGTGAAAGGTACATTATGGAACACATAAGCTATAATATACATTAATTAAGATTATATGAGAAGATATTTCAAGGAAATGTATCTTAGGAAAAGAAGAATTAAAAATGATAATTTTATTTGTTTAGCAAGGGAACACAAAAATACCTAGAAATTAAAATGGAAGAACTATTTTTCTACAAAGGGTAAGTACACAAAGAAATGTAACTTTTGGATTAGGACTGGACTGAGCACTAAGTCAAGGGTTTTGGGTTGTATATACATACAGTAAAAATGCCCATTCTCACCAAACTGATATGTAATTATGTTGATATTTTAGGTGCTGTTGAGTCAGTTCTAATTTATGGCAGCCTATGTTCAACAGAATGAAACACCACCTACTCCAGGTCACAATCGTTCCTATGCTCGAGCCTATTGTTGAAGCCACTATTCCATTTTTATCTCTTTGACGATCTTTTTGCTGATTCTCTACTTTACCAAGTATTATGTACTTCTCCAAGGACATTTCCTCCTGAAAGCATGTCCAATGTGAGACAAAGTCTTGTCTCCCTTGCTTCTAAGGAACATTCTGGCTGTACTTCTTTCAAGACAGATGTGTTCATTCTTCTGGCAGTCCATGATATATTGAATATTCTTCATCAACACCATAATTCAAAGGCATCAATTATTTTCCTGTACTCCTTTCATTTTCCGTTATTCAGTGACATTAGTTACATTTATCACAATCTGTCAACATTCTCTTTGACAGTGTTCAGTTTGATACCTTTGTGGTACTCTAGATCCCCTGTTACCTTATCTTCTCAATTTTGCTTTTCAGTAAATGTTGGCCTTTTGGTCTCATACTGATGGTTTTAAAGTTGGGCACCTTTCTTATGGATTCTATCTTTTATTTTTGTGTCACTTTGCTATTAAAAGGTAACCTCAGGGGATAGGCTTTGTTTTAGGTTTAAAAAATGTCGCTCCAGTTTCTCTTTCTCTCTCTCTCTCTCTCTCTCTCTCTCTCACACACACACACACACACACACACGAATTTGAGTTCTGTTCCATATATTTCTTCCATTCTATCTGGGACAAACTATTGTAACCTTGGTCAGAACAATCAGTGGTACTAGTAAGGCATCATCTAGTTCTGGTGTCAGTGTAGATGAGGTTGTGGCCTGTGTAGGCTTATTTCTTCTCTGAACTTTTGGTTACCTTCTTACTGTTTTACTTCTGACAAGTAGAAGTCCCTAGTTGTGCCTTGACTGACTACTGGAAACTTTTAATACCCTAAGCACTACTCACTTCACTAGGATGCAGATCATGATTTTTGTGAACTATGTTATGCCAAATATTTTATTTGTCCCATGAGACTATGTATGGCCCTAAGCCTTGAAACCCAGAAACCCAGAAAACCAATGCTGGAAGGCATTTGTGTACGTCTGAAGAGTATCCATTTTTGTTTCTTCAATGAATATATGCGCTTGCATCCATATATATATTATAAATGTTTTATTGTGAATTGTGTGATAGTTTACATGGGAGAACATTAGTTTTACATTCGTTCTATCATACATCGTTTCACTGCATAGCTACCATCCCATCTATGCATCATCACCCAACCAAAAGGTATACCCTGAAAGCCTATCCCTCCCCCACCACGGTCTTTGGCACACAACCCCTTTCCCTCTATGGATCTCAAGTCCCCAGCCACTCCATCTCTTCACGTCATCTTCTCTACCTCCATCTCGGGCCTCACTGCTTCTCTGCGTAGGGTCACCCTCTCTGCTCTTCTCCATTGATGGTCCCAGGGCCCTCCACTCCGAGACTGAAAAGTTAATCACTCCCCTCCTTGCTATAAAATGCCCACCTTTACATTTCCAACACTCACAATCAGACCTGATAACAATTACTCACTATTGCCTCACAAGAGACCCATCTGCATTTCATTTCATCAGCCCTTTCTGGATGGGCTGCATACTATTCACTGGAGACTCTACCTTCCTCCACGCCCTTTGGATCTAAGTTCCCTCTTGAAAGCTTGTAAGCCAGTCACTTCTTACCTTTGTATCCCTCCCCCCATTTTAGGTAGCCAATGTCCAAGTTGCCTATCCCTGTCTACTCTTTGTGTGGAGGGGGTGGGAATAATTCTTGCAGCAAGGATTTGTTTCCTCTTTTGAGCTAATGCATTTATAGGTGTAGGTCAAGTTTATAAAATTGTATCAAATGACGCTTTTTTTCTCTTCTTTCTTCTTCGGGTTGAGTTCTGTTCATCCAGTCATTGAAGCCAGGTCAAGTGGGTATCATCTGCAAGTGTGGGTGTTCTTGCATCTGTCCGCCCTCCTCTTATCAGCTGGGCGCTTTGCTCTCCACTCTAGTCCTCTGTGTCTATGTCACTGACTCTGGGCCCAAGAGTCCCCAGTTCTTGCCACTCTGCTGGCTGACCAGGTCTACACCTGGGTTCACAGGAGTCTGTGGACTGATGCAGGGCTTAGCTCGCCGCTTCATTGATGTTCTTCCCTCACTTCTGCTTATGGGTGACATTCGTGGTCGCCAATCAGAGCGTGTATTCCCATTGCGTCTTAGTCTTAGAAGAAGATTTGCACTGAGAGGACCCGACCACTTGCCTTAATGTCTCCTGGGCCAGCAACTTGCTTGTTCTTGTAGTAATCACTATATCGTTTTGTATTTTTCTGGTAGGTCTTTCTTTCAAGAAGTATCTCCTGGTTTTCTAGCTGTTCCAGGCTGGTCTGCTCGTCCTTTCAAGTGGAAAATTTCCCGTCTCTGAAGATCTGGATGTGGTTCAGGCTTCCACCTATAGTCTTATGTAATGCAGAGGCTCCTCAAGAAACCTCCTTCACCGGACACATTGTAGCCCCATTTTAGGTATTCCAATCAGTTATAGGCAGAAGACGGACTCACAAGCTTTCTGTGGTGACATTTGTGGCTATTTCTTTCTCTCCCCTTCCAGTGACTGTTTTATAATATAATGCATGGAAAACCAAGGTTCAAAAGACAGCCAAGCAAGCATCTTAATATTATTCCCCCCTTCCCCCATTCCAACCATTTCTCAATCTCTGTCCCATTTAGCCCATTCAATACCTGTCTATTGTTCTCCCATCTGCTTTGTTCTTCCATTCCCTTCTCCCTACATGTATGTTGCCCCCCTCCCCAACACCCAAACTATCCTGTGTCTGTTCTCTGCCCTGTGCTCCACCTTCCCCTCCTGCCCCTACATCCCAACAACCAGCTAAGAATCCACTTTAGTGGATTAGTGTGGGTTCTTTTTCTTAGTCTTTTATAGTAGTGGTCCTATGCAGTATTTTTCCTTTTGTGACTGACTAATTTCACTCAACTTAATGTCCTTATGGTTCATCCATGTTAGGTAGTGGCATGCAGCTTCCGTGTTATTTTTCAAGGTAGCATAATACTCCATTGTGTGTATGTACCACAGCTTGTTTATCCATTCTTCAGTTGATGGGCA
>NW_006408719.1:3122911-3124227 GCF_000296735.1 Chrysochloris asiatica | reverse complement strand
ACCCTGTACAGGGTTTCCGAGGGTGTAAATCCTTACGGGAGTAGAAAGCCTCATCTTTCTCCCGCGGAGCAGCTGGTAGTTTCGAACTGCTGACCTTATGGTTTGCAGCCTGATTCGTAACCACTACGCTACCAGAGCTCCTTAGGGAGTGGGAAAACAGGACAGTGAAGGTAAACTTCAAGTAATGTTGCAATTACAGATAAGTCCCAGGTTCCGCCATCTAATTCATAGGGAAGTTTAGGCTCATGAAGTAAACTGAAGAGTTTTCCCAGCAAAAGAACTAGGCTTTTACATTACCAGCTCCTCATTAGCCAAAAGTCCAAGAAAGAAGGACAGAATTGAGAATAGGAGTAACTCTAAATTTCCAAACATTTCAAGCTTTCCATCTGAAAGGGCAGTTCCAGTGCCTAAAGATAAAACTCTAAAGATGTTTGCTAATGAGGAATTTAAGCAGTAAGCAAGCAGAAGATGGGGCATGGGGCATGATGCCAGTAAAGTGGATTACAGGGTTTCTAGAATGGGTCATTAAAGGTGTTCACTGCATCTGATTGTCTACTACAAGAATAAGCAAGTTGTTCACTGAGAAGCCATCAAGGGCCATCAAGGCAAGCAATCAAATCCCTTCAGCACAAACCCCCCTCTAAGACTGAAACTCAAAGGGAACACATGAGCAGGAATGTAAACTTGCTGGTGAACACATTGGTCTACTAGTGAGTGGAAGAGAGGAAAAGGCAGCAATGAAGAAATGGGCTGAGTTCAAACACGTTCCATAGACTCCTGTTGACCTGGAGATGAGAATGATAAGAGGAAGGGATGGTTAGTCCAAAATGTGGTGGGACTTGTGGATGCCTTAGCCCATAGACAAAGACATAGTCATGGAGGGCTAGAGCTGAGAGTGAAGTGTCCAGCTGATATGAAATGAAGGGAGATGCACAAGAACACCCAAACTTTCAGATAGTACCCATTTGACCTAGCCTCGATGGCTTCATAATCAGACCTCGACTAGAGGAACATAAAAAGAAAACAATTTTTGATAAAGAGAATGGGGATAAATTGCAACAATTTGATAAACGTGACCTATACTCATGGAGGTTGTTGTTGTTAGGTGCCATCGAGTCGGTACTGACCCATAGTGACCTTAAGAACAGTAGAATGAAACACTGTCCAATCCTGGGCCAACCTCACTACTGTCGCCACGCTTGGCCAATCCATCTCATTGGAGGTCTTCCTCTTTTTCTCTGACCCTCCACCTTACCAAACATGATATCCTTCTCCAGCGACTGGTCCCTCCTGACAATATGTCCGAAGTATGAGAG
>NW_006408719.1:3108458-3116756 GCF_000296735.1 Chrysochloris asiatica | reverse complement strand
TTCCAGAGAGGTTGGACCATTTTGCAGTCCCACCAGCAATTCAGGAATGTCCCAGTCTCTCCAGTTCTGCCAGGACCATTTGTTAAAGAAACTGTCTCTTCCACATGCAACGTACCTAGGTTGTACGTGGTTGGGTTGATATCGGGATTCTTGATTCTGTTCCATTGATCAATGTCTCTTTCATTGTACCAGTACCAGGCTGTTTTTACCACCGTAGCCATGTAGTAAAGTTAGAGTTCAGGGAGTGATAGACCTCCAACTTTGTTCTTCCTTTTAAGCAGTGCTTTGCTTATCCTGGGTCTCTTTCCTTTCCATATAAATATAGTAATTGTCCTTTCTATCTCTTTGAAGAATGTTGTTGGAATCTGGATTGGGATTGCATTGTATGTGTAAATTGCTATGGGTAGTATTGACTTTTTCATGATGTTGAGTCTTCCTATCCAGGAACATGGTATGTTCTTCTACTTCTGTAGGTCTCTTTTGGTTCCCTGTAGTAGTGCTTTGTAATTTTCTTTGTATAGGTCCTTTGTTTCTCTGGTTACATTATTCCTAAATATTTCATCTGTCTGTACCTTGGGCAAACTGACTTGCCTGATATTCATGCCAAGATCCCATGCTAGGGCAGGGAGATTTTTGGGTGGGGGGTTTTGTCGGCTCTTGCGTCTTTGTTTGTTTATGTTTCCCCTCCACTGGAAGCACCGCTTTCTGAATGGGCTGGCTCCAGCCCCGCCCTCCAAGCTCTGCAGGGGGCGAGGGTAGTCGCCAGAACCGGAGCTGCACGGGATCGCGGGTGAAAGTTTAAAATGCCAGTAATTCCTCAGTAGTGTGATTTTTTTAAAAAAGTGAGTTCAGAAGGTTGAAGCACTAGGTCTTATGATAGTTTGAAGGCTGTGGGTCCACTACACGAGGGTTTCCTTCGTGAGATACCCCTCCCTTCTCATCGGAGCCTCTCCTACCTTCGTCGTCTGGCCACAGCCTGGAACCGGATTGCATCAATATATTTTTATTTATATATATCAATAGATGCTCTTATCTGCTCTCACCTATGTACACACCTGTGCCTACCCATATACTAATTCACTTGTACACATCCATACATGTTCAAATACTGGTTATACTTTGATTGTGCTATGCTCATTGCATTCACATTTGGTGCCACTTTCTTGTCACCAAGAATAACTAGTCTCTGGTGTAAAGTCTACTTTACCAACCCTGCTCCTTGCTCTATCTGAGGCAGTGTTCTTAAAAGAAGCTGGGGTCAACCAGGTGCCAGGTGGGTGAACTCAAGTTAGGGTAGGGAAAGGACTTTGAATTTCAATGTAGTTTATAGAACAGGACCTCTGAATCTGTATTGCCCCTGCCCTGTGGGATCATCATCGTACTGTGCTAATCAGAAGTGGGTCCAGAAAGCTCCCTGACTTCTGATTCCTGAGGGAGTCACAGGTTAAGGCTAGAGGCTGGACACTGAAGACTATTGCTGAATTATAATATTAATGAATTGTTAGTAGAATAGACCCTGACCATAGGAAGGGGCCACGACTCATCTGTCAGATTGTCATACTGTGGTGGCTTGTGAGTTGCTGTGATTCTGGAAGCTATGCCACCAGTATTTTAAATATCAGCAGGGTCACCCATGATGGACAGGTTTCAGATAAGTTTCCAGACGAAGACAGACTAAGAAGAAGTGATGATCTACTTTTGAATATTTAGTCACTGAAAACCTTATGAATAGCAGGGAAACAAGATCAGAGATAGTGTCAGAAAGTGAGTCCTTCAGGTTGGAAGGCACTCAAAATGTGACTAGGGAAGAGCTGCCTCCTCAATGTAGAGTTGACCATGATGACGCTAATGGAGTAAAGCCTGTGGAAGTAAAGCCCGTGGGACCTTCATTTGCTGATGGGGCACAACTAAAAAGGAAGAGAAACAGCTGTAAATATCCATTAATAATCGGAACATGGAATGTAAGAAGTATGAATCTAGGAAAATTGGAAGTTGTCAAAAATGAAATGGTATGCATAAACATCAATATCTTAGGCATTAGTGAGCTGAAATGGACTAGTATTGGCCATTTTGAATCTGAGAACCACGTGGTTTATTATACCGGGAATGACAAATTGAAGAGTAATGGTGTTGCATTCACTGTCAAAAAGAACATATCCAGATCAGTCATGAGATACAACGCTGTCTGTGACAAGATAAAGCCATGCGCCTACAGGGAAGCCCAGTTAATACCACTATTATTCAAATTTATGCACCAACCACTAAAGCCAGTGAGGATGAAATAAAAGAATTCTACCAACTTCTGCAATCTGAAATTCATCAAACACGCAATCAAGATGTAATGATCATAACTGGTGATTGAAATGCAAAGTTTGGGAAGAAAGAGGAAGGATCAGTAGTTGGTGATAGAAATGATGCTGGAAATCTCATGAGGAAATTCTGCAAAATCAATGATTTGTTCATTTCAAATACCTTCCTTAGACAGCATAAAAGACACATAGACCTCACCAGATGGAATACACAGAAATCAAATTGACTACATCTGTGGAAAGAGAAAATGGAAAAGTTCTTTATCATTAGTCAAAACAAAGCCAGGGGCAGATTATGGAACCAGATCATCAATTGCTTATATGCAAATTCAAACTGAAAATGAAAACAAGTCCACAAGAGCCAAAATATGACCTTGAATATATCCCACCGGAATTTAGAGATCATCTGAAGAACAGATTTGATACATTAAACACTAAATACAGAAGACCAGAAGAATTATGGGATGACATCAAGAACATCATACAGGAAGAATGCAAAAAGTCATTAAGAAGACAAGAAAGAAGGAAATGGTCAAAATGGAAGGGTTTCAGGGTCCGATGAGACCCTGAAACCATAGAGATGCTAAACAAATGGAAGAAATGACGAGGTACAAGAGCTGAACAGAAAATTTCAAAGGTCTGCTCAAGAAGACTAAGTCAAATATTACAACAAAATGTGCAAAGATCTGGAGTTAGAAAACCAAAAAGGAAGAACATGCTCAGCACTTCTCAAGCTGGGGGAAATGAAGAAAAAATTCAAGCCTTGACTTTCGTTATTTAAGCATTCTTTGGACAAAGTATTGAATGATGCAGAAAGCATCAAAAGAAGATGGAAGGAACACACAGAGTCATTGTATCAAAAGGAAATGGTTGATGTTCAACCATTTCAAAAGGTAATATGTGATCAAGAGCCAATAATACCGAAGGAAGAAGTCCAAGATTCATTGAAGGAATTGGCAAAGAACAAGGCACCAGGAATTGATGGGATAAAAATTTAAGACTTTCAGCAAAGTGAGGCAACACTGGAGGCTCTCAGTCATCTATGCCAAAAAATTTGGAAGACAACTATATAGCCAACTGATAGGAAGAGATCTGTATTTGTGCCCATTCCAAAAAGAGGTGACCCAATGGAATGTGGAAATCATCGGACAATATTTTTGATATCCCATGTGAGTAAATTTTGCTAAAGGTAATACAGAAACAGCTGCAACCATACATTGACAGACAACTTCCAGAGGTTCATGCCAGATTCAGAAGAGGCTGTGGACTGAGGGATATCATTGCTGTTGTCCGATGGATCTTGGCTGAAATCATAGAGTACCAGAAGATGTTTACCTGTGCTTTATTGACTATGCAAAGGCTTTTGATTGTATGGATCATGACAAGCTATGGACAATATTGTGAAGTATGAGTATTCCTGAACACTCAATTGTGCTCATGAGGAATCTGTACATGGACGAAGAAGTGGTTGTTTGAACAGAACATGGGAACACTGAATGGTTTAAAATTAGGAAAGGTGTGCGGCAGGGTTGTGTTCTTTCACCATACTTATTCAAACGGCATGCTGAGCAAATAATCTGAGAAGCTGGTCTATATGAAGAAAACCATGGCATCAGGATTGGAGATATGCAGATGATACAGCCTTGCTTGCTGAAATTGAAGAGGACTTAAAGTATTTACTGATGAAGATCAAAGAGCACAGCTTTTGGTATGGATTGCATCTCAACGTAAATAAAACAAAAATCCTCACCACTGGACCAATAAAAAACATACTTTATCAATGGAGAAAAGATTGAAGTTGTCAAGGACTTCGTTCTGTTTGGATTAACTATCAACACTCATGGAAGCAGCAGTCAAGAAATCAGACGATGTATTGCATTAGGCAAATCTGCTGCACAAGAACTTTAGTGTTGAAGAGCAAAGATATCAACTTGAGGACTAAAGTGCACGTGACCCAAGCTTGGTATTTTCAATAACTGCGTATGCATGCAAAAGCTAGACAGTGAATAAGGAAGACTGTAGAAGAATTGACGCACTTGAGTTGTGGTGTTGGAGGAGAATATTGAAAGTGCTGCCAAAAGAATCAACAGATCTGTGTTGGAAGAATGCAGCCAAACTTTGTCTCTCATACTTTAGATATATTGTCAGGAGGGACCAGTCGCTGGAGAAGGATATTATGTTTGGTAAGGTCAGACGAAAAGAGGAAGATCCCCAGCCAGATGGATTGGCAATGTGGCAGCAGCAATGTGCTCAAGCGTGGCAACAATTGTGAAGTTGGCCCAGGACCAGGCAGTGTTTTGTTCTGTTGTACATAGATAGGGTCTCTATGAGTCAGTACTGACCCGATGGCAGTTAACAACAACAATGGGAAGGGAGCTATCCTCTCTTATGTTCTTGGCAACTCAAAGAACTTTAGCAATCAGGCCTTGAGATTAATCAGGAATAGTGATCTAAAATATTTTTTATCCATCCAGAATAATCTTGCTTTGGACTTAAGGATCCTAAGGTCATTGCAGCTTTGTTTTTGTTTTTTTCTTTTGAAACCTTTATTATGAATTGGGTAAAGGTATAAAAAGCAAAACATTTTTCCATTCAACAATTGATACACATTTTGTTTCATCTCATTCATTACAATCCTCACAATGTAACATCACCTATCCCCTTCTTGCCTGTGTTTTCTATTTTCATTCTTTCCTATTGCTTTTTGACTGTCGAACTTTATCTTGGGCAAATGCTGACCTTTTGATCTTGAATATTTGATTGTTCAATGGGGTAAATACTTCCCTAATGCTATTGTTCACCTTTATTATTATTATTATTATTATTATTATTATTATTATTAATTGACAAGGTTTATATATGCACCAGACTGCAATGCCGTTATAACTGCAAGGTCAGCGGTTCAAGTTCACCAGCAGCTCCTTGGAAACCCTATACAGGGCCGCTATGGGTTGGAATAGACTCGACGGCCCTTAACAACAGCAACATAAGTATGTATATAAGGAGCTCTGGTAGCATAGTGGTTATGAATCAGGCTGCTAACCTCAAGGTTGGCAGTTCGAAACTATCAGTTCCTTGTGAGAAAGATGAGACTTTCTGCTCCCATAAAGATTTGCAGCCTCGGAAACCCTGTGCAGGGTCACTATGAGTCGGAACCAACTCCATGGTACTTAACAACATATATGTATATATAAACTGTTCACCTCTAGTCAATTCTGACTGGTTGAGACCCCATGTTTACAGAGTTAAAACTACTCCATCTAATTTTCAAGGCAGAGACCTTTTGGAAGCAAGTCACTTGCTTAACCATTTCACCACCCAGACATTTCCTGTTCTTTGTTGCTGTTGTTATGTGCCATGGAGTTGGCTCCAAAGCATAGCCAGCCACCTTGCATAGGGCCTCTGAGGAGTGACCAGTGAGCCCAAACCACTGACGCCCGAAGTTCGCAGTCCAGTGCTGACCTTACAGCACCACACCAGAAGTCCCCCTTTTCTTTAGAAGGCCCCAAATGGTGCATGTTTTAGAAACTACACAACTTGGAACAACCCTTGGTTGTACTTTCTGCTGTGCACTGACAATAGTTGTATGAATGATTTGAAAAAATGTGCTTGCAGCAGGGCTTCAAACTGGTTCAATTTGGTTTGGTCCCCTGTTAAGAATTTGCCTTTCCACCCCAGATATACTGGTTCAGAATCAACATTTAACAAGATTCCCAGCTGAATGGTAACTTGTTAAAATGTCAATTCTTATTTTCAGCGGAGGATAGAACCTTAATAAACTGGTTCAAAGGCCTGTATTGCACACATATGAGAGTTTTGTAAAAATGTTGTGTTTATTTTTTTAATGTTTTATTGTGAATTATATGATAGTTTACATGGGAGAACTTTAGTTTTACATTCATTCCATCTCACTGCCATGGTTCCAATCCCCTTCATGCATCCTCAACCACCCAAAGGGTATATCCCAGAAACCTGCCCCCTACACTCTCCCCACCCCCCCTAGTTTTCGGCCCACAGTCCCTTTCCCTCTCTGGGTCCAAAGTCCCCAGCCGCTTCATCACTCCACGTCATCATCTCTGTCTCTATATCAGGCATCTCTGTTTCTCTGGGTAGGGTCCCGCTCTCGGCTCTTCTCCGTTGATGGTCCCAGAGGTCTCCGCTCCTATCCTGGAGAATAAATTACTCCCTTCCTTGTTACAAAACTTCTACCTTTGCATTTCCAACCCTCATAATCTGTCCAGATAAGCATTATTCACTACAGTATCACGAGTTCCTTTCATCAGCTCCGCCCAGACAGATTGAATAGTGCCTATTGGAGATTCTGCCTTCCACCATGCTCCCTAGTACTAGGTTCCCTCTTGTAAGCCAGTCACTTCTTGCCTTTGTAGTCCCCCCCACCTCCCCATTGGAGTATCCAATGTCCAAGTTGCCCATCTCCATCCACTCTGTGTGTGTGTGTTGGGGGGAGGGGGTGAATGTTTCTGGCTGTGAGGATTTGTTCCCTCTTTTGAGTTGCTGCTCCATAGGTATAGGTCAAGTTCATCAGACTGTATCAGCTCACTCTTTTTTTTTTCCCCCTCTTCTTTCCTCTCCTGCTTGAGCTCCGATCATCCAGTCATCCGGTCCAGGTCACTTGGGTATCATCTGCAAGTGTGGGTGCTCCTGTGCATATGCCCTTTCTTCCCATCAGCCAGTAGCTCGACTCTCCTCTCGAGTCTTCCGTGGCCACGCCACTGACTATGGGCCCAAGAGTCCCCAAGTCTCTTCACACTGCTTGCCAACCAGGTCCCCAACTGGGACCTGAACATTTTAGGGCTTAACTTGATGCTTCATTGCTTTTACCCCACTTCCCCCCATCGGTGATGTGTGTGGTCACCAATCAGAGCATGCATTTCCATTGAGTCTTAGTCTTCGAAGGGGGTTTGCGTTGAGAGGACCTGGCCACTTGCTTTGATGTTTCTTAGGGAAGCAATTTGTTTGTTCTTGTAGTAACAGCCCATCTGCTTCCATTTTTCCTGCAGGTCTTTCTTTCAAGAGGTGTCTTTTATTCTTCTAGCCATTCCAGGCTGGTCTGCTCATCCTTTCAAGTGGAGTTTTCTCATCTCTGGAGATCTGGATGTGGTTCCTGTTTCTACCTATAGTTTTATGTATTGCAAAGGCTTTGCAAGAAGTCTCATTCACTGGGTACGCTGTAGCTCCATTTTAGGTATTCCAATCAGTCATAGGCAGAAGACGGACTTACAAGCCTTCTGGAGTGGTGTTTCTGACTATTACTTTCTCTCCCTCTCCAGTGTCTACTCTATATTATAATGCAAGGGAAACCAAGATTAAAACAAACAAACAAAAAAAGTCAAGCATCTTAACATGATCCCCCCCCCATTCCAACCATGACTCAATCCCTGTATCTCAGAGCCCTGCAGTTCCAAGGTTGTGTATATATCGTACTTTATCTCTGTCCCATTTAGCCATTTCGAAGATGCCCAATTGTTCTCCCATCTAACCCATTTCTCCACTTCCTTCTCCCTCCCTGTATATTGCCCCCCTCCCTAGCACGCAAGCTATCCTGTGTCCAATCCCCACCCTGCGCTCTGCCATCCTCCCTTCCCCCCACCCATCACCAACTTCCCAACAACCAACAAAGACTTCCCCCTACCCCCTTTTAGTATAATTTCTTTTTCTTAGTCTTTTACAGTAGTAGTCTTATGCAGTATTTCTCTTTTTGTGACTGACTAATTTCACTCCGCATAATGTCCTCAAAATAGGAATCTCCTTGTGCTAAGGCCCTTAAGTCTGGCTCAAAGGCAGGATTTCTGTCCTTGGATCTCAATCAAGAGACAGAAGCGCAGCAGGGGCTACTGGGTTGTAGTGAGATGCTTTGAACTGGGCTTGTGGGTCTCTAAGTTGTCGTGCTGTGGTGGTTTGAATTGCTGTGATTCTGTGGGCTATGCCACCAGTATTTTAAATAACCAGCAGGGTCACCCATGGTGGA
>NW_006408719.1:3094709-3100236 GCF_000296735.1 Chrysochloris asiatica | reverse complement strand
TGGACATGTGACAATATGGTCATCTGCTTTTGCTTCTTGGACATGTTTAATGTTTATCTGTGGCCCTAATAATTAATTATGTATTTTGCTAATTTTTTTTATGTTTTCTGATTACCTCCAGGAAAATGTGATCAGGATGTGGTCTTCCCTTTTCCCTCTTCTTATTGCTTAACTCAGAGTAACTTTTTTGGGCCTCAGTTGGGCCTGGGGCTCAACAGCGGGCTGTTTGGGCCTCGAGCGGGTGGGATGAGCCTAGGGCGGGCGGTTTGGGCCTTTGTGGGCCTGGGCATCAGCGACCGGGCTGCAGGAGGGTTGGGCCTCGTGCGGGTGGTTTGGGCCTCATGGGACCTGTGTATCAGCAGCTGGGCATCGTGCGGTTTGGGCCTCGGCAGGTGGGTTGGGCAGACTGGGCCTCGGGGGCCTGTGCCTTGGGGACCAGGCTGAGGGCGGGTTGGGTCTCAGGGGCACTGGGCTTCGGCAATCGGGCTACAGCGCTGGTTGTGCCTCAGGGGCCCTGGACCTCGGCGGTGACCAGACTGTGAGCCGCCTGGGCCGCGCGGGGGGTAGGCAATTTGGGCCTTGGTTGGACCTGGGTCTTTGTAACCAGATTGTGGGAAGGTTGCACCTCGGGGCAGGCCTTGGCCTCAGTGTGTGTGCCTGGGCCTTTGGAGGGCCTTGGCCTCAGTGGGTGGGCCTGTGCCTTGGGTGTTCCTGAGCCTCGGTGGCTTGGCAGAGGGCTGGACTAGGCCTCGGCAGTAGAGGGCAGGGGGTGGTGCCTGTAGGGAGGTGGTGTCTGTATCTGATGATGTAAAAAATTCCTCTCTCAGTCTCTCTGTATCGTGGGTACACTGAGTTTCCTGATATCCGCACCGATATCCCTATTTGCTCGGCTTTGTTAGTTTATGCTTCCTTTTCTCTGGAAATGCAGCCTTCTAAATGGGGTTGCTCTAGCCCTGCACTCCAAGGTCTGCAGGGGGCAGAGGCACTCGCCAGCGTGGTTGCAGGGAGTGGGAGCCACGTGCAGGCAGGCAAAAGCTCAAAATGTCTGTAATTCCTCAGCAATTTGATCTTTTAAAAAAAATGAGTTCAGAATGTTTAAATATAAGATCTTATGTTTGCTCAAAGGCTGTCTGTCTGCTAGACAGAGATTTCCTATGTGCAATTCCACCCCTTTTCCCCGGAGCCTGCCCTACCTGAGCTGCCTGGTCCGGAAAGTGCCGGAACTCCTAAAAATGTTTTTTAAAAGGTGATAAACTAAAATGCTTCTCATACATTTTCTGTCGCAGCAGCATTTTAGTCTTTATCTTTTCACATGAAAACATGAATTTCTGGTTCCCATCTGAAAACACTGGAGTCCGAGCGTGGCACTGTGGGATGATGCATTGAACTGCAAGGTTGGTTTAGTCATTACATTTTTGACAGTTGAGGCAAATGGGTTCCTCCCACTTAGATCTCATTTAAAGTTTTAAGTGTTAATTCTATAAAGCTGTGCTTTCTCCCCTCAATGACATTTTTTTTGTAAATTGGGATATCCAGGTGTTTTTTGTTTGTTTTATTGTGTAATTCCATTTATATGAAATTTCTAGATTAGGAAATTCTAGAGGCAGAAAATAGATTAGTGGTTGCCAGAGACTGGGGTTAGTGAGAATAGGCAGTGACTGCTAAATGCTCTGGAGTCTCCTATGTTTTTTGTTTTGAACATTTTTATTGTGGTTTGGGTGAAAGTTTATAGAGCAAATTAGTTTTCCATCCAACAATTAGTACACATTTTGTTTTGAAGTATCTGTTGTAATCCCCAGAATATACTAACACTATTCCCAATCCCTCCCTGTGTTACCTCTTTCCATCAGTCCTTCTTTTCAGGCCATTTTTGCATTCTGAGCTTTGTTCTGTGGCACATGCTAACATTTGGGTCTGGTGTAGTTGATTGTTTTGAGAGAAGTATGTTCCTTCCTGGTGTGTTGCTCACTGAATAGGCCTGACTATTGTTTGGATGAAAGTTGATCCCAGTGGATGGGTTCAGTTGCAGGCTTAATGGGTGTTTAAGAGCCACCATCTCAGGGGTACCACCAGTGGTATTCAGGCCAGTAATTCTGTCTTTTTTATTATATTGAATTTTTTTCTCCTACCCTGTACAGGACGTTTTATTTATATACTTTTTAAAAAGTTTTTTATTGTGAATTGAGTGATAGTTCACAGGGGAGAACATCAGATTTACATTCATCCTATCGTATTTTGTTTCATTGCAATGACTACAATCCCTCCATGCATCATCATTCAACAGCGTTTGCTTCCATTCCCTTTGTTTTTAGTTGTTGTTGTTGCTATTGTTTTGTATGTACATCAAAGGACTCAGGAATATACAAACATTTAAACAACCAAAGGGTACACCCTGCAAGCCTGTCCCCTGGCCATCAGGACACAGCCCCTCTCCCTCCGTGAGTCCAGAGACCCCAGGCACTCCATCTCTTCCCATCATCATCTCTGCCTGCATCTCTGGCATCACTGCTTCTCTGTAGGGTACTATGCTTCGCTCTTCTCCCTTCATGGTCCCAGTGTCCTCTGCCCCTGGACTGCAAGATCAACCACTCACATCTTTTTGTTATAAAACATCCACCTTTACATTTACAACACTCAAAATCGGTCCTGATAACAATTATTAAATATTGAACCACAAGAATCTTATCCCCATCTTCCTTCACCAGCTCTGTCCAGACATGTTAGAAACCACTCAGTGGAGATGCTACCTTCACCCACACCCTCTGGAACTAGGCTCCTTCTAGAAGGCTTGTAAGCTAGTCACTTCTTGCCTTTGTAGCCCCCTCATTTGGGGTAGCCAATGTTTAAGTTGCCCATCCCTGTCAATGCTGTGTACCAAGGGGGTGTGAATGATACGTGCTGTAAAGATACGTTCCCTCTTTTGAGATACTACATCCATAAACATAGGTCAAATTCATCATTATTGTAGCAGATTACTCTTTTTTTCCTCTTCTTACATCCTCTAGTCAAGTTCTGATCATCCAGCCATTGAAGCCAGGTCTAATGGGTACTATCTGCCAAGTATGGGTATTCTTGTGCATCTCCCCTCACTTCATATCAGCTGGACACTTCACTCTCTGCTCTAGTCCTCTGTGGCCATGTCCCTATCCCTGGGCCCAGGAGTCCCCAGGTCTTGCCATACTGCTGGCCAGCCAGGTCTCAATCCAGGTTGACAAGAGTCTATTGAACATGGTCGGACTTAGCTCACAGTTTCATTGCTGTTTTACCCCCACTTCCCCATATGTGGTCACCAGCTCGTGTATTCTCTTTGAGTCTCAGTCTTGGAAGGGGGTTTGCCCTGAGGGAACCCAACCACTTGTCTTGATGGCTCCCCTGCGAACAACTTGCTTGTTCTTGTAGTAGTCAACCAGATTGCAGTTATTGTTTTTTATTTTTACTGCTGGTCTTTCTTTCAAGAAGTATCTTCTGTCCCCTTAGCCGCTCCAGGCTGGTCTGCTTGTCTTTCAAGTAGAAGTTTCCCACTTGAGAAGATTCTGGATGGGGATCAGGATTCCACCTATGATCTTATGCAATTCAAAGTCTCCGCAGGAAGCTTCCATCACTGGGCAAATTTGAGACCCATTTTAAGTATTCTAATAAGTTATAAGCTGAAGATGGACTTACAAGCTGTCTATGGTGATGTTTCTAGCTATTCCTTTCTCTCCCCCTCAAGTGTCTATCTTACATTAGTAGGCAAGGGAAACAAAGATTCAAAAGACAACCAAGAATCTTAACATTATTTTCCCTTTGTTACCCATTCAAACCATGCCTCAATCCCTATATTCCTGAGCCCTGTTGTTCCAAGGTTGAGCATACATTACCATTTACACTTAGCCCATGCAAACCCGCCTAAATGTTCTTCCGTCTGCCTTGTTCTTCCATTCCCCTCACACTTTTTGTGTACTGCCCCCCAACCAGCATGTTTCTATTCCACCTCCACCTCCTTCCCCTTGTTCTACCCCCTACACTTCAGTAACCATCAAATATTTTTTTTCCCCTTTTAGTGCGGGTACTTTTTCCTTATCTTTTTTTTTATTTTATGGTTTTTATTGTGGATTGAGTGAAAGTTTACAGGGCAGATCATCAGTTTTACATTCAACAAATCATATACCTTCTTTCATTACATTGATTATAATCTCCTCCATGTACCATCAGTTAACAGTATTTCTCTCTATCCACTTTAGCTTTTTAAAAAACACACTAACAAAAAACAGCCATTCAGGCATATATAATACGTTACATCTCCAAAGGGCACATTCTGCAAGTCTGCTCCTGGACACCAGCTCTTAGTCCTTCTCTTCTTAGTCCATGAATCTAGAGTCCTCAGCTGTTCCGCCTCTCCATGCCCCCATCTCTGACACTGCTGCTTCTCTGGATAAGGTCCCGCATTCTGCTTGTGCATTCCTATCTTGATGGTCCTAGGGTCTTCTGTTTCTAGGCTGTAAGATTAACCACTCCCCTTTTTTTGTTACGAAACTTCTACCTTTACAATTGTGACAGACGCGATTAGTCATGATAACAGTTATTCACTATTGAATCTTATGAATCTTATCCCCATCTCTTTTCACCAGACCCATCTAGACAAGATGACAGCTGTTCAATGGGAACTCTTTCTTTCCCCCCATACTCTTAAACTAAACTCCCTCTTGAAACCTTGTATGCCAGTCACTTCGTGCCTTTATTGCCCCCTCATTTTAGGTAGCCAATGTCTAAGTTGCCCGTCTCTATCTACCCTGTGTACAGACTGGATAGCATTGATACTTGATTTGAAGACTCTTTCCCTCTCTGTTGGTATTTAGAGTAAATACCACTCTGAGTATAGTTCAGGTTCATCATGAAGATGCATCATCTGTCACTGTAGCTGTTCCAGTCTGCTTGCCCTTTCTAGTGGGACTGTCTCACCTCATAAGGTTGTGGATGGGACTCAGGATTCCACCTAAGGTCTTATATTCTGTAAGGGCTTTACATGAGGCCTATTTCACTGGGCAAGTTGTAGAACCCCTTTTAGGTATTCCAATAATATATAGGCTTAAGGCGGGCTTACAAGTTTTCTCTAATCATGTTTCCCAACATTCCTTTCTATCCCACTCAAGTGTCTATTTTACAATAGTAGGCAAGGGAAATTAATATTCATAGGGCAGTCAAGTATTTCAGTGTTATTTACCCTCTTCAAGCTATACCTAGGTACTTGTATCCCAGAGCCCTGTTGTTCCCTGGCTGAGTATGCATCACTATTTACCCACTAGGCCATGTAAACCTGTCTCAGTGTTCCCCTATCTATCTTGTTCTTCTGCCTCCTCCCCCCTTCTTGTATTGCCTTACCCAACATCCAAAGTAAACCCCCCACCCTAACCTCATTGTGGTTACCTTATATTCCATTAGTTCTTCCCTCCATTTAAGACAGTCTATTTTATCCAGTAATCTACCTGACTTTCCCACCACCTGGATCTCTGTTCCTCTGTGTTTAACTTTTTGCACATTGTAATTG
>NW_006408719.1:3074055-3093779 GCF_000296735.1 Chrysochloris asiatica | reverse complement strand
TTATAATCATTTTTCTGAATTCCTTCTCAGGCATTTTAAAAGCCTGCCCATCTTCTAGTATGGAGTATAGGTCTACTTCCAGCTCATTTGCCTCAGTCACTTTATCTCATTTCTGGACATGTGCAGATATGGTCATCTGCTTCTGTTTTTTGGGCATATTCATATCTGTGGCCTTAATACTCAGATGGGTATGTATTTTTGTATTTTTTATGCTTTCTGTTTGCCTCCAGGTAGATGTGATCAGGAAATGGGCTTCCCTTTTCACTCTTCTTCTTGAGAAATTTCAAGTTGCCACTGTTGGTTGTTTTGACATAACTTAGGATTTAATTTTTGGCTTATTTCCTTTTTTATCTGCTTGTCCTGCTCCACAATCCTGGTTCAGGCCTTTTTTCTAGTTGTAAACAGTTCAGGGCTGGCTGTGGCCATTTGGTTTTAAGTGGAAACTGTCTCTTTAAATTTCAAGGATATTTGTGTGCATGCGTAATAGAACCCTCCGAGGGTGGGGCTGGGGTGTCCGCTAGCTCAGGCACCCCTATAGTCACCAGAATGGAGGTGCGCAGACAGCAAGGGACCAATGGACATCTACTGAAAGAAAATAATGTCCACACCTTTATCTCTGCGGTTCCACCAGGCGTCTGTGGCAACTCCAATCCTTCCCCCGCTTTGTCTCATCCAAGATGGTGGCTCCTGGAGCAGCTGAGCGTCTCTAATTAGAAAGCAATTAATTTCTTGCTTCTGTCACAAATTCCCCCAGCTGTAAGCCTTCCAACATTCTAAATATTCCTTTATATGTGGTTCAGAGTTCTGGGACCATCCCCTGAGCCTGCTTGGTCAGGTATTCTGTGCTGTTGCTGGCAGAGTTCTTTAGTGCACTTCCACCCGATCCACCATCTTGTTTGTTCTCTTTTTTCCTTATCTTTTACAATAATGGTCCTATGCAGTATTTCTCTTTTTGTGACTAATTTCACACACTAGTTCATTTATATATATATATTCATATATTCCCACATTCTCTCCATCATTTTTTATTATCATTACTTTTAATTCTAGCCTTCTTTGTGGGGTGAGTTGGTATCTCATGGTTTTGATTTACATCACTCTGATGACTGAAGATAATGAACACATTTTCTTTACATTTTTTTTTTTTTTACTGTGAATTGGGTGAAGGTTTACAGAGAATCACTTTTCCATTCAACAATGCAATTCTTTTATTTCATCATTTCTTCCAGTCATTTTAGCTTCTTTATGTTCAAGAGCAAGTTTCAGCATGCCTTCTGGCATCCACTTGGCTTTTTCTTTCTTTCCTGTCTTTGTTGTTGTTGTGTGCCGTGGAGTCGGTTCCAACTCATAGCGACCCTACACAGGGTTCCCAAGGCTGTAAATCTTTACAGGAGCAGACTGTCTCATCTTTCTCCTGCGAAACCTCTGGTAGTTTTGAACTGCTGACCTTTTGGCTCACAGCCCGATTCGTAACCACTACACTATCAGAGCTCCTGTCTTTAATGACCTTTAACTTTCTTCATGTTTGATATTCTTGGTGACATCCCTAAACTCTTCTGCTTTTCCATGATTAGTGTCTAATGCATCAATTCTGTTCTTGAGATGGTCTTTAAATTCAGGTGTGGTGCTGTGGGTTAATGCGCCAGACTGCAAAGCTGTTTAAATTGCAAGGTCGGCAGTTCAAGCTCACCAGCTACTCCTCAGAAACCCTATAAAGGGTCTCTATGCCTCAGAATTGACTCAACTGGCACTTAACAACAACAACAACAATTTCACTCAGCATAATGTCCTCAAGATTCAATCATGTTATGTGGTGGCTTGCAACTTCCTTGTTAGTCTTCAAGGTAGCATAATATTTCATTGTGTGTATGCACCTAAGTTTGTTTATCCATTCTTTCATTGATGAACACATAGGCTGTCTCCATCTTTTTGCTCTTGTAAATAGTGCTGCTATGAACATTGATGTGCATATATCTACTCGTATTATAGCTCATATTTCTTGTGGATAAATACCAAATAGAGGAATTGCTGGATCATAAAATATTTCTATTTCCAACTTTCTAAGGAAGCACCTTACTGTTTTCCAGAGTGGTTGGACCATTTTGTAATCCCACCAGCAATGTAGGAGGGTCCCAGTCTCTTCGCCAGCATTTATTGTCCCTACATTTTTTTAATCTTTACTGTTATTGCTGGTGTAAGATGATATCTCATTGTTATTTTGATTTGCATCTCTCTAATGGCTAGTGATTGTGAACGTTTCTTCATATGTTTGTTGTCTGCCCAGATCTCCTCCTTAGTGAAGTGTCTGTTCATGTCCTGTACCCATTTTTCAATTGGATTATTTGTCTTTTTCTTGTAGAGTTGTTGTAGTTTCCTATATAATTTAGAAGTTAGTCCCTTGTCTGATGTGCAATTGCAAATTTTATTTTCCCCCATTTTGTGGGTTCCTTTTTTACTCTTTTGGTGAAGTTTTTTGATGCACATAAGTTTTTAATTTTTAGTATGCCCCAATCATCTATTTTGTCTACTTTCATTTGTGTAATTTTCACAATGTTTGGTATTCTGTGTGTACCCTGTATTAGAACTCTCAGATTTGTACAGGACCTTTTATGATTTTAGATTTTGTTCTACATCCCTCCCCACCCCCAGTCCAGGATCAGAGCAGTTGGTAGTAGTAGCCTGACATGATCTAGTTCTTCTAGTCTCTAGGTAATGGAGGCTGTGGTTTTCTGGTCCTTTGGGCCATTTATTTCCTAGAATCTTTGGTCTCTACTCTTTTTACTTCAGATGGGGAGAGTCCAATAGTTGCTTCCCAGATGGCCACTCTCAAGCTTATAAATACCTAGTCACTACTCACCACAGTAGGATGCTGAACATTGCTTTTGTGTTTTCATCCTCATAGGATTCAAGGAATTTTTTTATTTCTTTTATTAGCCAGTGGTTTTTCATGAGGTTGTTCTTCTGTTTTCATGTATTTTCCCCTTACTCTTCATGTTATTGATCTACTATTTTAATGAGTTGTGATCTGAGAAAATGCTTTGTACTGAGACATATTCAAAGGGCTATCTTGGCTCTTGTTCACTTGTTTTAATTTTATTCAGTTTTTGCCTGAACTTACATATGAGCAATCGATGGTCTGTTTCACAATTGGACTCTGGCCTTGGTTTGGCTGATGATATTGAGCTTCTCCATCATCTATTCCCATGTACATAGTCAGTTTGAGTGCTGTGTATTCCTTCTGGTGAGGACCACAATTATAGTCACCATTCATATTGTTGAAAAATATATTTGCAATGAATAAGTCGTGATCTTGCAAAACCATCATTGGTCCAACATCATTTCTATCTTCAAGGCTGTATTTTCCAACCACCAATCTTTTCTCTTCGTTTCCTACTTTTACATTATAATCACTATTATTATCAATGCATTTTGATGGTATGTTTGATAAATTTCAGACTGAAAACGTTGGTAGAATTTCTCTGTTTTTTCATCATTGACTTTAGTAGTTTCGAAATTTGAGTAATAGTGGTATTAACTGGTCTTGCAGGCATATGAATATTATCCTATCACTGACAGCAGTGTACTTCAAGATAGATCTTGAAATGTTCTTTTTGGCGTGAATTGATGGCATTCTTCTTCAGTTTGTTGTTCCCAGCACAGCAAACCATATGATTGCCTGATTCAAAATTACCAATACCAGTCTATTTCAGCTCATTAATCTATAAGATATGTTGTTGTTATGTGCATGGAGTCGATTCCAACTCACAGCGACCCTGTACAGGGTTTCCGAGGCTGTAAATCTTTGGTGGTTATGTTCCATGGAGTCGGTTCCGTCCTACAGAGCTACAATGATATATATATAAATATACATATACATATATATGTATGATGCCTAGTGTGGCACTGTAGAATCAGCAATGGATTGCAAACCACAAGGTCAGCAATTCAAACTCACCAGCTGCTCCTCAGAAACACTATATAGGGTCTCTATGAGTAACAATCAATTTGACAGTGTTTGATAATAACAATATATATAGGTTTAATATTCAGAATATATAAAGAATACCTATGATTCTACAAAAAAAAAAAGACAGCTAAATTAAAAAATGGTCAAAGGATTTAAATAGCATTTATTCTAGAAAAGACGTAAAATAGTCAACAAGCACATGAAAGTATGCTCAATATCCCTAGTCATTAGGTAAATGCAAGTCAAAACCACAGTGAGATGCCACTTCACCTCCACTCGAATAGCTAGTATCAGGGGAAAAAATGAAATTAACAATGCTGGTGATATGCTATGCAGTCAGTTCTGACTCATAGTGATCCTGTATAGGGTTTTCAAGGCTGTAAGCCTCATCTTTCTCCCAGGAGAGACTTGTAGATTGAAACTGCTGACCTTGTGGTTAGCAGCATAGCTCATAATCCACTTAACTATCAGAACTCCAAACAATGTTCATGGGTATGTGGAAAATTGCTCATCCATTGCTGATGAAATTGTAAAATGATGTAGTTGCTGTGGAAAACAGTTCAGTGGTTCCACAAAAATTATCACAGAAAAAAAAGGTGCTGCCAAGTTGATTCAGTTTCAAGGTGACCCCATGCATTACAGAGTAGAACTGCTCCATAGAATTACCTTGATTGGTGTCCCAGTTCTAGCCACTTCAATGTAAAAAAATGAGGCTTTCTGCTCCAGTAAAAATTTAAAGTCTTTGAAACCCTATGTAGTGTTCCAATGAGTTGGAAATAGCTTCATGGAACTTAAAAACAACAACAATCCTTCAGAAGTCGTCATCAGGCTTGTGTTCCTTAGTGCTGCTGAGTAGGCTTGAAGTACAAACTGTTTGCTCCATTCAGGTACCATAGAATTATCATATGAGTCAGCAATCCCAGTCCTAGATACCTAGGGGTATCAATTGCAAAGAATTAAAAGCTTGGTTTTAAAAAAAAGATAATAGTACACTAATAGTCATTGCAGCATTATTTACAAAAGTTTTTACAAAGTAGAAATACCTATGATCCTGAGTGGCTTAATGATTTAATGATCTCCTTCTAACAAAAATGTCAGCAATTCAAACCCACCAGCCATTTTCATGGGAGAAAGATGCAACAGTATGTTTCCATCTGTAGGATTGGACACTCTATGGAGGCAGTTCTACCACGTCCTATAGGGTCGCTATAAGTAGGAATCAATCTGATGGCAGTGGGTGTTGGTTTGGAAAACTATTTAAATGGGTCCCCTCAGAGCAAAACCCCTTCCAAGACTAAGACTCAATGGGAATACATGCTCTGATTGGTGACCACGTTCGTCACCAATAAGGGGAAGTGAAGAAAAAACAACAATGAAGCTGCAAGCTAAGCCCTACAACATTCAATAGACTCCTATGAACCCGGGTGGAGACCTGATTGGCCAGTAGTGTGGCAAGACCTGGGAACTCTTGAACCCAGAGTCAGTGACATAGCCACAGAGGACTAGAGTGGAGAGTGAAGCATCCAGCTGATAAGAAGAGAAGGCATATGCACAAGAACACCCACACTTGCAGATAATAGTCACTTGACTTGACTTCAGTAACTGGATGATATGAGCTCAACTAGAAGAAGAGGGAAAAAAGAGTAATCTGATACAATTTGATGAACTTGACCTACACCTATGGATGCAGTAGCTCAAAAGAGGGAACAAATCTTTACAACAAGGATCATTCCCACCCCCTCCATACACAGAGTAGACAGGGATGGGCAACTTGGACATTGGCTACCCAAAATTGGGGGGGGGGGGGGGAATTCAAAGGCAAGAAGTGACTGGCTTACAAGCTTTCAAGAGGGAACCTATATCCAGAGGGCACGGAGGAAGGTAGAATCTCCACTGAGTAGTATCCAGTCTGTCTAGGCTGGGCTGATGAAAGGAAATGTGGATAGGTCTCTTGTGATACAATAGTGAATAATTGTGATCAGGACTGATTGTGAGGGCTGGAAATGTAAAGGTAGACATTTTTTAGCAAATAGGGGAGTGATTAACTTTGCAGTCTAGGAGTGGAGGTCCCTGGTACCATCAAGGGAGAAGAGCAGAGAGCGGGACACTACCCAGAGAAGCAATGATGCCTGAGATGGAGGCAGAGATGATGACATGGCGAGATGGAGCAGCTGGGGACTTTAGTCTCAGAGAGGAAGAGGGGCTGTGTGCTGATGACCGGGGGCCAGGCTTGTAGGGTATACTCTTTCATTGGTTGATGATGCATGGAGGGGATTGTAACCATGGCAATGAAACGATATACGATAGGATGAATGTAAAACTAATGTTCGCCCATGCAAACTATCACATAATTCACAATAAAACATTTTAAAAAAAAAACTATTTAAATGCCCATCAACAGAGGAATATATAAGTAAAATGTGGTATATATATATAGAACAGAATAATATTGAGCCATAAAAAGGAACGAGGTCCTGATAACATGCTATAACACAGATGAACCTTGAAAACATTATGCTGTGAAAAAGCCCGGACAGAAAAGGAATACAGACATACTTCTGAAATATTGACGGTTTGGTTCCAGACCACTGCAATAAATCTAATATCGTTATAAAGCAAGTCACATGAATTTTTCATTCCTCAGTGCATATAAAAGTTATGTTTACACAAGACTGTAGTCTATTAAATGTGAAATTGCTGTTGTTGTTGTTGTTAAGTGTCATCAAGTCAGTTGTGACTCACAGAGACCCTGTATATGGTTCCTGGGGAGCTTGAACTGCATTATGAAAAAGTTTTAAATATTGTGAAAATTACCAAAATATGTCACAGAGATTCAAAATGAGCACATGCTCTTGGGAAAATGGTATCAGTAAACTTTTTTGCATTGGATTGCCACAAACCTTCAATTTACAAAAAAAACAAAAACAAAAAACAGTATCTATGAAGCACAATAAAATGAACTGTGCCTGTATATTGCATGAGCCCACTTATATGGAATACCTAAAATGGACAAATTCATAGATGCATAAAGTAGGTTAGAAATAGCTAGGGGTTAGGGGGCTGGGTAGAATGAGAAGCTAACTTAATGGGTACAGAGTTCCTGATTGCGGTGATGAAAAAAGTTATGGAAATAAAGAATGGTAATGGCTGTTGTTAAGGTCCAATAACTTGACTTCTGAAGGTCTACCAAGACCACTTGAGGTAGGTGCAAACACAGACAAAAAGCAGCAAATAGCAAACAATTAACCTATGAATAGTATGCTTCTCAGAAGAGGCAAAGCAGGCATCTGTCTTGCTAGTGAGAGAGATCCCCAGCTTTCTGTTCTTTCTCCTTATTTATAGGGTTTCTGGCTCATATCCCCCTTAATTCTGATTAGTGGCAGGGTATAGGAGGCACATATTCTTCATTTGCACCTTTTTTGATGGTCTAGCACTGCTCTATTTCTCAGAAGCTATGCTGGGCTCAGTTTCCTGGAATTGTTGATTTAAGTGCCAGGTGTTGGGGCACAGTTAGGATGGCTGCTAGGTTCTTATTATGTCCCTAAAAGATGGTTAAAAAGGCAAAATTTGTGTTATATCTATCTATCTATCTATCTATCTACCTATCTATCTATCTATATCACAGTTGTTGTTGTTTAATTCAGGCAAGAAATGGTGTTGAATATAGACAGAAAGTAGATTTACCGCTGCTTAAGGCTAAAGGGGAGTCCTGGTGAGGCACTGCAGGGTAAGCTCTTGACCTTGACCACAAGGTTGGTTTGAAGTGCAAGGTTAGTGGTTCAAACTCACCAATCGCTCCTTGGAAAGCCTATATAGGATCACTAGGATTCAGAACTAATTCAAAGGCACTTAGCAAAACAACAAGGCTAAAGGGGGTGGATCAGAAAATTGAGAACTGTTAACAGAGCACAGGTTTTTTGTGGTAAGAAAACTGTTCTAAAAGTCTATATAAATGATGCTTGCACTATTTTGTAACTGTATTAAATGTATTGAAGCATATACTTTAAAAAAGTGAAACTTAGTTATGTAAATTACATAACAATAAAACAGCACAGAAGTATCACTCACTCATCTATGCCAAGAAATTTGGTAGACAACTATCTGGTCAATTGATTGGAAGGGATCCGTATTTGTGCCCATTCCAAAGAGAGGTGACCCAACGGGATGCGGAAATCATTGGACAATCTCTTTGATAGCCCATGAGAGTAAAGTTTTACAAAAGGTAATACAGAAACGGCTGCAAGTATACATTGACAGAGAACTTCCAGAGGTTCAAGCCGGATTCCTAAGAGGCCATGGAACAAGGGATATCATTGCTGATGTCCCATGGATCTTGGCTGAAAGCAGAGAATATCAGAAAAGTGTTTACCTGTGCTTTATTAACTACACAAAGGCTTTTGATTGTGTGGATCATGACAAGCTATGGACAACATTATGAAGTATGAGTATTCCAGAGCACGTAACTGTGTTCATGAAGAATCTGTACCTGGACCAAGAGACAATTGTTCGAACAGAATATAGGAACACTGGATGGTTTAAAATTTAAAAAGGTATACGGCAGGGTTGTATTTTTTCACTATACTTTTTCAACCTGTATGCTGAGCAAATAATCCAAGAAGCTGAGTTCTATGAAGAAAAATGTGGCATCAGGATTGGAGGAAGACTCATTAACAACCTGCAATATGCAGATGATACAACCTTGCTAGCTCAAAGTGAAAAGGACTTAAAACATTTAAATGAAAACATTTACTGATGAAGATCTAAGAGCACAGCCTTCAGTATGGATTGCATCTCAGTGTAAAGAAAACAAAAATCCTCATCACTGGACCAATAAACAACAATCTTATCAACAGAGAAAAGATTGAAGTTATCAAGAACTTCATTTTTCTTGAATCAAATATCAACATTCAGGGAAGCATCAGTCAAGAAACAAAAAATGTATTGCATTAGACCAATCTGCTGCACAAGACCTTTTTAAAGTGCCGAAAAGCAAATATCAGCTTGTGGACTAAGGTGTGCCTGACCCAAGCCATGGCATTTTCGATAACCTCATATGCATGTGAAAGTTGGACAATAAATAAAGAAGACCATAGAAGAATTGATGCTTTTGAGTTATGGTGTAGGAGGAGAATATTGAAAGTGCCATGGCTGCCCATAGAATCAACAGATCTGTGTTGGAAGAAGTGCAGCCAGAGTGCTCCTTGGAGGCCAAGATGGCCAAACTTCGTCTCTCATACTTTGGACATATTGTCAGGAGGGACCAGTCACTGGAGAAGAATATCATGTTTGGTAAGGTCAGAGAAAAAGAGGAAGACCCCCGAGAGATGGATTGGTCAAGTGGCAGCATCAATGGGCTTGGCAACAATAGTGAGGTTGGCCCAGGATCAGGCAGTGTTTCGTTCTGCTGTGCATAAGGTCGCTATGAGTTGGCATAGAAAAGTTGGCATAGCATTGGCATGGCAAAATAAAAAGGTCTTGTGCAGTACATTTGCTTAATGCAATAATATGTCATTTGATTTCTTGACTGCTGCTTCCATGAGTGTTGATAGTTGATTCAAGAAGAATGAAGTCCTTGACAACTTCAATCTTTTCTTCATTGATAAGAATGCTGTTTATTGGTCCAGTGGTGAGGATTTTTGTTTTCTTTACAATGAGATGCAACATACAGAAGGCTGTGCTCTTTGATCTTCATCAGTAACTATTTTAAGTCTTCTTCACTTTCAGGAAGCAAAGTTTTATAATCTGCATATCACAGGTTGCTAATGAATCTTCCTCCAATCCTGATGTCATATTTTTCTTCATATAACACAGCTTCTCAGATTATTTGCTCAGCATACAGGTTGAACAAGTATGGTGAAAAATACAACCCTGTCACACAATGTTCTTAATTTTAAACCATTCAGTGATCCCCATGTTCTGTTTGAACAATTGTCTCTTGGTCCAGGTACAGATTCCTCATGAGCAGAATTAAGTGTTCTGGAATACTCATTCTTCACAATGTTGTCCATAGCTTGTCATGATCCACACTATTGAAAGCCTTTACATAGTAAATAATGAACAGGTAAACATCTTTCTGATATTATCTGCTTTCAGCCAAAATCCATCGGACATCAGCAATGATATCCCTTGGTCCACAGCCTCTTCTGAATCTGGCTTTAACCTCTGGACGTTCTCTGTCAATGTATGCTTGTATTATCTTTGGTAAAACTTTACTCGCATGGGATATCAAACATATTGTCTGATGATTTACGCATTCCATTGGGTCACCTCTTTTTGGAATGGGCACAAATACGGATCTCTTCCAATCAATCAGCCAGATAGTTGTCTTCCAAATTTCTTGCCATAGATAAGTGAGTGCCTCCCGTGCCGCCTCACTTTCTTGAAAGATTTCAATTTTTATTCCATCAATTCCTGGTGCCTTTTTCTTTGCCAACTCCTTCAATGCACTTTGACTTCCTCCTTCAGTATCATTGGCTCCTGATCATATGCTACCTCTTGAAATGGTTGAACATCAACCATTTCCTTTTGGTTGGAATACACAGTGACTCTGTGTATTCCTTTCCTCTTCTTTTGATGCTTCTGCATCATTCAGTAATTTGCCCAAAGAATCCTTCAGTAACCAAAGTCGAGGCTTGAATTTTTTCTTCAGTGCCCTCAGCTTGAGAAATGCTGAGTGTGTTCTTCCCTTTTGGTTTTCTGACTCCGGATCTTTGCGCATTTTTTTGTATTATTTGACTTTTTCTTCTCAGGCTGGTCTTTGAAATTTTCTGTTCAGCTCTTTTCCCTCCTCATCTCTTCCATTTGCTTTAGCATCTATATGTTGGAGAGCAAATAGGTGTTGCTAAATAATTACTCATATTTTCCTGAATTTTTAATTTTTTAATTTTGTTATTTTTTTCTTTGATTTCATTAGCTCTAACTTTGTATAAACATCTTTCCTGGATTTTTATGATGTTTGACTTTGGGGTTTAGTCTTGAATTTAGTCTTCCTTCTATTTTTGTGAGTGAGTTTCTATTTGTGCTTCATCTGACAAGAAACAGCAATTCTGGCCACATATTCTAGCTGCAATTGCACCCTGTAAAACCCCACCAATGGGGCAAGAGCCAATACCAGCTGCACTATATAAGAGCAGTGTATACAACCAACACCTGCTAAAAACACTCTAAACGGAGCAGTAAAAGCATTGACTAAAGAAGCCCATCTGATCACACCTACCAGGAGGCAATTGGTGTGTGCTTAAAAATACACCAGTATACATTCATCTAATACAAATACAACAACAACACTATGCCTAAAAAGCAGCAGAAATTTTCTGTTCATGTGCAGAAACAAGACAGAGTAGCTCAAACAAATAATGGTGAAGAAGAGTTAGGAATGGTATTAAAGGATGATAAGGCTGTGGAATTGTCTGAAGGAGAATTTAGGAGAATGATATTGAGATGCATTCAAATGTTCCACAGAAAAGTTAAGGAAAATAAGAAGGTAGTCAGAATAGTGCTATAGGAACAATGCGGCAAAACTGATACAGCTTTGGAATCAATAAAGACTTGCAAAAAGAGGCCCTGAAGATTAATACTAAAATATCAGAAATGAACAACACACAAAAAGGACAAAGGAGTAGAATTCAAAGGATGGAAGCCAGAATCAACGAACTTGAAAATAAATCTCAGTATACTGCTAATATAACAGAACAAGCAAAAAAAAAAGATGGGGGAAAAAAAAACCAGAAGAAAGCCTGGCATATCTAATATGAAGAGGAATAACCTCAGCCTGATTGGAATTCAGAGCAGGACAAGACAAAGAAAACCACAGAAGAGATAATCAAAGAGGTGCTAGAAGAAAATTTTCCTAACATCTTGAAGTATGAGAAGATAAGCTTTCCAGAATTGGAATGAATATCCCCAAGCAGGATACACCCCAAAAGAAAATCACCAAGACATAGCATCACCTAAGTAGAGAAACCTGAACAAGTAGAGAATAAAGAAATGGTATCTACAGAGGAAAGCCAATAAGATTAAGCTCTGATTTCTCAGCATAAACCATGTAGTCAAGAAGACAATGGGGAGATATACACAAAACTCTGAAAGAAAAAACTGCCAACCAAGAATCATATAACCAGCAAAGCTGTCAATTAAATATGACAGTGAAATCAAGACATTTCAGGATAAACAGAAATTAAGGAATTTTGTAAAGTCCAAGCCAGCACTCCAAAACATACTAAAGGGAGTTCTTTGGGCTGAGAATCAATAAGAACAGACAACAACCAGAGACTGACATGTGGCAACATCACCCTGAACTCAGTCCAGAGATGGAAGAGTCCAAGGCAGAACAAAACTACAAGATTGAAATTAGAGGATATGGGAGATCAGTCTATGAACAGAACAACTACAGAGTGAAAGAAGGGGAAAATTTAGTAACAGAATTCCCAGTGGTGAGGATGTCAGGTAGAGCTCAGAATAAAATAGACTGTCATACACAGAGGAAGAACTTAATAAAATATATAGTAACCTCAGAGAAGCTTAAAACATCTGCACATCAAATCAAGAAAAGAAATGTCCAAAAAGATTATAAAAACATTAACACTATGAACAAATTGACAAGAAAAAGCACACACACACACACACACACACAATGAACTCAGCACAGGAAGGAATATGGAACAATGAAATGAGCAGCATCATAAAAAAGAAACAGCATAATTTCAGCAATTAATATATCATTGTTGTTGCTATTAAGTGCCTATCAATAATTACACTGAATGTCAATGAACTGAATGCACCAGGCTGAGAGTAGCATAATGGATAAGAAAACAGGATCCTTCAATATGCTGTCTTCAAGAGACAGACCAAATGCAGAAAGATTAAAAAAAAAAAATTGAAAATTAAAGCATAGGGAAAAAATATCAAACTAATTGCAAAAAAAAAAAAAGCAGGAGTGTGACAATATTAATCTCAAACAAAATAAACTTAAAGAAAAACACAGTATAAGAGACAAAGAAGGTTAGAGTCAAGAGAACATAACCATCATAAATATATTTTCTCCCAATGAAAGAGTTTCAAAGTACATAAAGCAAACCCTAATAGAATTGAAGAAAGAAAAAGACAACTCTACAATAATAGTGGGAGATTTTAATACATCACTTGTGAAAAAGGACAGAACAAACAGAAAGAAGCTCAGCAAAAACACAGAGGAAATGAACAACACAATCAACCAACTTAATATCATAGATATGTACAGAGCATTCAATCCAATAGCAGCACAATACACATTATTTTCCAGTACACACGGAATATTCTCCAGAATAGACCATATGTTAAGCCACACAGCAAGTCTCCATAAATGTAAAAACAACAAAATATTACAAAGCATCTTCTCAGACTACAATGTTATAAAATTAGAAATCGCATATCAAGGAAAAAATCATATATGTGCTTAAATGCAAATTAAAAGTGAAATTTTAAAAATCCTAGAAACAAATGAAAACGAAAACCCAACATACAAAAACATTTGAGACACAGCAAAAAACAGTGCTGAGAGGACAATTTATTGCAATAAATGCGCACATCCAAAAAGAAGAAAACCAAAATTAATACACTAACACAACAATTAGAAAAAGAGTAACAAATTAAAGCTACAGCCACCAAAAGAAAAGAAATAATAAAGATGAGAGCAGAAATAAATGAGATAGAAAACAGAAAAACTATACAAAAATAAACAAGACAAGAAGCTGATTCTTATGAAAAGATTAAAATTGACAAACCATTGACAAATTTAACAAAAGAGAAGAGTGAGAAGACAGAAATATCATGTATAAGAAACCACATGGGTGACATCACAATAGAATCAATGGAAATAAAAAGGATAGTAACACAGTACTATGAAAAGTTGTACTGCAACAAATTTACAAATCAAGAGGAAATAGATACAGTTTTAGAAAAACACAACGTACCTAAACATACACAGCGTGAAATAAAAACTTCAATAGACCTGTAACAAAATAAGAAATCGATCAGGTTATCAAAAATTCCTAATCAAAAGAAGTCCAGACACCAATGGTTTTACTGGTGAATTTTACCAAACATTCAAAGAAAAGATGACACCTATTCTACTCAAACTACTCTGGGATATTAAAAAGTATGGAAATTTTCCTAATACATTTTATGAAGCAAGCATAATCCTCATACCAAAACCAGGGAAGGACATCACTTAAAAAGAAAATTACAGACCAATATCCCTCATGAATGCAAAAATCCTCAATTCTCATTTCTCAACCCTAGCCACTAGAACTCAACAACACATAAAAAAAAAAATAATAATAATACATTATGACTAAGTGGAATTCATACCAGGGATGCAAGGATGGTTCAGTATTAGAAAAACAATCAACATAACTTATCACATAAATAAAAGTAGAACAAAAGACGCATGATTATATTGGTTGATGCAAAAAAAGGCATTTAACAAAATCCAACACACATTACTGATAAAATTGCTCAACAAAGCAGGAATAGAAGATAAATCCCTCAACATAATTAAAGGCATACATACAAAATGAACTCAATATTACTATCAATGGAGAGAAACTGAAAGCATTCCCTTTGTGAACAGGAACTGCACACGGATGCCCTTTATCACCTCTCCTATTCAATATTGTGTTGGAAGTCTTAGCAGGAGCTATAAAGCAAGAAAGAGAGATTAAAGGTCTCCAAATGGCAAATGAGAAGTAAAACTCTCTCTATTTGTAGATGATCTGACCCTATATATATGAAATCCCAAAGACTCAGCAAAAAAACTACTGGAACTAATTGGAAAATTCAGCAAAGTGGCAGGGTACAAGATTAACATACAAAAATCAATTGGATTCCTATATACTAATAAAGACAGCACTGAAAAGGAAATTAGTAAAACCATACCATTTATAATAGTCACCCAAAGGATGAAATATTTAGGAATAAATCTAACCAAAGAAACAAAAGACCTGTACAAAACAACTACAAAACACTATTACAAGAAACCAAAAGAGATTTACAAAAATGGAAGAATATACCATGCTCATGGATAGGCAGAGTTAACATTGTGAAAATGTCAATACTACCCAAAGCAATCTACAGATATAATGCAATCCCAATCCAGATTCCAACAATATTCTTTGAAGAGATGGAAAAAAATGGTCACAAAGTTGATATGGAAGGGAAAAAGACCCCAGATTAGTAAAGCACTTTAAGAAGCAGAACAAAGTTGGAGACATCTCACTTCATGATTTAAAAACTTACTACATGGCCACAATGGTTAAAACAGCCTGATAGTTGTACAATGAAAGATACATAACTCAATGTAACAGAATCGACAACCCAGAAGTTAATACAGTCACCTGATCTTTGACAAAGGGCCAAAATACAGTGAATGGGGAAGAGATAATCTCTTCAACAAATGGTGCTGGCAAAACTGGAAATTCATTTGCATCTCACACCATATACTAAAACTAGCTCAATATGGATTAAAGACCTAAATGTAAATCCCAGAACTTTAAAGGTCATTAATGGACATATAGGGACAAACTTAAAGGCTCTAATACACAGCATACATAGACTCTCAAACATGGCAAAAAACACACAAACAATAGAGGACAAAACAGATGACTGAGATATATTAAAAATGAGAAACTTTTGTGATTCTAAAAATTTCACCAAAAGAATAAAAAGTGAGCCCACAGACTTGGAAATAAATTTTGCAATACATATCAGAAAAGGGACTACTTTCTAAAATCTATAGGAAATTATAACCTCTCTTCAAGAAAAAGACAACCCAATTGAAAACAGGGCACAAGACATGAACAAACACTGCACCAAGGAATACATCCAGGCAGCAAACAAACATATGAAGAAATGTTCAAGATCATAGCCATTGTTGTTTTGTTGTTGTTAGGTGCCATTGAGTCGTTACTGACTCATAGCAACCCTATGCACAACAGACTTTAACTTTGCCCCGTCCTTGCCAACCTCACAATCGTGAGGCCAAAAGGACCAAAGACAGAAACAATATAAAAGCAGAGACAGAAACCACCAATCAAAAACAAAAGTAAAATTGTGATTGACACTGTCCACTGGCCTTTGCTGTGTAGGCAGGGATAAAGGGTCCCGGCCAGGTCAACTTTGGGCCTGGGTCCCAGAGTCAAGATGTCATAAGAAGCAGCCTGCAGGTTTCATCTCTATGCTGTTGGAAAACTGTGGGTGCAATGAGGGATGCTTTTGGTGGTATGCTACCACTGCTGGGCAGTAAGGGTGGATTGGAGTAAAGAAGAAAGATATGTGAAAAATGAAAAATCGGTCACACTGCTCCCTCTAGACACGCAGCTCTGCGGCTACTAGTGCTGGGTCACTGCCTCCTCTTGGCTGCGGCCCCGCCCTCTGACTTGAAGACTTCTGGCTGCTGGCTACCACGGCTGTATCGATTCAGAAATCACAGTATTTTGCTTCCACAGGCAGATGTTTTTTCACAGGTGGGCCCAGTTAACTGGCCCCTGGAACTTTAAACAAGATTCAAAGCTCTGCAGCTGTTCTGAGGACCGCTCTTTCTCTGCTTTTTTTTTTTGTTTGTTTTTTGTTTTTTGTTTTGGCAGAGGAACTTTCAGTATCTGTCTCTGCTTACCTGCCCCCAAACCAGAAGTCTGCATTTATTTCAAGCAGATTTGTTTGTTCTTCTGGAAGTCCATGACATATTTAATATTCTCCAGCACCATAACTCAAATGCATCAATTCTTCTACAGTCTTCCTTATTCTTTATTCAACTTCCACATTCCTATGAGGCAACTGAAAATACTATGGCTTAGTTCAGGCTCACCTTAGTCCTCAAATTGATATCTTTGCTGACTGTTCTTGCCTTGATAGATCAAAGAAAACAGCTTGCTTGTTATTGTCACAGCCAAACAGTCTGATCTCCCCACCCTTGAGCCCTCCCACTGGTCTTTCTGTTCCTCTAGCCTTTCTGGGTTGGTATGCATGTCTTTTCAATTGGGAATTTCCCACCTCCACACATTCTGGTTGGGGCTCAGGATTCTACCTAAGGCCCAATACTCTGCAAAGGTTTCATAAGAAGCCTATTTCCCAGGACACATTATAGTCCCCTTTCAGATAATTCAGTCATTTATAGGTTGAAGACAGGTTTATATGTTTTCTGTAATCATATTTCCCAATATTCCTTCCTATCCACATAAATGTCTATATTATAATAGTAGGCAGAGGAAACCAATATCCACAAAACAGTCAAGCACCTTGAAGGGGGACCAATTAACAACATCCTTATCAATGGAGAGAAGATTGAAGTTGTCAAAGACTTCATTTTGCTTTAGTCAACCATCAACACTCATGGAAGCAGCAGCCAAGAAATGAAATGACGTATTGCATTACTCAAATCTGCTGCACAGGACTGTTTTAAAGTGTTGAAGTGCAACAATGTCAGTTTGAGGACTAAGGCGTGCCTGACCCACACCATGGTATTTTTAATAACCTTATATGCCTGTGAAAGTTGGACAATGAATAAGGAAGACTGTAGAAGAATTGATGTATTTGAGTTATGGTGTTGAAGGAAAATATTGAAAGTACCATGGACTTCCAAAAGAATAAATAGATCTGTGTCAGAAGAAATACAGCCAGAGTTCTCTTTGGAAGATAGGATGGCCAGATTTCATCTCTCATACTTTGGACATGTCAGGAGGGACCGGTCCCTGGAGAGGTATATCATGTTTGGTAGGGTGGAGTGTTGGAGAAAAAGAGGAATATCCCCAGGGTAGCAGCAAGAAAACACAATTAAAGATTTCAACACATGTCCAAAAACAGAAAAAAAGTAACTGAGACAAAGAGCTGGAAGCAGACACAGATTTTCCAGTAGAAGAGCAGGCTCTGGATCTGCCTGAGAAGGAATTCAGAGGAATGATATGGCAACAAATTCAAATGCTCCAAAAAGGAGTGGAGGAAAATAAAGAAGAAGTCAGAAAAGTGCTACAGGAGCAAACAAACAAAATAGGGCATTGGAAACGACCAAAAACCTGCAAAGAGAAGTCCAGATGATTAATAATAAAATATCAGAAATGGACAATACACTGAAAGGACAAAGGAGTAGAATGGAAGAGATGGAAGCCAGAACCAGCGAGCTACAAGACAAATCTCTCAATACTGCTAAGATAGAAGAGCAAGGAGTAAAAGAAGGGGAAAATATAGGAAAAGAGATACAAGTGGTGAGGAGGTCACATGGATGGCAGGATACAACAGACTGTCTTAAACTCAGGGAAAACTTAATAGACTATAGGGTAACCCCCCAAAAAATGAATACTTCACAACTTACCATGAAAAGGAAGATCCAAGCAGAACAAGGAAACATTAAAACAAAGAAGAAACCAACAAAAAATAGCACAAAAAAACATGAATACAACACAAGAAGGCATGCAGAACAAAGGAACAAACAGCACCACAAAAATTAACATAATGACAGCAGTTAATCCATGCCTATCGATAATTACACTGAATGTCAATAGATTAAATGCACAGTGAAGAGACAGAGAGTGGCTGAATGAATAAGAAAACAAGACCCTTTAATATGCTGCCTGCAAGAGACAAAAACAGACTAAAAGTTAAAGAATAGGAAAAAGTATACCAAGCTAACAGCAATAAAAAATATGAGCAGGAGTGGCAATACTAATCTCTGATAAAATTAACTTTAAGGCAAAAACCAGCATAAGAATCAAAGAAGGACATAACCATAATTAACATCTATGCTCCAAATGAAAGAGCACCAAGATATATAAATAAAACCCTACTAGAATTGAAGAAAGAAATAGATAAATCTACAATTATAGTGGGGGATATTAATATGCCACTTTTGAAAAGGGATAGAGCAACCAGAAAGAAACTCGACAAAGCTACAAAAGAACTAAACAACACAATCAAACAACTTTACCTCATAGATATATACAGAGCATTCAACCCAACATACAGCCTACATTACTCTCAATGGATTGAAACGGAAAGCCTTCCCTCTGTGAACAGGAACAAGACAAGGATGCCCTTTGTCACCACTCCTATTCAATATTGTGCTGGAAGTCTTAGCCAGAGCTATATAGAAAGATAGGGAAATCAAGGGCATCCAAAATGGCAAAATAGAAGTAAAACTCTATCTATTTGCAGATGATATGATTCTATATATAGAAAATCTCAAAAACTCAGTTAAAAATCTACTATACCTCATTGGAGGATTCAACAAAGTGTCAGGGTGTAAGATCAACATCCAAAAATCAATTGGATTCCTCTATACCAATGTGGTTACGAATTGAGCTGCGAACCTTAAGGTCAGCGGTTCGAAACTACCAGCTGCTCCGCGGGAGAAAGATGAGGCTTTCTATTCCCGTAAAGATTTACACCCTCGGAAACCCTGTACATGGTTGCTATGGGTCGGAACCGACTCAATGGCACATAACAACAACAACAACATACCAATAACGACAGTGCTGGAAAGGACATTAAGAAAACAATACCAGTTAAAATAGTCACCCAAAGTATGAAATATCTAGGAATGAATGGAACCAGAGAAACAAAGAACCTATGAATAAAAAACTACAGAACACTACTACAAGAAACCAAAAGAGACTTATAAAAATGGAAGACTATACCATGCTCCTGGATAGGAAGGCTTAACATTGTGAAAATGTCAATACTGCCCAAAGCAATTTACACATATAATGCAATCCCAATCCAGATTCCAATG
>NW_006408719.1:3072081-3073955 GCF_000296735.1 Chrysochloris asiatica | reverse complement strand
TTCCAATGACATTCTTCAAAGAGATGGAAAAAACAATTACAAACTTTATATGGAAAGGAAAGAGACCCAGGATAAGCAAAGCACTGCTTAAGAAGAAGAACAAGTGGGAAGACTCTCATTTCCAGATTTCAAAATTTACTACACGGCTACAGTGGTCAAAACAATCTGGTACTGGTATAATGACAGATACATTGATCAATGAAACAAAATTGAGAATCCAGAAATTAACTCATCCATATATAGCCAACTGATTTTTGACAAAGTACCTAAGTATATTGCATGGGGAGGAGATGGTCTCTTCAACAGATGGTGCTGGCAGAATTGGAAAACTACATGCTAAAGACTGAACCAAGACTTTTACCTCGCGCCTTACACAAAAATGAACTCACCATGGATTAAAGACCTAAATGTGAATTCCAGAGTTACAAAGACCATCAATGAAAAAATGTGAGAGCTCTAATACAGGCCATACACAGACTACCAAACATTTTGAAACACAAACAAAAATAGACAAAACAGATCAATGGGACATACTAAAAATTAAAAACTTATGTGCATCAAAAGACTTCATCAAAAGACTAAAAAGTGAGCCCACAGAATAGGAAAAAATCTGTTGCAATGACACATCAGACAAAGGACTAATTTCCAAAAATGTATAGGAACCTACAACACCTCTACAAGAAAAGGACAAATAACCCAATTTTAAAAATGGGCACAGGACATGAATAAACACTTCAGCAAGGAGGAGATCCGGACAGCAAACAAACATATGATGAAATGTTCACAATCACTAGCTATTAGAGAGATGCAAATCAAAACAGCAATGAGATATCATCTCACACAAGCAATAACAGCAAATATTAAAAAAGAAAAAAAAAAAGAAAAAGAAAAAAAGTAGAGGACAATAAATGTTGGCGAGGATGTGGAGAGACTGGGACCTTCCTACATTGCTTGTGGGATTGCAAAATGGTCCAACCACTCTGGAAAACAATATGGCGCAGAAGGTTGAAAATAGAGATACCTTATGATCCAGCAATTCCTCTACTTGGTATTTACCACAAGAAGTACATGCCACAACACGAATAGATATATGCACACCAATGTTCATAGCAGCACTATGTACAATAGCAAAAAGATGGAAACAACCTAAGTGCCCATCTATGGAAGAATGGATAAACAAATTTTGGTACATACACACAGTGGAATATTATGCTACCTTGAAGAACAACAAGGAAGCTGCAAGACCTCGAATAACATGGATGAACCTTGAGGACATTATGTTGAGTGAAATTAATCAGTCACAAAAGAAGAAATACGGCATAGGTCCATTATTGTAAAAGATTAAGAAAAGCACCCACACTAAAAGGGAAATAAAATTTATCTTTTATTTGTTTGTTGGATGTTGGGGTGTATGGGGTGGGGGGAGGGGGAGGGAGGGGAAGGTAGAGCACAGGGTAGGGAATAGAAATAGGATAGTTTGGGTGCTGGGGGGCATACACTAGAAGGGGGAGGGGAAAGGAAAAATAAGGTGGGTGGGAGAATAGGTAGGCAGGTTTACATGGGCTAAATAAAACAGAGGTAAATAACGATGTAAGCACTAACGTGGAACAACAGGGCTCATGGATACAAAGATTGAGGCATGGTTTGAATGGGTAAAATTGGGGACATGATGTTAAGATGCTTGGCTGTCTTTTGAATCTTGGTTTCCCTTGCCTACTCTTTTAAAATAGACACTTGAAGGGGAGAGAGAGGAATAGCCAGAAACATCACCAGAGAAAGCTTGTAAGTCTGTCTTCAGCCTTACCTAAAATGGGGGTAGAATTTGCCCAACGAAGGAGGCTCCCTGCAGAGCCTTTGCATTGCACAAGACCATT
>NW_006408719.1:3019093-3071496 GCF_000296735.1 Chrysochloris asiatica | reverse complement strand
CAGTCATATGGTCCTGCTGCTGGCCACATTGGTCACTGCTAAGGGGAAGTGGGGTAAAAACAGCAATGAATTTGTGAACTAATTCTGACCACATTTAATAGACTCCTGTTAACCTGAATTGAGATCTGGTTAACCAGCAGTATGAGGAGACCTGGGGACTCCTGGGCCCAGGAGCAGGGACATGGCCCCAGAGGACTAGAACGGAGTGTGAAGCATCCAGCTGATATGAAGTGAGGGCACATGCACAAGATCACCCACATTCACAGATAGTACCCATTTGAGCTGGCATCAATGGCTGGATGATCAGAACACAACTAGAGGAAGAAAGAATGGGGGGGGGAAGTAACCCACTATAAGTGGATGAACTCGACCTATGCTTGTGGATGCAGTATGACAAAGGAGCAGACAAATCTCTACAGTGAGGATCATTCCCACCCCTATGATACACAGGGTCAACAGGGATAGGGATCTTAGACATTGACTACCCAAAATGGGGGGACTACAAAGGCAAGAAGTGACTGGCTTACTAGCTTTCAGTAGGGAAACTAGCTCCAGAGGATGCAGGGAAAGGTAGAATCTCCACTGAATTGTTTCCAAACTGTCTGGAGGGAGTTGATAAAAGGTGGGGGGGAGGGGGGGGGGAGAGGGGAAAAGATTCCTATGATTCAATAGGGAATGATTGCTGTGGCCAAGCAGTATTACAAAAAAGAACCTTTTTATGAGGTCTCCAAAATGAGCTAGCAAGCAGTCTAGGGGGGAGTCTTTTGTTATGCTTGAAGTTTGGACCTTGGTGGACCAACCTTTCCACAAGTTGTTGTTGTTGTTGGGTGCCATCAATAGTAAGTTCCCATCCACACTGACCCATTGTAGGCTTTCTGGGAGCTGCTGGTGAACTTGAACTGCCGAACTTTCAGCTCGAGCTTACTTTGCACTCCAGCGAATTTACCCACAGCACCACACCAGGGCTCCCACAAGTGGATGTAAATCTTCTGGACTTCCAAAAATAAATTCCTCAACCCATGTGAAGAATGTCCCAAAATTGCTAGTCTAAAAAGAAGTTGGGAAACTTCCAAAATATATTGGTTTAGGAGGGCCAGGGGAGAAAATAAGTGGCCTCACACAGCCTTATCAAAGGCTAATCTGGTTCAGAGGTGGGTCACAAATGGATCAAAATAGTCCTTGCTATCCTGGCGCTGGGAGTACTGGTGTGGCACTGTGGGTTGGTTCGCTGGACTGTGAGGTGAGTTTGAACCACAAGGTCGGCAGTTTGGGCTCATCATCCGTTCCTCAGAAACCCTACACAGCTTTGCTATGGGTCGGAACCAACTCAACAGCACTTAACAGCAACAACAACAAAGAATCTTAATAGATAAGTAATAATATCTATAATTTCTGTTTACTCATTTCTAAATATGTTACTGAATGAGAGAATATTTGTGGATAAGTTTTTGTAAAGAACAAAAGTAAAAAAAAATGCTATTTTTATTATACTTGTTGTATTTTTACAGTTGAAAAGCAACATAATATTAAAAACAAACTTTGTCATTATACTTAGAAAGTTAATGTTAAACATTAAAACAAAATAAATTATATTGGCACTGGACAAAATTTTAAAAATGCAGCTGGAATGCTCCTTAAAACCAGTTGTTGTTGTTAAGTGTCATCAAGTCAATTCTGGCCCATGCGAACCTGTATAGGGTTTCTGAGGAGCAGCTGGTGAGCTTGAACTGCCGACCTTGCAGTTCAAACAGCTTTGCAGTCTGGTGTATTAACCCACAGTGCCACACCAGAATTCCAGTAGTAGTAGCTCAAAATACCAACTGAGAGGGAAGAAGTCTTCACATCAAGTATCAATCCTATCCCCTATTTATTTAGGTTTGATAGTGGCGGGCAACTCCGACATTGGCTACCTAAAATGGGGAGGCTATACAGGCATGAAAGAAGTTCTGGTAACGTAGTGGTTATAAATAGGGCTGTTAATCTCATGATCAGCAGTTCTAAACTACCAGCTGTTCCAGGGGAAATAGATGAGGCTTTCTGCTCCCGTAAAGATTTACAGCTTCGGAAACCCTGTACAGGGTCGCTATGAGTTGGAACCGACTCCACGGTACATAACAACAACAACAATACAGGCATGAAGTGACTGGCTTACAAGTTTTCAAGAGGGATTTTGGTTTCAGGGTGTTCAGGGGAAGGTAAAATCCCCACTGAATAGTTTTCATTTTGTCTAGATGGGTCTGGTGAAAGGACTGGGGATAAGATTCTTATGATTCAATAGTAAATAATTGGCTAATTATGATTGTCACAACTGTAAACGTAGAAGTGTTGTAACAAAAAGGGGGGAGTAGTTACTCTTATGGTCCAGGAACAGAGAACCCTAAAGCCCTAGGACCATCAAGGGAGAAAGCACAAGTGGAATGTGGAACCCTATCCAGAAACACAGTGGCACCAGAAATGGAGGCAGAGATGAGAGCGTGGAGAGATAGAGCACCTGAGAACTCTAGACTCATGGAATGAGAAAGGCTGTGTGCAGCCAGCAGGCAGGCTTGCAGAATGTGCCCTTTGGTTGTTTAGATAATTATATATTCCTGAGTGTTTTTGTGTACATCCCCCTCCCAAAAAAAAAAACTAGAACAAAACAGAGGGAATAGAAAGTACCGTTGAATGATGGTGCGTGGAGGAGATTGTAATCATTGCAATGAAACGATGAGTGTAAAACCGATGTTCTCCCATGTAAACTCTCACTCGATTCACAATAATAACTTTTTTAAAAGTCTGTATGGCAAGACATTATCTCTTATACTTTGGACATGTTATCAAGAGGGACCAGTACGTGGAGAAAGATATCACGCTTGGTAGAGGAGGGTCAACGAAAAAGAGGGAGACCCCCCAACTAGATGGATTAACACAGTGGCTTGTTGTTGTTGTCAAGTGATGTCAAGTTAGTTCCAACCCATAGTGAACCTGTATAGGGCTTCCAAGGAGCGGCTGGTGAGTTTGAACCGTCAACCTTGTGGTTCAAGCCAACATTATTTTCCAGTTCTTTATCCTACAGTACCACACCAGAACTCCTAACACAGAGGTTGTTGTTGTTGTTAAGTGCCATAGAGTCGATTCCAACCCATAGCAACCGTGAACAGGGTTTCTGAGGCTATAAATCTTTATAGGAGCAGAAAGCCTCATCTGGTAGCAGAGCTCAAATGTAACAATTGTGAGGATGAAGCAGGACCAGGCAGTGTTTCGTTCTGTTGTGCATAGGCTAGCTATGATTTGAAAATGACTGGATGGCACCTAACAACAATAGCTCTCAGTCTCTTTGTATCCTTGGGTCTAAGATGTGTCTCTTGCATACAAGATAAAAATGGATCATGGTTGTTTTGTTTTGTTTCATTTTCCCATCTCTGCCCTTTGAATGGAGAGTAATTACTGAAAATGAAGGACCTACTTCATTCATTTTGCTAATTATTTTCATGTGTCTTGTTTCTTCTTTGTCCCACTACTCCCATACTTTTGTTATTTTTTTCTGTTTAGCTGCTTTGCTGTGTATATATTGAGTCTTTTTTATTTGCTCCTTCTTCCTTTCTGTGTATATAAGAAAATTCTATATCAGAAAGATGCTTACCTATGCTTTATTGACTACGCAAAGGCTTTCAATTGTGTGGATCGTGACAAGCTATGGACAACATTGAGAAGTATGAGTATTCAAGAACACTTAATTGTACTTCTGAGGAATCTGTACATGGACCAAGAAGCAGTTGTTCGAATAGAACATGGGAACACTGAATGTTTTAAAATGGGGAAAGGTGTGTGACAAGGTTGTGTTCTTTCACCATACTTATTCAACCCTTATGCTGAGCAAATAATACGAGAAGCTGGGTTCTATGAAGAAAAACGTGGCATCAGGATTGGAGGAAGACTCATTAACAACCTGCGATATGCAGATGATACAACCTTGCTTGCTGAAAGTGAAGAGGACTTGAAACATTTACTGATGAAGATCAAAGAGCACAGCCTTTGGTATGGGTTTCAGCTCAATGTCAGGAAAACAAAAATCCTCACCACTGGACCAATAAACAACATTCTTACCAACGGAGAAAAGATTGAAGTTGTCAAGGACTTCTTTCTTCTTGGATCAACTATCAACATTCGAAGAAGCAGTAGTCAAGAGATCAGACGACGTATTACATTGGGCAAATCTGCACAGGAACTTTTTAAAGTGTTGAAGAGCAGAGATGTCAGCTTGAGGACTAAGGTGCGCCTGACCCAAGCCATGGTATTTTCAATAGCCTCATATGCATGTGAAAGTTGGACAGTGAATAAGGAAGATCATAGAAGAATTGATGCCTTTGAGTTGTGGTGTTGGAGGAGAATACTAAAAGTGCCATGTACTGCCAAAAGAACCAATAGATCTGTTTTGGAAGAAGTGCAGCCAGAGTGCTCCTTGGAGGCCAGGATGGCTAAGCTTTGTCTCTCATACTTTGGACATATTGTCAGGAGGGAACAGTCACTGGAGAAGGATGCCGTGCAGGGTAAGATGGAGTGTTAGAGAAAAAGAGGAAGACCCCCAACGAGATGGATCAGCCAGGTGGCATCATTGATGGTGTCAAGTGTGGCAGCGGTAGTGAGGTTGGTCCAGGACCTGACATTGTTTCGTTCTGCTGTGCATGGAGTCGCTATGAGTCGGTTCTGACTCGATGGCATCTGACAACAACAAGAAAATTCTAAGCATTTTCTTAGTTGTTACCACACATATTACCTTGAACAACTTGTAATTACACCAATTTATTTCAGATTAATAGAAATAGAAACATTTAGCATACAAAAAATATGTATCATAAAATAACATACCCTAACTGTATTTGTCTTGCTTTCCTTATTCCATTTCCATTGTTGAGTCACACCCTATTTCTGATAGGTTTAATTTGTACTTATTTCTTACATACTTGCTGTTGTATTGTGTGTGGAACCTCACTCTCTGGAAATAGCATATTCTTGGTCCTTAGGCAAGGGTAAGTAAAAAAAGTATTGCTATTGGGGCTCCAAGGAGCAGTATTGCACTGCTAATCACAGGATTGGTGCCTCAAACCCACCAGCCACTCTAAGGGAAAAAGATGAGGCTTTCTGCACCAGTAAAGATTTACAGACTCTAAGACCCCAGCGAGCAGTTCTATTCTGCCCTATATGGTCACTACGTGTTGGAATAGACTGAACAGCGGAAAGTTTGATTTATTGGAGTCCCAGTTCATACATGTATGGGCATATTGCAAACAAAATGTGTTTTAAAATGTCTCTGTGAATGTCTAGTGCGCTTTCCTTTCCATCTGGAAAACTACCTTAAATAATACTTTCAAAACAGGTCTGGTAGTAATAAATTCCCACAGTTTTATTTATTTGAGAATATCTTGCTATCTTCCTCACTTTTTAATGACAATTTTGTTGAGTAAAGACTTATTGGTTCACAATTGTTTTCCTTAAATGCTTTATATATCTTGCTCCATTGTCTTCTCGTCTCCAGGGTATCTAAGGAGAAATCCTCACTAATTCTTATGAGGGACACTTGATAGATTATATTATGATTTTCTCTTGCTGCTTCCAAAATTCTCTGCTTGTTTCTGATTGTTTTATTTTTTTCAGTAATTATATTTAAAAGTTTGTTAGTGTAAACCTCTTTGTATTCCTTCTGCTTGAAGTTCATCTAACTTCCTGGATTTGCAGGTTTGGGAAATACTTTATCATTGTTGTTGTTAAGTGCCATCAAATAGGTTTCAACTCATAGCGACCCTGTATAGGGTTTCTGAGGAGTGGCTAGTGAGTTTATACTGCTAACCTTGCATGCAAACTGACCTTGAGATCCAGTGCAGTATCCTACAGTGTCACATCTCTTTGAAAATTATGTCCATGCATTTTTTATATTTTTATTTTTTTTACTATTTCATTGTTCTGGAATTCCAATAAACCTGATGCTGGATATCTCAGTTGAATCCCACAGTTTCATTGACAGTTTTTAAATTTTTCTTTGTTTTCTCATTTGTCTTGATACTTCATATGTTTATTACTGTCTTCTTAGCTTATCCTATCATCTTACTGCTTAAATCTGGGTTTAATTGCTGAATTATCTTGTACTTGCCAATAACAATATATTATTATTCAATTCCAGTGTTTAACTTTGGATTTTAAATGTTAGAAATCTCCTAATTGACATTCTGATTTTTTTAAATCTCCACTAATTTAATTTCTGTGTTCTTTGCTTTATTTTAACATAGTTTCCTGGAGGTTCTCTGTTTTTTCCATTAGCCTGGTCTCCGTTTGGAGAAATTTACACTTCCTCATGGTTTTCTTTCTTTATTTTTTCAAAAACGTAAATTTCTGTGTATTCATGCCTAATCTTGAAAAGTTGTGTAAACAATTTTTTTTTCTATCTTCCTCCATCATTCGCACAATTTTTTTTTGTCAGGTCCAAATGTAATTGAAATGAGTTAGGTAGCTTATTCTACTCACCCCTTCGTCTCTGGTGGCTGCGGGTCTGTGCCTGGAAAGCACTGTCTCCTGTGCGGGGAGCGCCAAGAGGGAACACTGGTCCTGGGAGAGCTTCTCAGTTGGCAATTTTCTCAATCTCATCCAAGTCGTCTGTGTCCAGTCTTTCTAACTTCTTATTAAAATGCTCCTGGGTCATGTTGAGAATGTTCATGCTGTGCTTGCTGTCTACCAGGTTCACAGCCAGGCCCCTCTTGCCAAAACGGCCTGTTCCGGTGCAGGTAAGTCACATTGTCTGGGTTCCCATCTTTGTCCATGGGAAGGTCAAAGTTGATGACAACAGACACTTGTTCCACATGGATACCGCGGGCACACACATTGGTGGTCACCAGAACCTTCTCTTTGCCCTCTCTGAAGCGCTCAATCACCGCAGTTCTCTGTTCCACCACCATTTTGCCACTCAACAGAGCCACCTGGTGGCCTTCTTTGGAGAGCTCTGCTGCCAGCCAGCTGGCTGTCTTGGGAGTGTGGCAGATCATGGCTTGGGCAATGGTGATGGCTCCGTAGAGGTTACAAGAGGCCTGGAACTTCTCAGCTCTGTTAGTGCACAGGACATAATATTGCTTGATGGTGTCCAAGGTCTCCTCCTCACGCTTCAGTTTGATAATATTTGGGTCTGGAACCACTTTCTGGCAAACTTCCACATGGAGTCTTCGAAGGTGGCAGAGAAGAGCAAAATCTGTCAGTTCCTGGGTAGCATCCTCGGGATACGGATGCTCTGATCTTGGTGGCCCTGAGTTGCTATCATCACGTCAGCCTCATCCAGAACAAACACCTTGATCTTCTTGGGGTCGATGAACTTAAGCTTGGAGCACCAGTCCAGTATGGTCCCAGGAGTGCCAATGACAATCTGCTCGCCGATTTTGTGACCTCTTTTCAATTTATTGCCTCCAACAACATAGGCTAGCTTCAGTTTCGGGTAAAACTTGCCCATCTGCTCAATCACTTTTCCTGTTTGAAGGGCAAGTTCATATGTCTGGGCGAGGTACAAACACTGGGGCTATCTGTTTGTGGGTTCTACTTGGCTGAACATGGCCAACACAAAGGCAGCTATTTTCCCAGTACCCGAATGAGACTGGGCAATCAAGTTCTGTGGGGGTTTGGAAAGCATCAGCGGCAGTGCATTCTCTTGTATCTTGGAGGGACGGTTGAAGCCCATGGCATAGACTCACTGGAGAAGCTGTGGTTTCAGCCCGAGCTCTTCAAAAGACTTCACAAAGTAGAGGGGAGAATTTGGATCCCACTGCAAGACTTCCACCTGGTTTGTGTTATCCACAAGGTTGCTTCTGATCAGCTTGTTGAGTAAGGACTGGGCAGCTCTGTCCTCTTTTTCTTCTTCATCTGTCTTCTCTGTATTAGCATTGGTCTTGACAACAGCACCACTGGCATCTGGTTTGATTTTGTCTTCCTTAAGATTCAAGTTGCTCAAGTCACCCACAGGTAGGGAGAGGGTAAACCGCCCCAGGGCACGGCCTCGGAAGCGCCTGGCAGCCCCTGCCATCGCCCCTCAGCATGGCGGTTACACTCTGTCAATGGCCTCCTCGGAGCTCCCTCGTTGTTTTCTTTTGATTGGGCCATCTTTATGTATGATCTTGTGTGCTTTGTGATATTTTGTTACTGTTGTTGAACATGGAGCATTTGAGTATCTTAATGTGATCACATGAATTTCTAGGTATTTTATTTCCACCTTATTCCATTAAGTTCCACTAGAGGGCACTCTGGACCGTTGGTTCTCCAAGCACTTTAGGGATGCAAGTCTCTCCTCCTTTTATCCTCCTCCCCTCCAAAACCCCCACCCCCACCCCATCCACCCCACCACAGTCAGGTCCATGTGCTGGGTTGTGGCCTTTCCAACATTATTGCAACACTAGGGCGATATTTCATTATGTCTGTCTGTAGGTGTTGGATGTTGCCCTCCCTCTGTGACTGATTGTGCAGGCATAGGAGTGTCCTACTTACAAGTGGAATGAGTGGGATACAACTTTCCTATGGTAGTGGAGAGTGCTGTGTATCCTTCCTGAATAGGAAACCTTAAGCAGGTTGTCCTGCAGTGTCTGGTTGTTAGGTAAAGAGCTTGTTGGTTCCCAGTGAGCTGTCTGATAAAAAGTTCTTACCCTGGTTCATGGATGGGTCTTACAGCTAATCTATAGACTAGGGTCCTAGAGCACTCCTGCCTCTGTTCAAAGAGAGACACAATAGAACTTACTTCCAACGCTGCAGCTTTCCTGTGACCCTGCCCAAGTATATGTTTAGGTTTCCCTGCTCCTGAAATTCACAGCACTTTAATTGGGCTTGCCTGGATTTCGTAGGTTTCCTGGGCCAACCACACAATCATTGCTATGGCTGAACCCATTGCTGCTGACGTTGTGCCAATCCATATCGCTGGGAGGTCTTCCTTTTTTTCTCTGACCCTCCACTTTACCAAACATGGCATCCTTCTCCAGTAACTGGTACCTCCTGACAGTATGTCCGAAGCATGAAAGATGAAGTGTGGCCATTCTGCCTTCAAAGGAGCTCTCTGCCTATATTTCTTCCAACACAGATCTATGGAAGTCCATGGTACTTTCAATATTCTCCTCCAACACCATAACTCAAATGCATCAATTCTTCTATGGTCTTCTTATTCACTGCCCAACTTTCACGTGCATATGTGATTACTAAATTATATTAGGAATTATATTAGAATTTTATTAGCCATACCATACCTTGGGTCAGGTGCACCTTAGTCCTCAAATCTTTGCTCCTCCACACTTTAAAGAGGTCTTGTGCAGCAGATTTGCTCAGTGCAATACGTCATTCAATTTCTTAACTATTGCTTCCATGGGTGTTGATGGTTGATCTGAGTAAAATGAAGTCTTTGAAAACTTCAATCTTTTCTCCATTTATATGGACGTCGTTTATTGGTCCAGTGGTAAGGATTTTTGTTTTCTTTACATTGAGATGCAACTCATTCCAAAAGTTGTGGTCTTTGATCTTCATCAGTAAATATTTTAAATCCTCTTCGCTTTCAGCAAGCAAGGTTGTATCATCTGCATATCGTAGAGTGTTAATGAGTTTTTCTCCAATCCTGATGCCACAATTTAATTAATATAATCCAGTTTCTCAAACTATTTGTTCAGCATACAGATTGAATAAGTATGGTGAAAGAATACAACCCTGATGCACATCTTTCCTAATTTTAAACCATTTGGTTTTTCCTTGTTCTGTTCGATCACAGACCTTTTAGTTCCTCATGAGCCCAATTAAGTGCTCCGGAATGCTCATACTTTACAATGTTGTCCATAGCTTGTCATGATCCACACAATCGAAAGTCTTTGCATAGTCAATAAGCACAGGTAGATATCTTTCTGGTATTCTCTACTTTCAGCCAAGATCCATCTGATGTCACCAATGATATCTGTCATTCCACGTCCTCTTCTTAATCTGGCTTGTATCATTGGAAGATCTATGTCAATGTATGGTTGCAGCCATTTTTGCATTATTTTTAGTAAAATTTTTCTCACATGGGATATCAATAATATTGTCCAATGATTTCCACATTCCATTGGGTCACCTCTCTTTGGAATGGGCACAAATACAGACTTCATCCAGTCAAGTGGCCAGGTAGTTGTCTTTCAAATTTCTTGGCATAGATGAGTGAGTTCCTCCAGTGCTTCCTCAGTTTGTTGAAAGATTTCAATTTGTAGTCCATCAATTCTCAGTGCCTTGCTCTTTGCCAATGACTTCAATACACTTTGGATTTGTTCCTTTAGGGTCATTGGCTCTTGATCATATGCTACCTCTTGAAATGGTAGAACATTGATCATTTATTTTTGGTACAGTGACTCTGTGTATTCCTTCCATCTTCTTTTGATGATTTCAGCATCATTAAGTATTTTTCCCATAGAATCCTTCAATGCCACATGTCAGGGATTGAATTTTGTTTCAGTTCCCTTAGCTTGAGAAAACCTTTTTTTGTTTTCTAAATCCAGTTCTTTGCACATTTGCTTATAATATTTTACTTTGTCTTCAGGAGCTGATCTTTGACATTTTCTGTTCAGCTCTTGTACTTCTTCACTTCTTCCATTTGCTTTAGCATCTGTACACTGGAAAGCAAGTTTCAGAGCCTCTTCTGACATCCATTTTGGTCTTTTCCTTCTTTCTTGTCTTCACAATGACCTTTTGCTTTTTCCTGTATGATGTTCTTGATGTCATCCCACAAACCTTCTGGTCTTTGGTCTTTAGTACCTAATGCAACAAATATGTTCTTCAGATGATCTCTAAATTCAGGTGAGATATATTCAAGATCATATTTTGACTCTTGTGGACTTGTTTTAATATTCTTCAGCTTCAGCCTGAATTTGCATATGAACAATTGATAGTCTGTTCCACAATCTTCCCCTGGCCTTGTTTTGACTGATGATATGGAACTTTTTCACCATCTTCTTCCACAGATGTAGTCAATTTGATTTCTGTGTATTCCATCTGGTGAGGTCCATGTGTATAGTTGGCTTTTATGCTGTTGAAAAATGGTATTTTCAATGAAGAAGTCATTGATTGGTCATGCAAAATTCTATCATTTGATCAACAGCATTGTTTCTATCACCAGGGCCATATTTTCCAACTATCTATCTTTCCTCTTTGTTTACAACCTTTGCATTCCAATAGCCAGTAATTATCAATAGACCTTGTTGCATGTTTTATAAATTTCTGACTGAAGAAGTTGGTAGAATTATTCAATTTCATCATCACTGACTTTAGTAGTTGGTGTGTAAATTTGAATGATAGTGGTATTAACTGGTCTTCCTTGTAGGCATATCAAAGACAGTGTTGTACTTCATGACTGATCTTGATTTGTTCTTTTTGATGATGAATGTGATGCCATTTCGATTCAATTTGTCATTCCAGGCATAGTAAATCATGTGATTGTCAGATTCAAAATGGCCAATACCAATAAATTTCAGCTCATGAATGCCTAGGATATCAATGTTTATACATTCCATTTCATTTTTTACAGTTTCCAATTTTCCTAGATAGGAATTTTTTTTTTTAATTGAAAACAAAACAAAACATAAAAAAGCAACACACTAAAATTCCAGCCATTCTGTTCTTGACTCTTCTATTTGTCTATTGAGTTCAGGGTGATGCTGTAACGTACATAATTTTCTAACTGTTGTCTGTTCTTGTTGGTTCTCAGTCCACAGAACTTCCTTTAGGATGTTTTTCATAGCAGGGTTGGCTTTAGCAAAATCCCTTAGCTTCTGTTTATTCTGGAATGTTTTGATTACACCATCGTATTTGATTGACAGCTTTGCTGGGTAGAGGATTCTTGGGTGGCAGGGTTTTTTTTCTTTCAGGGTTTTATATATGTCTACCCATTGCCTTCTTGCCTACATGGTTTCTGTTGAGAGATCTGAACTTAATCTGATTTGCTTGCCTTTGTACATTACACTTCTCTTTTCCCTAGCTGCTTTCAGGATCCTGTCCATATCTTTGATTTTGGAGAGCTTGATTATTATATGTCTTGGTGATTGTCTTTTAGAGTCTATCCTTCCTGGGGTTCAATGAACTTCTTGAATGCTTATCTTTTCACTTTTCAGGCTGTTAGGAAATTTTTCTTCCAGAAGCTCTTCAACTATCTCCTTGTGGATTTGTCTGTTTCTTCCTGTTCCGGCATGCCAATAATTCCGAAGTTATTCCTCTTCATGTTGTCCAACATGAATCTTAGGCCTTCTTCAAATTTTTTTTTATCCTTTTTTGTGTTTACTCTTCTATCTTAGTAGTGTTGAGAGATTTATCTTCTAGCTCACTAGTTCTGGCTTCTATCTCTTCAATTCTACTCTTTTGCCCTTTCAGTGTATTGTCCATTTCTGATGTTTTGTTATTAATCATCTGGACCTCTTTCTGTAGGTTTTGAATTGATTCCAATGCTGTTTCTATCTTATTTGATTGTTCCTGTAATGCTTACCTGACTTCCTTATTTTTCTCAACTCCATTGTATAGTGTTTTGATACATTTTATAATAATTTATTCTGAATTCCTTCTCAGGCATTTCCAAAGCCTGCCCATCTTCCAGTATGGAGTGTAGATCTACTTCCAGCTCATTTGCCTCAGTCACTTTATCCCATTTCTGGACATGTGCAGATATGGTCATCTACTTCTGTTTGGGGGGCAATTCTCGAATTATCTGTGGCCTTAATATGTAGATGGGTGTGTATTTTGGTATTTTTTATGCTTTCTGATTGCCTCTAGGTAGATGTGATCAGAAAATGGGCTTCCCTTTTCATTCTTATTCCTGGGAAATTTCAAGGTGCCACTGTTTGTCATTTTGATGTAATTTAGGATTTAATTTTTGGCCTATTTCCTTTTTAGTCTGCCTGTCCTGCTCCACAATTCCCATTCAGGCCTTTTTTTCTAGTTATAAACAGTTCAGGGCCAGCTGTGGCCGTTTGGTTTTAAGTGGAAATTGTCACATTAAATTTCAAGGAGATCTGTGCACATGCGTAGTTGAACCCTCCGAGGGTGGGGCTGGGGTGTCCGCTTGCTCAGGCACCCCTATAGTCACCAGAATGGATATGCACAGACAGCGAGAGTGCAATGAACAGATTAAAAAAAAAAAAAAAAAGAATGTCCACACTTTATCTCCGCAGTTCTGTCAGGCATCCATGGCTGCTCTGATCCTTCCCCCACTGAGTCTCGCCAAAGATGGATTCTCTGGGAGCAGCTGCGCATCTTTAATTAGAAAGCAATGGATTTCTTGCTTCTGTTACAAATTCCCCTAGCTGTAAGCCTTCCAACCTTCTAAATATTCCTTTATACGTGCTTCAGAGTTCTGGCACCATCCCCTGAGCCTGCTTGGTCCAGTATTCTCTGTTGTTGCTGGCGGAACTCCTCACTGCACGTCTACCTGAGCCACCATCTTGTTTGTTCTGATGATGTGTTCTGATTGTGCTTCTTTTAAGACAGATTTGTTGGTTCTTCTGGCAGTCAATGGTGCTTTCAATATTCTTCATCAACACCATAATTCAATTATTTGTCCAGCTTTCATAGGCATATGAGGTGATTGAACATACCATGGCTTGAGTCAAACACACCAGGTCTGTAGTAATTTCAGCACAGATTTCTTTGTACTTCTAGTAGTCTGTGATACTTTTTATATTCTTCTCCAACACTGTAACTCAAATGCACTGATTTTTCTATAGTCTTCCTTCTTCATTTTCCAACTTTCACATGCACATGAGGCTACTGACATCTTTGCTCTTGAACACTTTAAACAAATCATGTGCTACAGACTTTCCTGATGCAATATGTCATTTGATTACTTGACTTCTACTTACATGAGAGTTTATAGTGGAACCAAGCAAAATGAATCATTCATTTGACAGCTTCAGTCTTTTCTTGATTTATCATGATGTTGTTTACTGGTCCAGTGGTGAGGATTATTGTTTTCTTTACATTGAGGTACAACTCATACTGAATGCTGTGGTCTTTGATCTTCAGCAGTAAGTATTTTAAGTCCTCTTTTCTTTCAGCAAGCAAGATTATATCATTTGTGTGTGACAGGTTGTTAATGAGTCATCTTCCAAATCTGATGCCACATTCTTCTTCATATAATCCATCTTCTCAGATTGTTTACTCATCATACAGATTAAGTAAATATGGTGAAAGCATACAACTTTGGTGGACCCTTCGTGATATTCAAATGACTGCTTCTTGGTCTATGTACAGATTGGTCTATGTACAATTAAGTGTTCTGGACTATCCATTATCCTCAATGTTGTCCATAGCTTGTCAGGATCCACACAGTCAAAAGCCTTTGCTTTCAATAAAGCACAGATAAACATCTTTCTGGTATTCTGTGCTTTCAGCCAAGATCAATCTAATGCCAGCAATAATAGTTCTTCTACAGGATTCTTTATTTCTTTCTAAGCCCTCATCAGAATCACCTTTTTTTTTTTTAATGTTTTATTGTGAATTATGTGATCATTTACATGGGAGAACATTAGCTTAAGATTCAGCCTATTGTATATCATTACACTGCCATGGTTACAATCCCCTACATACATCATCAACCAACCAAAGGGTACACCCTGCAAGCCTACCCCTGGTCATCAGTACACAGTCCCTCTCCATATCTGGGTCTAAACTCCCCAGCCACTCCATCTCTCCATGTCATCATCTCTGCCTCCATCTCTGGCATCACTGATTTTCTAGGTAGGGTCCCGCACTCCGTTCATCTCCCTTAATGGTCCCAGGGACCTCTGCTCCTGGACTGCAAAGTAAACTACTCCCCTCCTTTTGCTACAAAACATCTATCTTTACATTCCCAACTCTCACAGTCAGTCCTGATAGTAATTATTCACTATTGTACCACATGAGTGCTATCCCCATCTCCTTTCACCAGCCCCACCCAGACAGATTGGATACCACTCAGTGGAGATTCTACTTTCCTCCGTGCCCTCTGGATCTAGGCTCCCTCTTGAAAGCTTGTAAGCCAGTCACTTCTTGCCTTTGTAGCCCCCCTCGCCATTTTGTGTAGCCAATGTCCAAGTTGCCTATCCCTGTCTACCCTGTGCATTGAGGGGGTAGGAATGATCCTCCCTGTAAAGATTTGTTCCCTCTTTTGAACTACTGCATCCATAGGTGTAGGTCAAGTTCATCAAATTGTATCAGATTACTCTTTTTTTCCTCTTCTATTTGAGTTCTGATCATCCTGCCATTGAAGCCAGGTCAAGTGGGTATTATCTGCAAGTGTGGGTGTTCTTGTGCATATGCCCTCTCTTTTATCAGCTGGATGCTTCACTCTCCACTCTAGTCCTCTGTGGCTATGTCACTGACTCTGGAGTCCCCAGGTCTTGCCAAACTTCCAGCCAACCAGGTCCCACCGGGTTCACAGGAGTCTATTGAACGTGGTTGGACTTAGCTCGCAGCTTCATTACTGTTTTTCCCTCACTTCCCCTTATCTGTGACCAATGTGGTCACCAGTCAGAGCACATGTCTGCTCATGTGTTCCCCTTGAGTCTTAGTCTTGGAAGGGGTTTTCCCTGAGGGGACCTGACCACTTGCCTTGATGTCTACTGGGCAAACAACTTGCTTGTTCTTGGAGTAGTCAGTCAGACTGCCATCATTGTTTTTGCGTTTATCCTGTCAGTCTTTCTTTTAAGAAGTATCTTCTGTTCTTCTAGCTGCTCCGAGTTGGTCTGCTTGTCCTTTCAAGTGGAAATGTCACACCTCAGAAGATTCTGGATGGGGTTCAGGATTCCACCTATGCTCTTCTGCAATGCAGAGGCTCTGCAGGAAGCCTCCTTCACTGGGCAAGTTGTAGCCCCATTTTAGGTATTCCCAGAATCACCTTTAATGCCCGTAATTTCACCAACAGTGAAATTATGCAAAAGTGGCCTAGACTTTTACTATCAAGTTCATCAAAATTCCTCCAGCCTCTACCTCATTACCTAATTCCAAAACCAGCTCTGTATTTTAGGTATTTGTTAGGGCATCACTTCTAACCATTACCAAATTTTGGCATAATTTCTTTGGGCTATCATAACAAAATACCACAAAGTGCTTGGATTTAATAAACAAATTTATTTTCACACAGTTGTGGAGTCTATAAATCTAAAATTAGGGCACCAGCAAGACTATGGTCTATGTCAGTTATAGGGGAGTCCCTCCCTAATCTCATTCAGCTACTGTAACCCTGGATACTTTTTGGTGTAAATTGCTTGTAGTAGATAGATGCTAACACGATGTCAGTCTTTCCCTTAAGTGTGTATATGTCTCTTCTGCTCTTTTTTATAAGACACCACTCAGAAAGCATGAGGTTTTGTACACACCCTACTCCTATATGAGCTCATTAACATAGTCAAAAAGTCCTTATTTTGCAAAACAAAGTCACATTTATGTTTTATGGCTTCAACATATCCTTTTTATTGGGGAGGGAAACACAATTCAAACATTTAAAGGTTACATTTTTCCAATATATACTATAAAAAAAATTAGCACATAAAATCCGCTTTCCTAAATATTACTGCTTCTAGATTAGTAAATAAGTAAAAATATGCAAATTCATTTCAGTAAAATCTAGTTAAATAATAGTGCAGGTAGTGAAACAATTATGGCAAAAATTATGAAATGATACCAAAAAATTGCAATTTTGAAAATAAAATCCTGTGCATCAGAGCTGAATACGTGACCACTTCCTTTCCCCATCCAGCACTATAAGCTGGCATTTTTCATGCAGAGAGCATTCTTCATTCAATATTGTGTTAACTATGTGGGTGGAACATTAAGTACCCGTGGACAGGTCCATTTTGTACTACCCAAATGCCACTGGGACATGAGTTTAGTAGTAATGTCATGTTCCTTGAGATAAATAGAAAAAGACTGGGCACAGACTGCCTGTAGAAACAATATCTGGTAGAGAATGTTCCAGCTATCAGGTTTAATTGTTCATGGAATCATTTGAGAAAATGGCAAATTGAGCAGAGAAGATAAAAGTACATTCAAAAGAGAGGGCACATGCATAAGTAAACCCACATTTCTAGATAATACCCACTTGACCTGGCTTCAATGGCTGGATGATCAAAGCTCAAACGGAAGAATAAAGAAGAGAGGAAAAAGAATAATCTGATACAGTTTGATGAACTTGACATACACCTATGGAAGCAGTAGCTCAAAAGAGTGAACAAATCTTCACAGCAAGGATCATTCCCACCTCTTCCACACACGAAGAGGACAGGGATGGGCAACTTGGACATTGGCTACCCAGAATGGGGGGAGGAAGGGGCTACAGAGGCAAGAAGTGATTGGCTTACAAGCTTTCAAGAGGGTGTGGAGCAAGGTAGAATCTCCACTGAGTAGTATCCATTCTGCCTAGTCAGGACTGATGAAAGGAGATGCAGATAGGTCTCTTGCGATACAATAGTGAATAATTGTTATCAAGACTGATTGTAAGGGCTGGAAATTTAAAGTTAGATGTTTTGGGGCAAAGGAAGGGGAGTGATTAACCTTGCAGTCTAGAAGCGGAGGTCCCTGGGACCATCAAAGGAGAAGAGTGGAGAATGGAACCCTACCCAGAGAAGCAGTGATGCCAGGGATGGAGGCAGAGACGATGACATGGGGAGATGGAGCAGCTGGAGACTTTGGACCCGGAGAGGGAGAGGAGTGATATGCGGACAACCGGGGGGCAGGCTTGTGGGGTATACCCTTTGGTTGATGGATGATGCATGGAAGGGGTTGCAACCATGGCAAGGAAATGATATACGATGGGATCAATGTGAAGCTGATGTTCTCCCATGTAAACTATCACATATTTCACAATAAAGCATTTTTTAAAAAAGTACATTCAAAGAGATCATGAGTAATGGAGTTATATATCAAGTGGTAGAGCAAGGTGAGAGTATAAATGGAAGACAGGAACAGGGAGGTAGTCGTAGAGAACAGGGTAAGAGCAGGAGTTTTAGTAGATGAAGTCTAAGAGTTTAGGTTTTTAATCTTTGGTTATTGGGTATGTGGCCATGCATTCCTTTTATTTGGTACCCCATTTGTTCTTGTCACTACTTCCTTATTTGTCAGGGACTTATTATTTCTATATAATCATGGAACATTGTTCCAATTCTAGAGAAAATTCCCTGTATATTCAGCTCAAATTCAGTTCTCTCAATCACTAATCATTCAAAACCCCAAATCCAGATAGCACACATCATTCAGTAAAACTACAACTGGCTCTCTTCAAACACACTCACCTTTAAGCATTTATACCAAAAACACCAAATTATTTCCTGAGCATAATCAAGGTTATAGAATCATAGAAAAATGTGAACCTCATTGCCGTCTACCTCCAACTTTCTAATCTTTGCATAAATATCCACCCCATATTCTATCATTCTCCATTATGCTCAACTCATATGGTATCTGCTCTATATGCTATGCACACAAGACCTTCATGAGAAGTCAAAAGTACATAATAATTGCAATGAAACAATGGTATAAAGCTGATGTTCTCTCATGTAAACTATCACTTGGTTCACAATAAAAACTTTAAAAAGTACATGATAAAAGTGACTTGATTGACTCATCCAGAACCATGAAGAAATAGGTATGGATTAGAAGAAAAGCCGTGGTAAACAGGAGACACCTTAAGAAAGGTGCAGAAATCCAGTCAAGCCTTTTGGCTGGCAGACTTCATTTGCACCTCATTCATAACTGGATTTTTCCCAGTATCTGCCTGAGCCTATATACTCTTGGTTCCAACTATTTTGGTTTGAGACTCTTAATTCTGAACATCTACTTTCCCTGATTAACTAATTATATTCATATCTCACCATCTTTCCATTTCATGTTTCTAAAGTCCTTGCATACCAACATACTAGTACCACTATTTCTTGCTGATAAACCATGCAATTCAGTACTCTTCAGAAAGTTCCATCTCCTTAGTTTGGCACATAAATCCTTCATAATCTGGATCCACTCTAACCTTCCAGGCATGCCTCATACCACTCACTGTTCATCTTCTCTGCTATGTTTTGACCATATTATTGATAATTAATTATTTTACTTATAATGCCCATCTCTCTTCTTTTGTCTTTAGCTCTTTAGCAAAGTCTTCCCTAACCTCTCACTTCCAGACAATGGTTAGTTTCTTCTTTCTCTGGTTCTCATATTACTGAGATGTTATACAACATCTCAGATTGCATTGTAAATTTTGTATCTATAACTATCTTTATAATAGACAGTGATCTCCTTAAAAAGCAGAGTCAAATCTTTGTATCCTCAGTACCTAATACAGTGACTGGATGTTGGCAAGTACTCAATGAATATTTGTGGAAGGAATGAATGTGAATTACAGCTGTAATTACATTGTAGTAGCTATTTCTCTGTTGGAAACAACATGACACTGTGCCCCAGGGAGAACCGGAAAATTTAAACTGCAAGACAAGAAATCAAAGATAATTCATTTTTGTTGTAATAAATTATTAACAAAATTTTATATGCCAAGTTTTCTTATAATGATAAATTCCAGAAGTATGTTTCAAAAGCATAATTATAGGGAAAAATCAATGTTTACAGAACTGAAATGTAATTAAAAGATCATAGTCTCTGGAGTCAAACTTATCAGAGTTTAAATTGTCAGAGATAATTCATATAAAGCCTAACGTACAAACTCCTAATATATGTTGTTGTTGTTAAGTATCATCAAAGTTGCTTGTGACTCATAGCGACCCTGTATAGGGTTTCTAAGGAGTGGCTCGCGAGCTTGAACCACTGGCCTTGCGGTTCAAACCAACCTTGTAGTCTAGTGCATTATCCCACAGTGCCACACCAGGTAGCTATTATTATTAATTTAATCTAGAGAAAACTGAGTATTTTACTAACAATCTCCAAATAGTGACTATGACCCAAGGAAAAAAAAATTTAAGTCCAGTACCCACCTCTTATCTCCTGTTCATTACTTGCCCCAACCATACTTATATTAGTATTATGACCACAACCTTACCATTTTATGCCCCCACAGTCTAAAACACAGATGGTCTCTCTCCTTAAATTCCTAGTATAGATCTTCCCTATGTGAGGAAATAAATCATTTTCTCATTTACACTTTCCTTGTGGCAAGCAGATAATTGTTTATAATTAAAAAACTTATTTATCCAATTTCTACTGGATTAGAGTAAATCACGATGCTGTCAAGCCAGGAAAGTATTTAACTATGCAGAGGAGGTGACAATGAGTTGGTGTATTTTGTTGGGAAAATTCCAGACCAAAAGTTTAAGTCAGGAGAGCTGGTTTCTAAACTCAACGTTGCTAATTCCTTACTTAGAAGTCTAGGCGAGTTACTTGATTGCTTTAGGTCTGGACTTCCTTATTTTTAAATAATAATTTCTATGTGGAGAGAGGTGGATTATCTCTTGGTGAAAAGTAAAGTTGAATTCCCATACATTTCCTTAAATCAAACTAAATTCCACAAAACTGAACAAAGAGTTAGTTATAAAGTGTAAAAATATAAAATAGCTGTAAGATGTGAGTTTATAATCCTGGTACGGGGAAGGTATTTCTAGAAGTAAACAAGACCCAGAATTATAAATAAAAAATGACATCTATATAAAAAATTTTAAGTTCTGTATGGAACCAAAAATGCCCCTCTAAAGAGTCTGAAAGAAGAAAACTGAAAATAAAATTTAAAAAAGCACTAGGTAAAGGATATGACTAAGTAAGCCACAGAAAAGAAATACATATGGCCACCAAACGTATGAAAAGATACTCAACTTCACTCCTGATTATTGTTGTTGTTAAGTGCAGTTGAGTTTGTCCAACTCATAGTGACCCTGTATATGGTTTCTGTGGCTTTAAGCCTCATCTTTTCCCCCTAAGAGCGGCTGGCAGGATCAAACGTTGGACCTTGTAGTTTGCAATCCAATGCTTAGCTATAGAGCCACCATGCTCCCTTCACTCATAATTAAAGACATGTAAATAAAAGGAGTTATTTTAACCTATCCAACTAGTAAATATTTAATATTTAAAAGTTTGAAGACTCTAAATGCTAGTCTAGGTAAAGGAAGTGAGCTTACTTGTGTGTGGTTAGTGAGAGTGTATATTGAGTCAGCTCTTCAATTTGGTTCTTGACAAATACTTCAGAATCACTTCTATCCCAATCATCCACAGAGATGCCACTCTTACAGTATTCCTACTATCAGATTTTGCCTCAAAGCCATATTTTAATATGGGACGCTATGTGGAAATAGGAACACTATTCTCACCATGACCCCTCCTCTACCTTGAGGAAAGTTCTACATTTCCCTTGTTTTTGTTAGGTGCCATCAAGTCAGTAATGACTCATAGCCACTGTATGCACAACGGAATGAAACATTGCTTGATCCTGTGTCAATCTCACAATCGTTGATACATTTGAGTCCATCGCTACTGCCACTGTGCCAATTCATTTCGTTGGTGGTCTTCCTCTTTTTCTCCAACCCTCCATTTTACTAAATATGATATCCTTCAACCTGAATCGATAAGGAGTCCATGTATGAAACAGAGTAAATAACATATGATTCCGGAAGTATTTACTAAATTACTATTTAGCAAATAAGTAAATAAAATTCAATAAGTATTTAGCAAATTACTATTTAGTAAACCAAAAGAAGATTTTCCAGAGGCATGTTTAGTTTGTTGGAAATATTAAGACCATCAAATGTAGATTTATATTTGCTGTTATTGTTGTTAAGTACCATCAAGTCAGTTCTGACTCCTAGTGACCCTATATAGGGTTTTGGAGGAGCAGCTGGTGAGTTTTAACTCTGATCTTGCAGCTAGCAGCCCAGTGCTTATCCTGCAGCACCACACCAGTTCTCCAGACTCGCACAACCATCACTAAAATGTGTAAAAATTGAACATGACCATTTGTTTGAATGATTACTCATTTTAAAATAAAATACAATTTCCCAAGTTTTAAGTAGGTGGGAAATGAATAAAGCATGCAGCCATGGCTTAACGAAGGAATTGAACATAAACTGAAGTAATAAAAAGAAGACAGAAACAAAACAAGAAACATTCCTCAAAAACAAAGTAATAGAACCCATGCAATAAATGTTTCCCACCATATCCATAGCATGAAAGAACCCAGAGATGTATATAAATGATGCCCAAAACAATGATTGTTTTTTTCCTTGTCTCCCCTGCCTCTCTCATTTTTCCCAAAATAATTCTTATGAGATAATTTCTCAGTGATTCCTCTCCCAGTGAATCTTGCTTTCTTTCTTTCCCCCTGCAGTCTTCTTTTCCTTTTAGTCTGAAGCATTTTCAGGCAAAACATCTCTATTGAATAGCTATGTGTCTATTCTCCTGAAGAATGTACAATAACAATAGTTGTTAAGTGTCGTCCAGTCGGTTTCGATTCATAGTGACCCTGTATAGGGTTTCCGAAGAGTGATTGGTGAGCTTGAACCACTGACCCTGCTGTTCAAACCAACTTTGCAATGTAGCACATTAATCCATAGTACCATACCAGGACTCCAATAACAATAGTGGTGGTGGTTATGTGCCATGGAGTCAGTTCTGACTCATAGCAACCCTATACAGGGTTTCCAAGGCTGTAAACCTCTATGGGAGCAGAAAGTCTCATCTTTCTCCCAAATAACAATAGTATAGGTTGTCAATTCCCTAAAACAAGGAACTCTATTTGGCTTTCCACTACTTCATCTGAGCATTCATAAATATAATTTAAGGAGTAAAAAAAGTTTTAGCTTTATGATTTTGTTGTTTCAAATGTCAGTGAGTCAGTTGGGACTCTTAAGGACCCTGTATAGGGTTTCCTAGGAATGACTGGTGGGTTTGAACCACCGACCTTGTGGTTAACAGTCTAGCACCACACTAGGACTGTCTACATTGAAGCAAGCATGCTATAGCAGATGGTCCATGTGTTTTTCATCATTTACAATAAAATTTAATATTTTGGAGGGTTATATGTACTCATTATAAAATTATTTGCTATGTAGGGCTCAAAGTGATCATATAAGGCCCAAAATACAAAACAAAACTAAAACAAAAAACCCTAGCATGATATAAAGGGTAGAGAATCAGTTGTCTATGCTATTGTTAAGTGCTGTCAAGTTGGTTTCAACCCAATATAATGTTTTCAAGGAGCAGCTTGTATGAACTGCCTATCTTGTGGTTCATACCAACAGTTCCACACTACCTTAAAAATCCAGTATTTAACCTCAGTTTACTAAACTGAATAATTTTCTTTGTGAAAACTTTGTTTTTGGACACACAGACTACTTGCCAGGACACCACTATTTTCCCAGTGAAGGTTTATTATTTCAATCAACCCTCATTGATACATAGTTGGAGTATGCCAAAAAGGTTATTGATGTTTACTTGAAAGTAGGCTGTTGACTTATATGGGAAGCTTGAAGCATTTATCTTAAAAAAAACAAAAAAAATTGTGAGACTAACCAAACAACATTATCAGAGTCCTTGTATGATGCTGTAGGATAAGCACTCGACTGTTAACATCAAGGTTGTCAGTTCAAACCAACCGGCTGCTCCTCTAAAACTCTATACAAGGTTAGATCTGACTCGCAGGCACTTAACAACAACAACCAACATTAGTGCATTAGGCAGCTTTCTAAGGAGATAGAAGCCGGAAATACTAAGGCTGTTAAAATATATGAACCAAATACATAGTTACTTTAAACCACGACATTCACACAACTTCTGTGTCACTGTCTACATCTTAATATTTTATAAGCTCCATTCTAAATTTGGTGCTTCTGTGAGATAATTAAGATTATCAAATTCATATTTCATGTAATAGCATATATATAATAAAAATATGAATTAAGTTCAATAGATGTTGATAAGTGCCTTCAAGTGGCTTCCAACTTGTAGGGACCCTGTATAGGGATTCCTAAGAGGGGCTAGTGGGTTCGACCTTGCAGTTAGCAGTCCAGTACTTATCCTACAGTGCAACACAGAGATAGAATTTACTAACAAAAGAATTGCTAAAGAGGGGAACTTTGAAACTCCTTTCATGTAAATGAGGACACTTAGTGGAAGAGGGAAATCTTCTAATAACTGTTAGCCAATGACATAGATGATCTAATTTTATTTGAAAATATTTCTGCTGGCAAATGGAAGAAGAAAATGCTAGCAAGTACGTGACAATTTCAAACTAAAACCCCATATTCACTGGAATTTTCTTAGACCAAAAAGAAAAAAGTAAGAAGTGAGCAGAGCTTCTCTCCTCTAGGTTTTCCACCTTTTTAAGGTAACTTAAAACTGACTGAAGGAAAAAACCTTAAGATCAAAGATGAATGGTGGAGCTATTGAATATGCAGAAAGACATCTGAAGTACGTTGATGGCCAGAGTTTCTTCTTAAATTTTGAAACCACTGAAATTAAATGGATTTTGTTTTTACATTTTTGCATAAATTGCTAATAGCACAACCATAGATAATTTTTTTAGTGTATAAACAAAAGATACAGTTCCACATTTAATAGATTATCTTAGGCAAGTCATTTAAACTTTCTGGGTTTGGGTTTAATTGGAGGTGGTGGTGTTAAACTGGGTACTTTCTATAGTCCCCTCTAGCTTCAATGTTGTGAAAGCTTAAACATAGCATTCCTTTAAGTTATAACTTTAAAAATAGCTAGAATTTTTGCAATTAGAAACATCAAGGTTTATTATATTTCTTTTTCTTCACTAAAATAAATCCATTTTTTAACATCTGCAAGCATACCTTTCAGATTATTAGCCTTGGCCTCTTGAACATGGGAAATGGGAAGCCTTCGGTTCTCAGGATTAAAATTTTTTCAGGATCAGTTTCAGCTCAGTGCCATCAACAATCTAAGTAAATTCCTCAGATTAATCTTAAACAAGGCTGAAAAATAAATGCACTGGTACATTTGGCTGACTGTAGAGTTACCATTTATTTTGCCTTCTGAGCATACCAGCCATCAATATATTTAAAACAAAATAGCTTAATTATATATTAGAAATCTTATATCATTATTTGTTAACAATAGTAGGCAGTTTTCTGAGAGTTTCATTTTATGGAAACATAATGGAATGCTAATGCTAGTGGAGGATGTCAAATTAGAGATATTTTAACTGGGAAAAGAAAATGTCTTGTCTTTAGATACCATCAAGTCAGTTCCAAATCATAGCACCCTTATGTACAACAGAACGAAACACTGCACTGTCCTGCACCATCCTCAATTGCTGTTACTTTAAAACTCATCATTGCTATCATTGTGTCAATCCATCTCATTGGGAGGCTTCTTCTTTTTCATTGATCCTTCACTTTACCAAGCATGATTTCCTTATCCAGACACTGATCCTGATAACACGTCCAAAGTATGAGAGACAAAGTTGTGCCATTCTGGCTGTACTTCTTCCAAGACAGATTTGTTTGTTCTTCTGGCCATCCACTGAACTTTTAATATTCTTCTTCAACACCATAATTCAAATGCATTGATTCTTCTATGGTCTGCCTTATTCATTGTCCATCTTTCACATACATATCATCTGCATATTGCCAAATGATACATCCTTGCTTGCTGAAAGGGAAGAGGGTTTTAAATACTTACTGATAAAGACCAATGACCACAGCCTTATGTATGGATTGCATCTCAGTATAAAGAAAACAAAACTCCTCACCACTGGATGAAAAACAACATCCATATAAACAAAAAAAAAAAAAGATTGAAGTTGTCAAAGACTTCATTTTGCTTGGATCAACCATCAACACTCATGGAAGTAGCAGTCAAGAAATCAAATGATGTATTGTATTAGGCAAATCTGCTGCACAAGACTTCTTCAAAGTGTTGAGGAGCAAAGACGTCAGTTTGAGAACTAAGATGCTCCAGACTCAAGCCATGGTATTTTCAATAACTTTATATACATGTGAAAGTTGAGCAGTGAATAAGGTAGACAGTAGAAGAACTGATACATTTGAGTTATGGTGTTGGAGGAAAATATTAAAAGCATCATGAATTGGCATAAGAACAAACCAATCTGTGTTGGAAGAAGTACAGTCAGAATGCTCCTTGAAGCCGGTATGGCCAGACTTTGTCTTTCATACTTCAGACATATTATCAGGAGGAACCATTCCCTGGAGAAGGATATCATGTTTGGTACAGTGGTGGTGATGGTTGTTGGGGATGGTTGTGTGCTGTGGAGTTGGTTCCAACTCATAGCACCTCTGTATAGGGTTTCTGAGACTGTAAATCTTTACAGGAGCAGAAAGCCGCATCTTTCTCCTGCGCAACGGTTGGCGTTGGTAAAGTGGAGGGTTGGAGAAAAAGAGATGGATTAGCACAGTGTTGGCCGCAATGAGCTCAGGCTTAGCAATGATTGCAAGGTTGGTGGGGGACCAGGAAGTATTTAGTTCTGTTGTGTGTAGGGTCAGTACCAACTCAATGGCATCTAACAACAACACTAACAGGGCTATTGAAAATACTATGGCTTGGGTCAGGCACACCTTTGTCCTCAAACTGATATATTTACTCTTTGACACTTTCAAGGAATCTTTTAGAGCAGATTTACCCAATGCAATATGTCGTTTGATTTCTTAACAGCTGCTTCCTTGAATGTTAATTGATCCAAGCAAAATGAAGTCTTTGACTACGTCAACCTTTTCTCTATGTATCACGATGTTATTTATTGGTTCAGTTGTAAGGATTTCTGGTGGGGTTTTTTTTCACATTGAGGTACAATCCATATTGAAGGCAGTAGTCTATTTTTTTATATCCCATTGTATGCAAAGAATATGTGTCATATGTATTTCATTATAAACTATGAATATACAGAACATTTAAAAATCTTTTGTCTTGTTTGTTTGGCATCCCTTTGATCATAAACACATAAACTTTATATTTTCTTTTGGATTGTCTATCTCAAACATTTTAATATTGTTGTCTTTACTCAGCAATGTTTCATATCCTCTTGTGTTATTTCACAGTAGTTACTAAATGGACATGCTAAAGCTCATCCTATAAGTTTTGATAGAAGTGATAGGTATTCTTAATAATAAGCAGAAATTAAGGAGTCCTATAGAAAATTGAAACAAACTCTCGTGATGTAGTGGGTTAAGTATTAGATGGCTTACCTTACCAAAAGGCTGATTGTTTGAACCTACCAGGAGTCTACTTCTGTAAAGATTTACAGCCTTGGGAAACCTAGGGAATTGCTGTCTGTCTTATATGGTCTTTGTGAGTCAGAATCAACTTGACAACAGTAGGCTTGGTTTTGGTTGGTAGAAAATTGTCAGTCATTCAACTCTCACGATAATTAATAATTTCACAAGAGAAACAAACCAGTGTAATTTTAGAAAATTATAAAATTTTTACTTTGATGACAATTACACAAAAATAATTTACTACTCACAGAGTAATTTAGTAGTATTAGAAAAGTATTATTATTATTATTATTATTATTTTAGCAGTAAATTCTATATTAGACTTTACTGCTAAAATAATGTGCTGAAAATGTATTTGTTTTTATTGTTGTTGTTAAGTGTTGCCGAGTTGGTTCCAACTCATAGCGGCCCTGTAAAGGGTTTCCAAGGAGCAGCTGGTGAACTTCAACCATCACCTTGTGGTTCAAACCGACTTTGCAATCCAGTGCTTTAGCCCACAGCATCACACTAGGACTCCAAAAAAGTATTTAGGCAACAGTAAATAACTATATGCAAGTCCAAATCATGAAAAAGTAGGATGAATGACTGGGGAAAACAGGAAAAAATTAATATTGCTTGCATCATATAAGTGGTTCAATCTAAGTTCTATAGCAGAACAGGGGAAAGGGATCTTTTCCAGCTAAAAATATTGGCAAAGGCTTTTGTTAAAAGGTGATATTTGACTGACATCCAAGCAGTTGGTTAGACTTTTGATTAAAGATATAGGAGAATGGGGATCCAGTCAAAGATAATAATATATAGCAAAGGCAAAGATCACAGTCCAGAGTGATTGATTCAATGCATAATGGTTGAAAAGATGAGCATGCCAGTGGGTGTTGTTGTTGTGTGCTATCAAATTGATTCCTACAAAATAGATTCGCCTCATAGGATTTTTGTTGCTCGTAATCTTTATGAAAACAGATCTCTGGGTCTGTCTACTGAGAAGTCTTTGAGTGGTTTCAAACTACTGAACTGCCAATATTCTGGTTAGCAGTGGAAAAATTAGCCCTTTGCACCACTAGGACTCCTCTTAGGGTGAGTGGTGGGGATCAAGAAACAGAAGAATGCCTACACTTAGAAAATTTTCTCATGCAGGAATGAATGCATGACTATTTGTTTTTCCATCTGATAAAATATAAATCAGTTTTAATATGTAAACCTTCAAGGTGAAAAAAACTGACTAAAAAATGAGAGCAAACTACCAACAAATAAAAGAGGAATCTTAGAGTCCACTCACCTGCTTTGCTTTGTCTCCAAACCCTGAGTCTCACTTCCCAAGACTGTTGATGATCATTTGTTTAACCAACTTGGACTTGTCACTCTGTTCCCTCAACAAGTACAAACACTTCCTACCTTTGCTGTTGCTACAATATAGTCTGCCCAACAGTTCAGAGCAAAGTCAAATACCACTTCCTTAATAAAAACGTCCTCTAATCATTTCAGCCTTAAAAGATCCTTCCCTCCTGTTCTACTATTGAACATATATATTACAGACAAGTCTACAAAATAATATTAAATATGGAATGGTTGAATGAAGGTGTTCCAGTGCTGGCATATTTTTCATTCTCTCCATTTTTGTCCTTATCATTATAAAGCAGTTCTTATACTGAATGCAAATTTGATCCTTACTTTCTTTCTAACTCTTGGAAAACAAAATTATTAAAGCATATCTAGGATCACCCAACAATAGTTTCACCATAAGGGAGAAAAAAATAGTCATCAAGAACATCAAATGATGACTCCACTAACCTTAGCCATAAAAAGTAATTTTAATGCCTTTCTGATTTACCTACTTGAATCAGAACACTTTATAAAGGTAGATTGAGGGAAACTGGTCTGAAATCAATTTTTTATCTTACCTATCTGCTTAATTCTGCACTGTAGGTGCTGGAAGTAAATGAGCAGAAATAAAAATGGTGGGGTCTTCATTTAGTTAAATTGTAAATTAATTTTAAAGGATGGCTTGAAATTTTCTAGCAGTTCTTTGCCCTTTTCTGGTCTTCCACTCAGTCAATGTGGTAGCGCATAGTGGTTAGGAATCGGGCTGTGAACCGCAAGGTCAGCAGTTCAAAACTACCAGCTGTTCCGCGGGAGAAAGATGAGGCTTTCTGCTCCCATAAAGACTTACAGCCTTGGAAACCCTGTACAGGGTCGCTATGAGTCGGAACCGACTCCACGGCACATAACAACAACAACAACAACAACTCAGTCCATCACAAAATTGAACTACAAGCTAAAATGAAAAGTAAAACAAAACAAAACAAAAAGTGTCGATTAGGGAATATTTCAGCAGCTAATCACCCTTCCCAAATCTCCTCACCCTAATCTCCTGAGTTTTTGGTACCTCTTAAAGATCCCACCAGATGTGAGTACCTTGCTTGCTCCAATCCAGTCCAGATTCATACGTGGCACCTTCCCAAACTCCTTCAATAAATGCCAATTTTGGATTAAAAATCCACTCTGTAAGTGCTCTCCCCACCCCAAGACAGGGAATAACTGCTTCCTAGGGTTTCATGGACTGTATGGGAGGGGAGAGCCTATAGGTTTGAACCACCAACCTCTCGATTAGTAGCCCAACGCTTAACCTACTAGCTACCAGAGCTCTTTTTTTCCTCTGGATGTTGTTATTAAGTGCCATCGAGTCAGCTCCGACTCATTGTGACTTTGTATAGGATTTCCAAGGGGAGGCTGGTGAGCTTGAACCACCAACCTTGAGAGTCAAACCAACTTTGCTGTTCAAACCAACTTTGTAGTTCAGTGCATTAACCCAAAGCGCTGCACCAGGACTCCATAGAGCTATACTACTTCAAACTTCACTTAGGATTCTTGGTGAATTCGACTCAAGTGAGATCGCAGTATTTAACAGCTGTTTCACGTACCTCACAGCAGCCCCAAGCCTCCTGCTCTTCCAGTTCAATTTCATTGCTTCTGTCCATAATTCAAGGAGTCCTGTGTGACACTGTGGTGGACTGCAGGGTCGATTTCAACCTCAAGGTCGACGGTTCAAACTCACCAGCCACTCTTTTGCAACCCTATGCAGGGTCGCTATGAGTCGGAACCGACTCGACAGCACCTAACAACGTATTCCAAAGGCGCTCGTCACTTTGGCGCCCTTTTCATGCCAGGACCACAATTATGCTTTGGTGCAAGGTTTCAACAACCAGAGACACAGTAGCACTGTTTTCCATTCTCTAAAAGAGTGCTTCTCTCCCTCCACTCCAAAAGTACCTTCCCGCTGATAGAAGGGAAAGTGAAGGTTTTGAAGAGTGTATGAGAAAGCGCTTATAACAGCAACTTTTTTTTTTTTTTTTTAAAGGTGAAGACAAGTCTTGTCGTCTGGTAGATCTTAAACTTGATGCACTTTGTGCCGACCTGAGTCCACGTGCTCCTCTAACCCAACAGCAGTCAGAGAAGGCGGCGTAAAACAGCTCTTGGCCAAATCCACGGGCCACGCCCCCCTGGCTGTCCACTTCCCTGTATTGGCCTGATGGTCTGTCACTCCAATCTGGCTCCCAGTCATGTTCCCTTTTCACGTAGTTTGGTTGCGTTTTGGTGTACTTAATGTTGCCAATAACGAGGGCTTCTTCTTTCTTTTCTTTTCTTCTTCTTCTTCTTCTTCTTTTTTTTTTTTTTGAGTCACGTACAGGTCGTGCTGCAGTTAGTTCTTCAAAACTCTGTTGCTCTCTGAGAGGTCGGACAGAGACTCCTTTCGACTTTTTTGTGCTGTTAAGATTTCCTATCCAGAGCTGCAACTATGCCTAAAAGAAAGGTAAATGAAATGGGAAGATAGACGAGGGAATAGTTGCTGAAATATTCTCTAATTGGTATGTGTGTGTGTGTGTGTATACTGTATTTTGACTTATACTTCCATTTTGTGATGTGCTGAATGAAAAGGGAAGTAAGGGCAAAGAGCAGTCGGTATAAGGTTTAGGACATTTTGGCTTACTTGTTTTTGTTTTTGAGGAAAGAATCACTTTGAGAGATGTCTCCACGCTAAATTACAGCCATAGTGTATGGTTGGGCGTCCTGGTGTGGCGCTGTGGGTTAATGCGCTGGACTTGCAAAGTTGGCTTGAACCTCACCATAGGCGGTTCAAGCTCACCATCTACTCCTTGGAAACCCTATACAGGGTCGCTATAGCTCGGAACTGATTTGACGGCACATAACAACATAGTGTATGTATGGATTCCTGGTGTGACGCTATAGGATAAAGCACTGAACCACAAGCTCGGCTTGAACACCAAGGTCGGCGGTTCAAATCCCTATACAGGAGCTCTAGGAGTCGGAGCCAACTTGACAGTACTTAACAACAATAGTGTGTACACGAAGTGCTGGTGGCGCAATGGGTTAAACATTGGCTTGGTAACCGAAAAGTTGGCGGTTGGATACCACAAGCAGGGAAGAAAGACTATAAAGAGTCTGCTTCTGTAAAGTTTACAACCTCGGAAATCCTTGAGAGCAGTTCTACTCTGTCCTATAAATCGGCTTGGAGTCTGACTCCATGGTAATGAGTTTTTGGTTTGTTTGTTTGTTTGTTTATAATGCTATCCTGTCGCTTCCTATCTCACCCCTCTTCTTCTGCTTTTTCTACTGGAGAACACTTCTCTCAATCATACTTTCAGGCAACAGCTCCCCTTTCTGCCTCTGATTTTCTTAGGGAACTATCTTCTAAGGAAAACAAAGGCGTTCTGACTGATTTGCCTTTGTTCTTTTCGTTTTCTTTTTCCCTCCTCCACTTCTTGTCATGCCAGACGGCTGTGCAGTGACAATTCTGTACCATTAGGTGGCGCAGACTTCAATTTGTCCTAAAAAAGGAGAGATTTACCACAGTTTTAAGCAACTTTAGGGATGAGATATCTGTTGCACTCCAAACTCTCCAGCTAAAGATGGAAAGAACATGAGAGAATTGTGTCTGATTTGCTACTGCTGATGTTAGGAGTAGCGTAGATTTGTTGACTTGAAACATGCAATTTTGTTTCAAGATATAGGGCTCCAGGTGTTCTGTAAATCTCACTTTAAAATAAATTCACACTCGATGATTTTGGTTTTTCCTGGGCCCCTTAGAACTGAAAGTGAGTGCTCTTTCATTACTTGCTAAAGCTGTAAAATACTGCCCTAAAGTAGCCATAATTATTGTTTTGATATTACTCCTATTTATCAACCCCACTTTCTCTATTCCTAGAACATAGGAATAAAACTGGAATTCCCTGGAGTTCCGGGATTGTGACTATGGATACTGCAATAACTTGATCATCCTCAGAGACTCATATATGGAAAGAAATTGTTCCTAATCACCTTTGCCCTTCCTGAGATTACTGCTACTACCTACTCTAGGCTTGTGCAATGGATCTTGCTATTTTTACATAGCTGACAGCAACCTTGTAGCAGGTAGTGGCGGGAAGTTTTCACATCCGCAGCCAAGCTATATTGCAGCTAAGAATACTACATTGACATGGGAACAAAGAAATAAATTGCGTTTTGTTTTGCCCACCCCTCCCCCCTAGCATTGTGGGGGGTTATATTTCTTGCATGCATAACTTGGAAGGGAGAATAGCCTAGAGTCTGGAAAAGGTCACACAGGCACAACTGCATATTAAACATAAAGCAAGAGAGATAGGGAAATTACACCAAATCAATTTCCTTTCCGTTCACCTCAGTGCTTATTTATGTATTTAAAGACTACAACAGGTGGATTTCAAAATTAAAAAGGTTTGTTTTTAAGAGATGAGATTTGCACAAAAGGATGAAATTGACTACCAATTATGTAAATTTTTGTCTGTTCATGCTTTTGCATTTTGGTGAACATTTACACAGAATTAGACAGTAGTATATAGCATGACTAAAAGGAAACAACAGGTGGCTGCTTGAGCAGAAATCCAAGCAAAAGTCATAAGCAGTTATTTCATGACTGTAATCCATAAGGCATTATTTTCTGAGCTCTATTGATGACCTTATTTCAGTGTGATTTTTTTCCCCCCTCTGTGTATAGGCTGCAAGTCAAAGTGAGATGAGGCAGGAGGTGAGTTTCTTTACTTTGTCCCAACAAATCCATTGATTTTACATAATTCAGACATATAAGTAGCTGAAAATAGCTGCTGATTGGTATATTTTTACTAAATAAATACCAATATGGTATATCACTAAGCTTTCAGAAATATAATACCAAACACTCCAAAGTTGGAATTTAAGACATTACTGAACTGCCATTATGTGGCGAGAACTTCTTTCCTTTAACCAAAATAATTGCATTGTCAGTAAGCTGGGTCATATTTTCATTTCTCAATATTGCCCTTGTTACTAGCTACTGTGACAATTTAGCCTAGCAATTGCAGTTCAATTTGGGATGTTTTCTTAAATTTATTAAGGGTCCAGAAGAGGGAAAAGTCAAAACGGATATTTCTACTGCAATATGTTCTAATCAAGTTCAAAATTGCTTCTTTAATGATAGTATTTACATATTTTCACCAAAATGCAAATAAGTCTGGTTTTGTTTACCCGTAATCATATCTGATCCTTGTTTTTTTATCTACAGCCAAAGAGAAGATCAGCTAGATTATCTGATGTAAGTAGTTTTAAACTTTGTTTTAAAGTGGTCCATGCATTGTGAAACATAATTTTAAAATCCAAAGAATCCTGTATAACATTATATGTAATGTGAGATTTATTTTTGAAATTTTAAGATAACATTTCACACCAAGAAATGACCTTTCCCATTGCTCAGTTTGAGCTGCACCCCTTTACTTTCATTCAAAGGTTGAATTCCGTGCCTACTACAGTGGAGTTGACATCAAAAAGAACAATTCCATGAGTAAATATTCAACTTGGAATGTTAAAAGAAAATTGCTTTTTTTTTTTTTTAAGTAATTTTTCAGAAAGGTAAACAGCTGATCATTTTTCTTTATTTTCTATTCAGTTAGTAATATATTGTATTATACCATATAATACATATAAGCCCTTTGGATGGGATATTTCTTCATGTTTTGGGATTTATTGTTGTTAAATGCCATCAAGTTGGTTCCAACTCATAGCTACCCTATATAGAGTTCCTAGGCTTTAAATCTTTGGGGTAGCAGAAAGCCTCATATTTCTCCAGCAAAGTAACTGGTGGACTCACACCACCAACCTTTTGGTTTGCAGTACTGTTCTTAACCTACAGAGCTACCATACTCTCCTTGTTTTAGGATGTAGTCACTCTCTTTTGGCATTTTCATTGGGAAGAGACTCAATGAATGTACATTCCTGTGGCATGATATAAGCACAATATCTATATTCCCGGAAAAGAAAAAGGTGTAAACTGCGGTAACCAGAGTAGTGCTTTATAATAATAGTAGTAACTAACATTTGATAACACGTTACCATTTGCATGATGCCTTCACATACATTATTTTTAAATGGATACAGTAAATGTCATGTAATCTTCTGTGCTCTGATGTTTTGGCTAACAACATGTAGAAAAAAGCCCCAAAATTAAGACCATTGTCAATTGCCTAATGCATAAGGATGTTTTAAGGAGTGAATTTCTATCATCATGAAAGTTTAAAGCTAGGAAGAACATTAGAAATAATCATCAAATCTTACAATTTTGTAGTTGAAGAAACTGTAAACTATGGTCATGCTCATAAAATGCTTTGAAATCCTTGATTAAAATATATTGCTAAAACTAGTAGAGTTTTAGTAATAGTTGATCTATTGATTGTGAAACCAGAAAATTAAATTATTTTTCTCTCCCCCCACCTCCATTTGGCTTTTTACATTCACTGTTTTATAAAAATGGTGGTGGTGTTTGGCCGTGTAGTTGGTTCCGACTCATAGCGACCTTGTATAGGGTTTCTGAGGCTCTAAATCTTTATGGGAACAGAAAGCCTCATCTTTCTCCAGCAGAACGCTAGTTGGTTCGAACTGCTGACCTTAAGGCTGGCAGCCTGACTCATAACCGCTATGCTATCAGAACTCCTTGTTCTATAAAAGTAGTTGCTCAATTTATTAGTGAATAAAATAAGAATTATCATTTTTTTTTTTTAAAGAGGACAAATTACTTTAACTACCATGGCTCTCAGTTTCTCACATGTTAAGAGAGTAATAACACAATCTGTATCACAATTTACAATTTTTAAAGAAATTTCACATGTATTTTCTCATTTGTTCCTTATAATAACATCTCTACAATGTAGGAGGTATTGCTCTCTTTTTATTTGTGAAAAACAATCTGCAAGAGATGTATGATCTTGTTCAAGATCGTAGCAAGTAAAGTCAGATCAAGAATTCAAACATCAGTTTTGACTCCTTAAATCAGTGCTCTTTCTGTCACATATATCCTTAGGCAAAGAGATTTCTTAGTAAAGCAATCATGATTCAAAGCAGTCTAAAACTTGAAGATACAAAGATGGAAACACCTATGTCTTCAGGTCATTGCTTTCAAATATATCTAAATTGATGCTTTTATTAACAGTAAATTCCTTGTAATTATTTTCAGTGAGCCTTTTTAATTCAACAAAGAAAAACCTGTTGCTAATTATTAGACTTGAAAGAGATAAACTAACTCACAGTTATTTCTCTAAGTTAACCTGATGCAATTGGCCCTTAGTTGCCTCTCAACATAAAAAATATATATATATTTGTATCAGAGCATACTATTAATTTTTAATATTGCTTTAAATTTCCACTAAAACCAAGAGTTAAGTAATATTTGTGTTAATGTTGTTGTTGAAGTGTTGTCAAGTAAATTCTGACCCATAGCAACCCTGTATGGGGTTTCCAAGGAGTGGCTGGTGAGCTTAAACCACCAACCTTGCAGTTCAAATGGCTTTGCAGTCTGATGCATTAACCCACACCAGGCCTCCAATTGTGTTGCTACTGGGGCTATATATGTTATTTCAAGTTTTTTGTTGTTGTTTGTGTTTTTTTTTAAATAAATGGTTACAACTGGTAAAATAGTCATTTAATCAACACAGCAGTTAAGTTGTATGTTTTATATCCATTTTTTTGTGTTGCTGATCAGAAAATGAAGACAAAAAGTGATATGATGGAAAAAAATATAAATATAAGTGCTAAAGCAATAGCTGAAACCAAACAAGAAGTTATTAAAGTAGAATACAACAATGAAAATGCTGAAAATGGAGAAGCCAGTATTATGAAGGTATCCTACAATTTTAACAAATGTGACCATTTGAAAATTTAAAAGTAGGTAAAATTGTAAGAAATCTTATTTGTCTATATTTTGCTGATACTTTTTTTTTCTTTTTTTATTATTGTGGTGAAAAACTCCACACCTAATCATCTGCCTTCACAATGTCTACCTATATATTATATTTTTTATTTTGTGCCACTATTATTGCTATCCACATCCAAAACATTCTACCAACCACCATTAACATAAACTCAATGCCCCTTGTCATGGATTGTATTATGTCCCCTCAAATTTGTGCCATCTTAGCTGAGCCATGATTCTCAGTGATTTGGCAGTTATGTAATAATCTAATTTGGCAATTAGGTGTTGATGTAATAATCCCTCATGATATGATCTGATGTGATCAGCCAATTAGTTGTAAAGGGATTAGGGTAGTATGTAATACTTTTACTCAGGTTGCAGCCCTGACCTAAGCGGGGGTTTCCCTGGGGTGTGGCCAGCATCACCTTTTATCTTACAAGAGATAAAAGGAGAGAGAAGCTAGTAGAGGAGGCATCTGACTACCTAAAAATAAAACAAAAACAAGAGCCATGACCTGAACATGTCCTTTGGAACTAGGGTTCCTATATTGAGAGCCTCCTAGATGCAGAGGGAGATTGATTGCAAGACACATGGATATCTCTAAGGAATACCACAATATGGATAGTGAAAGGAACAAGGACCTTTCTCTAGTGTGAACAGAGAGAGAAAACCTTCCCCTAAAGCCTGAGCTCTGAATTTGCACTTTTAGACTCTTAAATGTAGAGATACATTTTTGTTTGTTAAAACCATTTACTTAAAGTATTTCTATTATAGCATCACTAGATAACTAAGTTTCCCCCAAACAAAGACTTGCACTCTTCCCCTCCCTATCACCCCTGTTAACCTTTAATATTTTTTGCCTTCTTTATAGTTTGTTATTTCATATACGTGAGATCATTTATATGCAACTGATTTATTTCAATCAGCTTAAAGTTTTCAAGGGTCATCCATGTTGTAACATGCATCAAGACTTCATTTCTCTTTATAGATGAGTAACATTCCATTCATATATCATATTTTGTTTATCCATCTGTTGATAGACATTTTGTTTTTGTTTTCTTTGTCTACCTTTTGGCTATTATGAAAAGTGCTACAATGAACATTGATTGTTATACATGTTTCTGTTTGTGGTCCTGTCTTTACTTTTTCTGGGTGTATATGGACTCCTGGTGTAGTGCTGTAGTATAAGCACTGGATTGCTAACTGAAAGGTCAGCAGTTAAAATTCACCAGCTGCTCCTCAGAAACCCTATAAATGGTTGCTGTGAGTCGGAACTGACTCGACAACACTTAACATAAACAAGATGCTGGATTGGAATTGTAGGGTGTAAGAAATGGTGTGGAGGGTGGCATCTGCTCTTCTCTAACTTCTCAAGTGGAAAGAAGAAGAATCACTATCAAAATCAGCCAAAACCAAATTTCTATAAAGCATACCTCCTTGGTACACAGGGTTGACAGGGATGGGCAACTTAGACATAGGCTACCCAAAATGGGGATGATACAAAGGAGCTCTGGTAGCGTAGTGGTTACGAATTGGGCTGCGAACCTTAAGGTCAGCGGTTCGAAACTACCAGCTGCTCCGCGGGAGAAAGATGAGGCTTTCTACTCCCGTAAAGATTTACACCCTTGGAAACCCTGTACAGGGTCGCTATGGGTCGGAACTGACTCAACAGCACTTAACAACAACAACAACAAAGGCAAGAAGTGACTGGCTTACAGGCTTTCAAGAGGGAGCCTAGTTCCAGATGGGGCAGGGGAAGGTAGAATCTCCACTGAATGGTTTCCAATTTGTTGGGACAGGGCTAATGAAAGGAGATGCGGATAAGACTCTTCTGGTACAATAATGAATAATTGCTATCAGGACTGACTGTGAGGGTAAGAAATGTAAAGGTAGACATTTTGTAGCAAAAAGAGGGAAGTGGTTGACTTTGCAGTCCAGGAGCAGAGGTCCCTGGGACCAGGGAGAAGAGTGGAGAGTGAGAACTTACCCAAAGAAGCAGTAAGCCTGAGATGGAGGTAGAGACGATGACGCAGAGACTGAAGCGGCTGGGGAATTAAGACCCGGATAGGGAGAGGGACTGTGTGCTGATGATCAGTGGGCAGGCTTGCCGGGTATAACCTTTGGTTGGTTGATGATGCATGGAGGGGATTGTAACCATGGCAATGAAATGATATACGATAGGATGAATGTAAAGCTAATGTTCTCCCATGTAAACTATCACATAATTCACAATAAAACATTAAAAAAGAGAGAGAGAGAGACTCTTATTTCTCTGTTGAATGGATTTAGCACCCTTGTCAAAAAAAAATCAGTTGATCATAGATATATGGGTTTATTTCTGACCTCTCAATTCTAGTCTATTAGTTTAATTAGCTTATATGTATAGCATAGCAATGCCATACTTTTATTAGTATTGTTGTTAAGTGTCTTAAAATTGTTTAGGACTCATAGTGACTCTGTTTGGAGTTTCTGAGGAGCAACTGGTAAAATTGAACTGCCATCCTTGAAGTTCAGCATTATATTATATTTTTAAATCTGAAAGTGTGAGCCTTCCTACTCTATTCTTTTTTAGAAAGAAAACTTTAGTTATTTGGGACCCCTTGAAATTTCTCATAAATTTGACGATTCACTTTTCTGTTTTTTCAAGAAGTTTTTTTCAAATTTTCATGATGATTGCTGTGAGCAGTACTGACATCTTTACTATATTAAACCTCCCAATCTACGAACACAGTATGCCCTTCCATTTATTTGGTGTTGTTAAGTGACATCAGTTGTTTCTGACTCATAGTGATCCTATATAGGGTTTTTTAGGAGTGGGCTGGTGGGTTTATACTGCCAAACTGGTTACTGGTGGTGGTGGTTGTGTGCCGTCGAGTCAGTTCCAACTTATAGCAACCCTGGATTGGGTTTTGGAGGCTGTAAATCTTTGCAGAAGTAAAAAATGCCTCATCTTTCTCCTGCATAGCAACTGGTAGATTCAAATTGCTGACTTTGCAGTTAACAGCCCAGCGCATAATCTGCTATGTAGTTAGTAGTAGTCCAGTGCTTTTCCTCTTGCACCACACCAGGACTTCTTTAATTTCTTTTAATATTATGTTAAAATTTTCTATAAGTGTTCATCTTCCTGGTTAAATTTATTCCTGGGTACTTTATTCTTTCTGAAGTTAATGTAAATGGCAACATTTCCATATTTTTCCTTTCAGATTGCCCATTGCTGACATACTAGAAACCCAACTTATTTTCGCCTGTTGCTCTTTTATCCTGCTAAATTTCTGAATTAATTAGTTCTGGTAGGTTTCTTATAGAGTATTTGTGGTTTGCAATGTATAGCATTATGTCTTCTGCAAAAAAAATATGTTTTGCTTTCTCCTTTCCAAATTGGATTTAAAAACAAAAACAAAACTCAAAGCCACCAAGTCGATTCTGACTCATAGCAACCCTGTATAGGGTTTCCAAGGTTGTAAATCTTTATGGAAGCAATAAGCCTCATCTTTCTACCACGGAGCAGCCGGTGGGTTTGAACTGCCAACCTTTTGTTTAGCAGTCCAGTGCTTCTCTTTCAGCACCACCAAGGCTCCTTTCCTAATTTGAATATATTTTATTTATTCATTCTTGCTATCTTGATTACTCTGAGTAGGACTTCCAGAATGATGTTTAATAGAAATGGGGAGAGTAGGAATCCTTGTCTTGTTCCTTGTCTTATTTGCCTTTTATAGTAAAGGTTCATAAAATAAATGAGAAGTGGTTCTGTAGTATAATGGTACTTTAGAGACAAAGCAAAAGTAAATGGATTTACAATTTATGAGATATGATATTTTTTCACATCTCAATATATTACAAATAATGAGATATCTATCATCTTACACCATCAATAACAGCAAAGTTCAAAAAAGCAGAGGACAATAAATGCTGGCAAAGATGTGCAGAGACTGGGACTTTCCTACCCTGTTGTTGGTAATATGAAATGGTTCAACCACTTTGGAAAACAGTATGGAGCTCCCTCAGAAATTTGGAAATAGAAATACCTTATGATCCAACAATTCCTCTAGTTGGTATATACAAGCCAGAACATGAGTAGATATGTGCACACCAATGTTTATCACTGCACTAGTCACCATAACAAAAAGATGGAGACAACCTAAGTGCCTATCAATGGAAAAAATGGATAAACAAACTGGTACATACACACAATGGGATATTATGCTACCTTGAAGAATAACAATGAAGCTATAAACCACTGTATAACATGGATGAATCTTGAGGACACTATGCTGAGTGAATTTAGTCAGTTACAAAAGGACAAATATTGCATAAAACCATTACTGTAAAAGATTAAGAAGAGATATCCAGCCTATAAGAAAAAAAAAAATTTGTTGTTTACTAAGGGTGGGAGGGATGGGATGGTACAGGTTAGGGGATAGACACATCATAGTTTGGGTTTGGGGGAGGGCAATACACAAGAATGGGGATGGAAGAACAAGGTAGATAGGGAACACTTAGGTAGGTTTACATGGGCTAAATGGGACAGAGGTAAAAAGTGATATATGTTTAACCTTGGAACAACAGGGCTCTGTGATACAGGGATAGAGGCATAGTCTGAATGGATAAAAGAGGAGAAATCATGGTAAGATGCTTGACTGTCTTGTGGATATTGGTTTCCCTGGCCTACAATTATATAATAGATAACTTGAGTAGGATAGAAAGAAATCTTGGGAAACAAAATTACAGAAAGCTGGTAAGTCCGTCTTCAGTCTATAACTGATTGGAATACCTAAAAGGAGTTCAAGAATTTTCCCAGAGAAATAGGCTTCTTGCAGAGTCTTTGTAGTGTATATGACCTTAGGTGGAATCCTGAGCCCCATTCAGAACCTTCTGAAGTGGGATGGATATTCCTGCTTGAAAGAATATACAGAGCAGCTAGAGAAACAGAAGATACTCTTGAAAGAAAGACCAGCAGGAAAAAACAAAAATGGCAGTCTGTTTGATTATTACGAAAACAAGCAAGCTGTTTGCCGAGGAGCCATCAAGGCAAGCAATCAAGTCTCTTCATGACAAACCCCCCTCTAAGACTGAAACTCAAAAGGAACACACAAGCAGACTTGTAAATTCGCTGGCAACCATATTGGTCTACATGTGAGTGGAAGTGGGAGAAAGTCAGTAATGAAGATGTGGGCTGAGTTCGACCATGTTCCATAAACTCTTGTCCACCTTGAGATGAGAGAAAGAAGATGAAGGGCTGGTAGGTCTGAAGTTTGGGGAAACTTGGGAACTCCTGAATCCATGGACATTTACCTAGCCACAGAGATCTAGAGCTGAGAGTGAAGTATCCAGATGATATAAAGTGGGGGAGATGCACAAGAACACCCAAACTTGCAGATAGTACCCATTTGACCTAACTACAATGGCTTGATGACCAGAGCTCGACTAGAGGAAGATAAAGAAATTTGATAAAGGAAGCAAGTATAAATTGCTGCAATTTGTTGAACTTGACCTATACTTATGGATGTAGTAGCTCAAAATACCAACTGAGAGGGAAGGAGACTTCACATCAAGGATCAAACCTATCCCCTCAGTCTAGAGTTGATAGCAACAGGTGACTTAGTCACTGGCTACTTAAAAAGGGGAGGGGGGACAGGGAAGGGATATAAAGGCATGAAGTGGCTGGATTACAAGTTTTCAAGAGGGAGATTAGTTTCAGTGTGTGAATCCCCACTGAATAGTTTTCATCTTGTCTAACTGGGTCTGGTGAAAGGAGATGGGGATAAGATACTTTGGATTCAATAGTGAGTAATTGTTATAATGACTAATTATGATTGTCACAACTGTAAAGGTAGAAGTTTTGTAACATAAAGTGGGGAGTGGTTAAACTTACATTACAGGAACAGAGGACCCTAGGACCATCAAAGAAGAGCATGAACCGAATGTGGTACTTTATACTGAGCAAATAATCCAAGAAGCTGTGTTATATATATGAAGAAAAATGTGCCATCAGAATTGGAGGAAGACTCATTAACAACTTGCAATATGCAGATGATACAACCTTGCTTGTGGAAAGTGAAGAGGACTTAAATACTTACTGATGAAGATCAAAGATCACAGCCTTCAGTATGGATTGCATCTCAATGTAAAGAAAACAAAAGTCCTCACCACTGAACCAATAAACAACATTCTTATCAATGGAGAAAAGATTGAAGTTGTCAAGGACTTCATTAGTCTTGGATCAACCATTAACACTCATGGAAGCAGCAGTCAAGAAATCAGATTTGCATTAGCAAATCTGCTGCACAAGACCTTTTTTAAAGTGTTGAAGAGCAAAGACTCTTCAACTAAGGTGTGCCTGACCCAAGCCACGGTGTTTTCAATAACTTCATGTGTATGTGGAAAGCTGGACAGTAAATAAGGAACACCATAGAATTGATGCTTTTGAGTTATGGTGTTGGAGGAGAATGCTGAAAAGTGCCATGGGTTGCCAAAAGAACAAACAGATCTGTGTTGGAAGAAGTGCAACCAGAGTGCTCCTTGGAGGCCTGGATGGCCAAACTTCATCTCTCATACTTCAAACATATTGTCAGGAGGGACCAGTCACTGGAGAAGGATATCATGTTTGGTAGGGTGGAGAGTCAGAGAAAAAGAGGAAGGCCCCCAGTGATATGGATTGGCAAAATGGCTCAAGTGTGGCAACAATTGTGAGGTTGGCCCAAGACTATGTAATATTTTGTTCTGTTGTGCATAGGGTCACTATGAATTGGTATTGGCTCGATGGCACCTAACAACAACAACCAGAGAAGCAGCCACACCAGAGATAGAAACAGAGATGATGCCATGGAGAAATAGTGCAGCTGAGGTCTCTAGACTCATGGAAAGAGAAAGGCTGTGTGCCGGCGGCCAGGAGGCAGGCTTGCAGAATGTGCCCTTTGGTTATTTAAATCATAATAGAGGCAATAGGAAATAGAGGCAAATACTGTTAAATGATGATGCATGGAGGGGAATGTAATCATTGCAATGAAACAGAACATGATAGGATGAGTGCAAAACTAATATTCTCCTATGTAAACTATCACTCAATTCACAATAAAAGCTTAAAAAAAAGTAAATGGATTTAAACCTTAGATTTTACATATGTGATTAGTGGGAGGAATGAACTAGCATTGACATTAATAGAAAAATACCTGGAGTCATGGTATAGTATGAACATTTGTTTTGTTAAGTACCATGAGTCAGTTCTAATTCATAGCGACATTATATTGACCCTTTTGTCAACCATGGACTAATTGTAAATTTCTTTCCCATAACATATGATTCTTTTATTTTTCCTCCTGTAGGTTACAAAACAAAATATTAAATACTTAAAATATGTCTTGTTTTACAATTTGATGCCTACCTGGTATGGTGCTGTAGGGTAAGCACTAGACCGCAAGGTGGTCGTTCAAACTCAAGGCCACTCCTCGGAAGCCCTATACATTGTCACTATGAAGCAGAACCTACTTGGCGGCACTTAAAAACAACATATATGTAATAAAGTAAATATGTTGTTGTTAAGTACCGTTGAGTCAGTTCCAACTCATAGCAACCTGTATGCAAATATAGTAAAACACTAAAAATTGGATGCAGTACCCAAACTAAAAAGAAAACAAATTTAAATATGTATATATGGGTAATCTTTAGTAAACAAACTTGTGATATCTTGCACAAGACTGTTCAAGTGACTGTTTTACCAAAAAGGCTCAAATTTCCCCATTATTGATGTTGCTATTAAGTGCCATCATGTTGGTTCTGATTCATAGAGACCCTACATAGGATTTCCAAGGAGCTTGAACCGCTGACCTTGTGGTTCAAACCAACTTTGCACATTAACCCACAGCACCACACCAGGACTCTTAGTCTCCCCACTATAGAAACTATATAATTTTCCCAACTGTATTTAGTTTACATACATGCTGCTCATTGAAAACTTCTGATATAGAATAAATCTGTCTTTTTTTTTTTGTATTTTCTTTGTGTTTGTTCCTATTTATAATGAAAATCATTTATATGAAAACATTTTCTGAATTAATTTGTGGATGTTTGTGCAGATATTTTAACTAATCCTATTTCTTAGAATGTTTTCCTGAAATTTTTCACAGGAAATTTTATTTTTGTTAACAATGAATTAATATTCCATAAAATAGATAAAATCCTATCTAAATATCTAGGGCAGACAGTTCCAGAATTACAAATAGAATCTCAGTTTGTTTTTGTTTTTTCTGTATACAACTAGGCACTGGTTCCTGAAAATGAAATTGAGGAAATAAAAGATGAAAAAAATGTAAATTTTGAAGAAGAGGAAAGAGAAAAGAAAGAAACAGTTATAGCAGAAGGAAAAGGAGGTGAAAAACAAGATCAGAAAGGAATTGAGGAAGAACTAAACAAAGAAGAGAAAAGAGATGACATTAAAGAGAACAAAGATGAAAAAGAAGAAGACATAAAAGGGAAAGGAGATGAAAAAGAGAACAAAGATGGGAAAGGAGAAGATGGAAAAGAAAGAGAAGACAAACAAGAGGAAGAATATAGAAAAAAAAAAGAAGATGGGAAAGAGGGTAAAGGTGAAAAGTGGAAAGAAGATGAAAACAAGGACAAAAATGAAAACGAAGAATATAAAAAAATTCATGAAGATGGGAGAGATAAAAGACTGGATGGACGAGAAGACGAAGCAAAGGAGGAGGAAGATGATAAAGAAAATGGGAAAAGAGAAGGGTAAGATGAAGGAAATAGAAAGGAAGCTGAACACAGGAATGAAATGGGAAAGAAAGAAGCCCAAAAGGAAGAGATTGGAAAAGAAGAGTCTCAGAATATTGTTTAAAGCCACCCTATATCAATTCATAATTTGATAATATGTACCCCCATGACATAATGTTAATAAAGATGAATATTTTATCAAATATTTTATAAACATAGATCTTTTTTAGTATCAATTTAATTGCAAAGCATCTTCGTACTGATTATTAGCCATAGAGTTTCTGATATGAAACCTTTATCTATAAATTTTGTTATTATATAACAATTGAGTATATATTAAAAATATGCAATTATAGCTTTCAACTTTGTCATTGAATTACTTTTTGTAAATTATCAGTTAAACTTTTGAATTGTCATCTTAATTCTACATACACATATGATAATTTCACAAAATAGATCCCAAAAGAAAGACCTTCATCCAACATTATTTTTTTGTTGCTTATTATTTTGCCTTAACCTTCACCCCAATTAATATGTATTATCTAATATTCTTGTAGATATTTAGATTGCTTTTATAAAGAATGTAAACTATTTTCATGTAATATTAAGAATTAAATTTATCTTTCTGAAATATAACTTTATTATAAGCCTTAGAAAAAATAAAATTGAAACCCCATTTTGAAAAGATACATAAATGCTTATTTCAGAAAGTTACTTTTGATTATGCAAGTATGTGTATCCAAAAAAAGTGTAACTGGATTTATCTTAATAAAAATACTCCTCATAATGAAACAAGGTGTATGATTTGTTGAGTGTAAAACTGATGATCTGCCCTGTAAATTCACTCAATTCACATAAAAACGTAATAAAATTTAAAAATGCTCCTTAAAGATGATTAATTTGTTACATCTCTCTTTTTTCTCCTTTTGTGATGTTCAGAAAAGCATTGATTTTTCCCCCCTATGGTAAAATTGTTGTTATTAAGTGCCGTCGAGTCGGTTCCGACCCATAGCGACCCTGCACAGGGTTTCCGAGGCTGTAAATCTTTACGGGAGCAGAAAGCCTCATCTTTCTCCCCGGGAGCAGCTGGTAGTTTCGAACTGCTGACCCTGAGCATAAAACATCATTTTAAAGTATACAATTGAAGCATTTTTAGTATATTGACATTGTGCAACCATCACTACTATGAAATTTCAAATAAAAAGCACAGTACCCCATTTCCTTTAAAAGCTTCCCCTTCTCTGCAATCCCTGGCAACCACTAATTTATTTTCTTTCCCTATTGTGAACTGCAAAGCCAGCAGTTCGAAACTACCAGCTGTTCCGCGGGAGAAAGATGAGGCTTTCTGCTCCCGTAAAGATTTACAGCCTCGAAAACCCTGTACAGGGTCGCTATGAGTCGAAATCGACTCCACGGCACATAACAACAACAACATTGTGGATTTAATATAAATGGAACCATACAATAATGGCCTTTTGTCCTGAATTTTTTTCACTTAGTATGTTTTTGATATTCATCCATGTTATCCCAAGTATCAATGCCCATTACTTTTTATGACTAGATAATATTCCATTGTTTACATTGTTGTTGTTAAGTGCTGTCGAGTTGGTTCCAACCCATAGCGACTCTGTTTAGGGTTTCCGACGAGCAGCTGGTGAGCTTGAACTGACCTTTCAGTTCTAACAGCTTTGCAATCTGGCGCATTAACCCACAGCGCCACACCAGGATGAATTAATCAGTTAATGAACATTCATGTTGTTTCCACCTATGTACCTATTTTGAATAAGGCTGCTATTTGTATGCACAAGTTTTGTGGTGATGTATGCTTTCATTTCTCTTAAATAAGAGTTGAAATGCTGCATCATATGTTAATAATGTTTTATTTTAAAAGGAAATTCTAGATGGATTTCCAAAATGGCTGCAGCATTTTATGTGCTCACTAGCAATGTGTTGTTGTTGTTAAGTGCCGTTGAGTCGGTTGCAACCCAGAGCGACCCTCTAGAGGATTTCCAAGGAGCGACTGGTGAGCTTGAACCACCAACCTTGCAGTTCAAACTGACTTGGCAGTCTAGCGCATTAACCCACAGCGCCACACCAGGACTCCCACTAGCAATGTAGAAGGGGTTAAATTTCTATACATCCTCTTCAACATTATAGCCATTCAATTGAATGCAAAGTGGTAGCTCATTGTAGTTTTGATTTGCATTTCCTTAATGACTAGCAGCACAATCATTAAGCACTCAGCTACTAAACCACCAGCCAGTCTCTGGGAGAAAGACAGCAGTCTGCTTCTGAAAGATTTACAGAGCTGGAACCCTAATGGTGCCGGCACGTTCTTCTTTGTCTTAGAGGGTCACTATGAGTCTGAATCATTTTGAGTAGGTAGTGGTTAATGTCTAATGATGTTGAGCATCTCTTTGTATGCTTATTGGCCATTTGTATAACTTCTTTTGCGGAATGTGTATTTAAATATTTTGCCATTAAGTTGAAATTTTAGTATGGAATTGTAAGACATTTTTATGAGATCATTCAGATACGTGTCACTTTTCAGATATATAATTTGCAGAGTGCCTTTCCCATTCTGAAGGTTGTCTTCACTTCTTGACATACCCTTCGGTACATAAAAGTTTTTTTTTATTTCAATTGTTGTTGTTGTTAAGTACCATCGAGTCAGTTCCGACCCATAGCGACCCTGTACAGGGTTTCCGAGGGTGTAAATCTTTACAGGAGTAGAAAGCCTCATCTTTCTCCCGCGGAGCGGCTGGTAGTTCAATTAAGTTCAATTTATTTATATTTTTTTCTTTTGTTGCCAATTTCGTGGCCAGGAAGATTTACCCTTATGTTTTCTTCTAGAGACTTTGTAGTTTCGCTTTTATTTCAGCTTCTGGATCCATTTTCAGTTAATTTTTGTATGTGCTATGAGGTGGGAGTGCAAATTCATTCTTTTGCATGTGGCTATCCAGTTGTAGGATAAGCACTGAACTGCAAACCACTAGATCAGCATTTCAAACCAACCAGCTGCACTTTAGAAACCCTATACAGGACCGCTATGAGTCCAAACCAATTCCACGGCATTTAACAACAACAATCCAGTTGTCCTAGCACCATTTATTGGAGAGACATTTTTACTATAGATGTATAGGTTTATGTCTGGACTGTCAATTCGATTCCATTTTTCTATATAGTCTTATGCTAGTACCAATCTTTCTATAACTAGCACTGTAATGAGTTTGACATTGGGAAGTGTGAGCCCTCCAACTCCATTCTTTTAAAAGTTAGGTTTTGCTATGTTGTTGTTATTGTTAAGTGTTGTCGAGTCAGTTCTGACTATAGCGACCCTGTATAGGGTTTCTGAGGAGCACCTAGTAAAATTGAACCTCTGACCATGCGGTTCAAACAGACCTTACAGTCCAGCGCATTAACCCACAGTACCACACCAGGACTCCACAACGCCATACCAGGACTCTTATAATTCCATAAATTTTAGGATGAACTTGTCCATATCTGAAAGAAAAAAATAAGGCACTTAGAGTTTTGATAGGGATTGCATCATATCTGCAGACCAATTTGGGGAATTTTACTATTTTAGCAGTGTTAATTATTAATTCCATGTACATGGGATGTCTTCATTTATTTAGGTAACCTTGAGTTTCTTTCAACAATGTAACAGTGTTTTCTAGTTTTCAGTGTACTTCATGGTTTATTCCTAAATTTATTGTTTCTGATACCAATTTTTTTTTCAAAAAAACTTTTGTTTTCAAAAACAGCACAATCCAAAAAAAAAAAAAAAAAAGCCACCACAAAACCTGCCTTCTTCTTTTAAATAATGTGGCATGGAGCAATTTTGGGATCCATCCTATCACATGTGATCTGGCCTGTTTTTATGAATCAGGAGGCTGTTGGGACTGGGGTCCTGACAAGAAAGTGGGGTTCAGCCTGCAAAGAAAGTGGGGTTCAGCCTGCAGAGAGGAGACCGCTCCTCCCCCTTGCTTGAGGTGCAAAAGAGGCAGAGCCTAGGTTTCCACAGTAACCAGGAGGCACATTCATGTTAGCCTGTGCAGGTCCAGCATCATCTTCCCTGAGCTCCCAGTGATCACAAGGGGGAGGGAAAAGCAGAGAAAAGTAGAGGGGGAAGTCAGACTTCCCCCAACAGTCTAGTTAAGGCATCTGGAACAGATAAATTAATTAAGGAAGACCCAGCCTGCAAAGAAGGCTGGGGTAACCAGACACACACATGCAAGATTGGCCTGTGGAACCCGAAAAGGAATGGGGGTGGAGGCATGGTCATTGCTTAGAGCACCCCCGCCAAATACACACACAGTTGTATCCAGGGATCCAGCCAACTGAGGCTGAGATGAGAAAGGAGGACCCCCATTCCAAAGTTTTAGGAGCCTAGAATAATCTCCATGATGTTATGTAGTTCATTCCATTCCCAGGACCCTGGAGCACAGAAGAGGTTGTGAGGGGACTCTGGAGGGGTGGCCATGGGTTCCCTCTCTACCGCCGATGTGTCAGTGTCCAGAAAGAAGTCATCCAAGCCAGTGTCGCCCAGTTACCGGGAACTCAGAGATTCTAGGAAGACTATATGGAGCTGGGGCAGTGCTTCATCCTGGGTGCCCAGAGGAACCATTGGGTTCAGAGAGTGTTCGGTCTCGTCCATGGAGGTCTCCAATTCCCTGAAAATTGAACCAATTGTGGTGGACAGGGAGAAGTCCTCTTCACCCAAGAAGAGGGGCTCTGGGGCAGGGTAGGAGCAGCAGCAAGGTGAAGAGCAGCTTGGAGTTGCTGTTGGGTGTTGTGGATGAGGACATGTCTGCGGAAGCTGGGTGCACGAGGCCCAGGTTGTGCTGGACCTTGTCTAGGGAGATGCAGAGAAGGGCTTGCTGATAGCTTCAAAGGCCTGCGGGGCCCCAGCCCCACTTCTCCTCTTCTTCCTCCTCCAAATCTCCAAGCCTCCTACCATGGTGCCTTACTTATCTGTGTGGTCTTGAATAGTGGATTTATTTCCCTTAGACTGGTTTCCATCTGCCACATGAGGAGCATGACACAAGTCCCTCCTAGTCTTAAAAAACACTGCTCTTTTCATAATCCTTGTGTCTTCACACAGGTCACACACAAAGACAGGTGTGGAGTACGGAAACCTGGACTAGCCGGAGAGAAGCCTGGGTTTGAATTCTGCTTTTGACACTGATCAGCCATGTGATGGAAGTGACATAATGTCACCCCTCTGGGCCTCAGTTTTCCTCATCTCAGCTGCCAGGTTGCGCAGCCACCACTAACCAGAAGTCTGCAAATTTTGGACCCACCAGTGTTAGACTCTCTGATATCAATTAAAGTGAAATTTTTTTCTTAATTTATTTTATGATTTTTCATTGCTGGTATATGGAAATTCAACTGATTTCTGTGTATTGTATTACATCCCTACACTTTATTATTCAATAAACTCATATGCATGTGAAAGTTGGACAGTGAATAAGGAAGATGGTAGAAGAATTGATGCTTTTGAGTTATGGTGTTGGAGATTATTGAAAGTACCATGGGCTGCCAAAAGAACAAACATATCTGTATTGGAAGAAGTAACAACCAGAATGCTCCTTGGAGACCTGGATGGCCAGACTTTGTCTCTCATACTTCAGACATATTGTCAGGAGGGACCAGTAACTGGAGAGGTATATCATGTTGTAGGGTGTAGGGTCAGAGAAAAAGAGAACGACCCCTAGCGAGATTGGTAAAGTGGCAGCATCAATGGGCTCAAGCGCGACAACAATTATGAGGTTGGCCCAGGACCCGGCAGTGTTTTGTTCTGTTGTGCACAGGGTCGCTATGAAACAGCTGGTAGTTTCAAACTGCCGACCCTGAGGTTAGCAGCCCACTTCGTAACCACTACGCTAGTATATTTTCTGTGTATAGAATCATATAATCTGTGAATACAGAGAGTTTTACTTCTTTGCCAATTTGGATGCCTTTAATTTCCTTTTCTTGCCTCATAACTCTGGCTAAGACTTCCAACACAATATTGAATATGAATGGTGATAAAGGGAATCCTTTTCTGGTTCCTGTTTGCAAAGGGAGTGCTTTCAACGTCTCTTCGTTGACAGTGATGTTGGCTGTTGATTTTTTATAAGTGCTCATAATTACATTGAGGAATTCGCCTTCAATTCCTACTTTGTTGAGTGTTTTTATCAGGAATGAGTGTTGGATTTTGTCAAATGCCTTTTCTGCATCAATCGATGTGATCATGCTTTTCTTTTTATATTTATATGGTAGATTATGTTGATTGTTTTCTAATAGTGAACCATCCTTACATCCCTGGTATGAATCCCAGTTCGTCATGATGTTTTTGTTTCTTGATGTGTTGTTGAATTGTATGGCTAATCTTTTGTTGAGAATTTTTGCATCTGGGTTCATGAGGGATATTGTTCCATAATTTTGTTTTTTAGTGATGTCATTCCCTGGTTTTGGTATGAGGATTATGACTACTTCATAAAATGTATTATGGGGTATTCCATCCTTTTATATATTCTGGAATAGTTTGAGTCAAATTGGTGTAAGCTTTTCTCTGAATGTTTGGTAACATTCACCAGTAAGGGGCCAGAACTTTTTGGGTTAGTAATTTTTGATGTCCTGATCAATTTCTTCTTCAAGTTTTCTATTTCACTCTGTGTAAGTTTATGTAGGTAATGCTTTTCCAAAAAATATCCATTTACTCTAGATTTTTAAATTTGTTGGAATACAGCTCTTCATGTTGTTAAGTGCCATCGACTCAATTTCGACCCATATCGGCCCTGTATAAGGTTTCTGAGGAGCAGCTGGTGAGCTTGAATTGCCAACCTTGCAGTTCAATCGCTTTGCAGCCTAGCACATTAACCCACAGTGCCACACCAGGAGTCTTCATAGTATTCTGTTATTATCTTTTTTATTTCCATTAGTTCTGTTGTGATGTGGTTTCATATGCATGTCATTTGTGTCTTCTCCCTCTTTTCTTTTGTTACATTTACCAATGGTTTGTCAATTTTATGAATCCATTGAAAGAACCAGTTTATTGTCATGTTGATTCATTCTATGGTTTTTCTGTTTTCTATCTGGTAGCGTAGTGGTTTCTATCTGGTAGTGTAGTGGTTACAAATGAGGCTGTGAACCGCAAGGTCAGGAGTTCGAAACTACCAGCTGTTCCACGGGAGAAAGATGAGGCTTTCTGCACCCATAAAGATTTACAGCCTTGGAAACCCTGTACAGGGTCGCTATGAGTCAGAACCGACTCCAGGGGGTGAGGACCCGAAGATGGGGTGTCC
>NW_006408719.1:3011984-3018993 GCF_000296735.1 Chrysochloris asiatica | reverse complement strand
AAGACAGAGAAAACAGATACAAAGAAGACAGACACCCGGGCTTGATGCAAGCTGCCAGACAGACTGCTCAGTGGCTGACATTTTCCCTTCTCAGACTAACTCTAGGTGGGATGTCTGGAGAGGCGAGAGAGAAAAGAAACACTGGGAGACCAGAGTAGATGCAAAATCGGCAGAAAGCCTCTTCATACCCTGCAAGCAATAATGCCCGCAGACTTAAGTCTGCATCCGTGTTTTATTTCCTCTCTTTCAGGGAGGGATCTTTACAGAAGAAGAATGGTATTATTCAGACAAGACAATCTTTAAGATAAATTAAGCCAGTAAACCTTACTTAAACCAATATTCCTTTCTTCCTTACTGGGTTTAACCTTCACATGGATCAAAATATTCCTTTCTTCCTTACTGGGTTTAACCTTCACTTGGATCAAACTGATTGAACCCAGGGTGGTCCGAGGGAGTTGCCCCCTTTGTCCTTAATGCCGTATTCCCAGAATTTACCACTCCACCCCAAGTGAATATACCCCTGACAGTTCTTCTCCAGAGCCTCCCTGCTTAATCCCAGTAAACCTGTCCTTGTTCGTCCTCTGAGGAAGTTTTACTGCCTTGGTTCTAGGGGGAAAATCTTGACCTTAGAAACTTAGGGGAATATTGCATTTTTCTGTGGACATCCAGGGCTCATGTTTGGAATTAAATAAATATGACTGAACAATTTGATGAAAAACAATTTGCTATTAACTGCCAAGTGGCTAGAGCTGTTACACTCGGGCCTATAGGGCCTCGAACCTCTGCATGGTCTGCAACACCACAGCACACAACATCAACAACAATCTAATTTATTTCTGCTCTAATCATTATTATTTCTTTTCTTCTTGTGGATGTATGCTTACTTTGCTGGTCTTTTCTAGTTGTTGGATATATTGTGTCAAAGTATTGATTTTGGCTCTTTCTTCCCTTTGGATGTGTGCATTTTTTGCTATAAATTGTCCTCGCAGCACTGCTTTTGCTGTGTCTCAAAGGTTTTGGTACATTGTGTTTTCTTTCTCATTTGTTTCTAGTAATTTTTAATTTCATGTTTTGTTTGTTCTACTTTTTTTTTTAAAGCACGGTGTTATCAGTTTCCATATATTTGCTTTTATTTATTTGATCTTCCTATTGTTGATTTCTAATTTAATAGCATTGTGATCTGTGAAGATGCATTGTAGTATTTTGATGTTTTAAAATTTATGGAGATTTGCTTTGTGGCCTAACACATGGTCTGTTCTGGAGAACGTTTTATGTGCACTTGAAAATGAATGTGTATTGTGCTGTTGTTGGGTTGAATGCTCTATGAAGTCAAGTCAAATCTATGAAGTCAAGTTATTTGATTGTGTTGTTTAGTTCCTCTGTGTCTTTGTTGAGTTTCTTTCTAATTTTTCTGTCCTTTTTCAAAAGTAGTGTATTAAAATCCCACACTATTATTGTAGAGTGATTCTATTGGGGTTTGCTTTATGTATTTGGGGGCTCTTTCATTGGGGGCATAGGGATTTCTTATGGGTAAATCCGCTTTTTCAAATGACCCTGTAATCATAGATAAATTCCTCCTTTGTCTCTTATGCTGATTTTTGCCTTAACGTTTATTTTATTAGAGATTAATATTGCTACTCCTCAATTTTTATTTCATTTAGCTTGGTATATATATTTCTATCCTTTAATTTTTTTCACCCTTTAATTTTTAATCAATTTTTTTCCTTTGTGTTTAAGGTCTGTCTCTTGTAGACAACATATTGAAGGATTATGCTTTCTTATCCAGTCTGCTACTGTTTCTTGACTGGTGCATTTATTCCATTGGCATTCAGTGGAATTACCAATGTTGTTGTTGTTATGTGCTGTGGAATCAGTTCCGACTCATAGTGACCCTGTACAGTGATTCTGAGGCTATAATTCTTTACAGGAGCAGAAAGCCTCATCTTTCTCCCACAGAACAGCTGGTAGTTTCAATCTGATGACCGTGAGATTAGCAGCCCCATTAGTAACCACTATGCTACCAGAGCTCCTTGTAATTACCAGCACATATGGATTAACTGATGTCATTATGCTGTTTGTTTTTTGTGGTGCTCCTGGTTTCTTTGTCTACATGCTTTATTGTGCTGAGTTCATTTTTGTGTGTGTAATTTCTTCATAGATTTAATGTTTCCATAATCTCCTTGGGCTTTCCCTTTTCTTGATTTTATGTGGAGATGCATTAAGTTTCTTTGAAGTTACCATATATTTCATTAATTTCATCCTCATTTATAACAGCCTGTTTTATATTGAAATGTACCTGATCTCCTCACCACCTGGATCTCTGTTACAATACTTTCCCCTTCTTTTGTTTTGTAGTTGTATTGATTATAGACTGACCTCCTAGATCCCCTAATTCCATTGTTGTAGTTTTGTTCTGCTCTGGACTCATCCATCTTTGGACTGAGTTCTGGGTGGTGTTTCCACGTATGTCAACCTCTGGTTGTTGTCTGCTTTTGTTTTTGCCCAGTCCATAGAACACTCTTTAGTGAGTTTTGAAGGGCTCACTTTACTTTTACAAAATTATTTTAATTTCTGTTTATCCTGAAATATCTGATAGTGCCATCATATTTGATTGACAGCTTTGCTGGGTATATGATCTTTTGTTGGAAGGTTTTTTTGTTTGTTTGTTTGTGTGTTTTTTAGAGTATATATATATATATATATATATATATATCCTTGTTATCTTCCTGCCTGCATGGTTTCTGCTGAGAAATAAGAGCTTAGTATTACTGGCTTTTCATTGTCTGTAACACTTGTTTTTTCCCTAGCTGCTTTCAGGATTCATTCCTTGTCTTTGATTTTAGAGAGTTTGATTATGATATGTCCTTGTGATTTTCTTTTGGATTCTATTTTGTTGGAAATTCATTAAGCTTCTTGAATGCTTATCAGCTCATTCTTCAAGATGTTAGGGAAATTTTCGTCCAGCAGCTGTTTGACTATCTCTTCTATGGTTACCTTTGTCTCTTCTTGCTCTGGAATTCCAGTCAGCCTCAGGTTACTCCTTTTCATGTTGTCTCACACAATTCTTAGGTTTTTTGTTTGTTTGTTTGTTTTTTCAAGTTTTTTTTCTGCTTATTCTTCTATATTACAAGTATTGAGAGATTTATTTTCAAGGTCACTTCTATACCTTCAGTTTTACTCTTTTGCCCTTTCAGAGTATTGTACACTTCTATTGTTTTAGTATTGATCATCTGGACCTTTTTAGAGGTTTTATATTGTCTCAAATGTTGTATCTATTTTGTTTGTTTCTGTAGTGCTTTTTTAATGTGTTCCTTATTTTCTTCAACTTTTTTGTGGAACATTTGGATGTACCTCAATATGATTCACTTGAATTCTTTTTCGGGTAATTCTAAAGCCTCTTCTTTCTCCAATGCAATTTCTAGCTCTTACTCTTGGTCATTTGTTTCAGTTACTCTATCTTGTTTCTGCATATGAGCAGCAATTTTCTGCAGCTTTTTTAGGCATTGTAGTGTTATATTTCTTTTAATTATATAAATGTATGTTGGTGTGTTGTTAAGCATTCTCCAGTAGCCTCCTGATAGGTGTTATCAGGAGATGGACTTCTCTCTTCACTGCTCTTACAGCTCAATTCAGAGTGTTTTTAGCCATTGTTCATTGTAGGTGCTGCTCTAGTGTATAGAAGCTGGTGTTGGCTCTTACACAATAGATGGTGTGATTGTAGTTTGGCTGTATGACCACAATTATTGTCTGTTTTTAGTTGAGGCAAGAAGAGAAAGATCTCTCATAAGATAAAAGGAGGATAAAAAAACAAGGCTAAAAACAAAAGTCAAAAATCATAAAAAGCCAGGGGGCGGGAAATATAAAGACATCAAAACTGGGGAAAGGGGGGGGGAACCTCATAGGAATATATGAGCAAATATTTAGTGCCAACTAAGGGACTATTCCTGGTGTGGCGCTGTGGGCTAATGCATCAGACTGCAGAGTCATTTGAACTGCAAGATTGGTGGTTCAAGCTCACCAGCTGCTCCTTCGAAACCCTATCAGGGTTGCTATGGGTCAGAATCGACTCGACGGCACTTAACAACAACAACAACGGACTACTGGAGTCCTGCTGTGGCACTGTGGGTTAATGTACCAGACTGCAAAGCGGTTTGAACTGCCAATTCGGCCGTTCAAGTTCACCAGTCACTCCTCAGAAACCCTATACAGGGTTGCCATGGGTCAGAATTGACTCAACGGCATTTAACAACAACAACAATGGACTATTGGAGTCCTGGTGTGACACTGTGGGATAATGTGCCAGGCTGCAAAGCCATTTGAACTGCAAGGTTGGCAGTTCAAGCTCACTGGCTGCTCCTCAGAAACCCTATAGAGGGTAGCTCTGGGTCAGAATTGACTTGACAGTACTTAACAACAACAACAACAATGGACTCTTGTCTTCAAAGCCACCTGAGAAACTTCTTGTCTTCAAAGCCACCTGAGAAACTTCATGATGTTCCCACTGTGCCACCGCAATCTAACAAATGCTTTCCCCCGCCCCCTTCCCTCATGTCAGTTCAGTTTTTCTCCTAGTCAGAACTAGCCAAGGTTGGCCTTCGTAAGATACTCCTGGCACAGGCTCTTCTTGTTGTCTCCTTCCCATTCAATTCTCTGCCCAGTCATCTGGCATAGATCTTTCCACGTGTGGAGCAGATCCTTCCATATGTGGAGTAGATCCTTCCACATGGTGCAGAACCTTCCCCATTCAGCACAGAACCTTCCCTGGGGTGTCAACTCATACAGGTCTCCCCTATGGTCACCAGAGTTGATATGAGTAGACAGAGCAAAGGAAAAAAGAAAAAAAAAAAAGTCACATCTTTTTTTTAATACATTTTTATTGTGACTTGAATGATAGTTTACATGGGAGAGCATCAGCTTTACATTCATCCTATCGTATTTTGTTTTTCGTTTCATTGCAATGATTTCAATCCCCTCCATGCATCATCATTTAACAACAATTGCTACCAATCTCTCTGGTTGTTTTTTTTTTGTTGTTGTTGTTGTTGTTGTTTGTATGTACACCAAAGCACTCAGGAATATATTATCAAACAACCAAAAGATATACCCCATGCCAGCCCCCTGGCCACCAGCACACAGCCCATCTCCCTCCTTGAGTCTAGAGTCCCCAGCTGCTCCATCTCTCCACGTCATCATCTCTGCCTCCATTTCTGGCATCGCTGTTTCTCTGTCTTTCTTGCATTTGTTCCAAATCTTACTCACAGTAAGCACTCAATCTACTGAATTTCTTTGTGTCTAATGCATCAAAACTCTGCTCTTTTCCCTTGATGGTCCCAGAGGCCTCCACTCTTGGACTGTAAGATCAACCACTCCCCTCCTTTTGTTATAAAACATCTACCTTTACATTTGCAACATTCACAATCAGTCCCGATAGCAATTATTCACTATTGAACCACAGAGTCTTATCCCCATCTCCTTTCATCAGTCCCATCTAGACAGGTTGGAAACCACTCAGTGGAGATTCTACCTTCCCCCACACCCTCTGAAACTAAACTCCTTCTTGAAAACTTATAAGCCAGTCATTTCGTGCCTTTGTTGCTCTCCCACCCCCATTTTGGGTAGCCAATGTCTACGTTGCCCATCCCTGTCAACCTATGTACAGAGGGGGTGGGAATGATCCTTGTTGAAAAGATTTGTTCCCTCTTTTAAGCTACTACATCCATAAGTATTTGTCAAGTTCATCAAATTGTAGCACATTACACTCTTTTTCCTCTTCTTTCTTCCTCTAGTTGAGTTCTAATCATCCAGCCAATGAAGCTAGGTCAAATGGGTACTGTCTGCAAGTATGGGCATTCTTGTGCATCTCCCCTCACTTCATATCAGCTGGATGCTTCACTCTCTGCTCTAGTCCTCTGTGACTATGTCCCTGTTCATGGGCTCAGGAGTCCCTAGGTCTCACTATACTGTTGGCCACCCAGGTTGCAATCCAGGTTAACAGGAGTCTATTGAACACAGTCAGACTTAGCTCACAGTTTCATTGTTGTTTTGTCCCCACTTCCCTTTATTGATAGACCAAAGTGGTCACCAGAAAGTTTACATGCCTGCTTATGTGTTCCCTTTGAGTTTCAGTTTTGGAAGGGGCTTTGCCCTGAGAGCACTTGATTGCTTGACTTGATTGCTCCCTGGTGAACAACTTACTTGTTCTTGTAGTAGTTAATCAGACTGCTGTTATTGTTTGTTTTTTTGTTTGTTTGTTTGTTTGTTTGTTTTTCTTGCTGATCTTTCTTTAAGATGTATCTTCTATTCCTCTAGCTGCCCCAGGCTAGTCAAAAACTCACATAGTTGTCTCTGCAGATTACTGGCATATTTATGCAATGGGAGTGTTCTCATGTCTCTCTATCTATCTAGATTCCAATGACATTCTTCAAAGTGATGGAAAAACAATTACAAACTTTATATGGAAAGGAAAGAGACACAAGATAAGCAAAGCACTGCTTAAGAACAAGGACAAAGTTATAAGCTTCTCACTCCCTTATTTCAAAATTTACGACATGGTCAAAACAGCCTGGAACTGGTACAATGAAAGATACATAGATCAATAGAACAGAATTGCGAATCCAGCAATTAATCCATCCACATACAGTCAACTGATTTTTTTTTTTTTTTTAAGGTTTTTATTGTGGTTTGAGTGAAAGTTTTCAGGGCACATCATCGGTTTCACATTCAAACATTCATATACCTTGTTTCATTACATTGATTATAATCCCCTCCACATACCATCAGTTAACAGAGTTTCTCTATATCCTCTTTAGGTTTTTTTTTTGGTGGGGGTGGAACTTTGCCTTTTTGGAATTTACAGTCTCGGCTTTTAGGGAAGGTTTTTACATTTATCTGTGGGTATCCAGGGCTCATGTATGGAATTACTAATCAGCATAACTGAATAATCAGATAAGGGACATTTTGCTATGTCTGCTAGGTGGCTAAAGTCTGATCCTCAGAGCCTATGGTTTGG
>NW_006408719.1:3001384-3009653 GCF_000296735.1 Chrysochloris asiatica | reverse complement strand
TTTCAAAATGTTTTGTAGTCCATGTATTCCCATCATTAGTGCCTTCACATTTGTCTTGAATTTTTCATTGATGACCTTCATAATTCTGGGATTCACATTTAGGTCCTTAATCCATGTTGAGTTGGTTTTTGTATAAGGCGTGAGGTGAAGGTCTTGTTTCAGACTTTTGCATATCATTTTCCAGTTCTGCCAGCACCATCTTCAACTAATTTTTGACTAAGAGCCTAAGTATATTCATGGGGAGGAGATAATATCTTCAACAGATGGTGCTGACAGAACTGGAAATTAATATGCAAAAGATTGAAACAAGACCTTTACCTCATGCTTTATATAAAACCCAGCTCAGCATGGATTAAAGACCTAAATGTGAATCCCAGATGTATAAAGGTCATTATAGAAAAAATAGGGACAAATTTGAGGACTCTAATCACACAGACTACCAAACATTGAGAAAATTACACACAAAAAAGAAGACAAAGTAGATGATTGGGACATACTAAAAATTAGAAACTTATGTACCTCAAAATACCACCAAAAGAGTAAAAAGGGAGCCCACGGAATGGGAAAAAATCTTTTGCAATGACGTATCAGACAAGGGACCAATTTCTATAATATATAAGAAACAATAACACCTCTGGAGTCCTGGTGCGGTGCTGTGGGTTAATGCGCCAGACTGCAAAGCCATTTGAACTGCAAGGTTGGCAGTTCAAGCTCACCAGCTGCTCCTCGGAAACTCTATATAGGTCACTATGGGTCAGAATCAACTCGACAGCACTTAACAACAACAACAACAACGTAACACTGCTACAAGAAAAAGACAAATTAAAAAATGGGCACAGGAAATGAACATACACTTCATCAAGGAAGATATTTGGGCATCTAACAAACATATGAAGAAATGTTCACATCATTAGCCATTGTTTTTGTTGTTGTTATATGCCATGAGATCTGTTCTGACTCATAGCGACCCTGCATAGTGTTTCCGAGGCTGTAGATCTTTATAAGAGCAGAAAGCCTCATCTTTCTCCTGCAGAACAGCTGGTAGTTTCGAACTACTGACCATGAGATTAGCAGCCCGATTTGTATCTACTATGCTACCAGAGCTCCTTTATAGAAATCCAAATCAAAACAACAATGAGATATCATCTCACACCAGCAATAACAGTGAAATTCAAAATTGTAGAGGACAATAAGTGCCGGCAAGGATATGGAGAGACGGAGACTCTCCTACATTGCTGTTGGGATTGCAAAATGGTCCAACCACTATGGAAAATAGTATGGTGCTTCCTCAGAAAGTTGGAAATAGAAATAACTTATGATCCAGCAATTCCTCTACTTGATATTTATCCACAAGAAATATGAGCCATACGAGCCATAACACAAGTAGTTATATGCACACCAATGTTCATAGCAGCACTATTCATAATAGCAAAAAGATGGAGACAGCCTAAGTGCCAATCAATGGAAGAATGGATAAATGAACTTAGGTATATACACACTATGGAATATTATGCCACCTTGAAGAATAACAAGGAAGCTGTAAACCACCACATAACATGGATGAACCTTGAGGACATTATGCTGAGTGTAATTAGTCAGTCACAAAAGGAGAAATACTGCATAAGACAATTACTGTAAAAGCTTAAAAAATACCCACACTAAAATGGAAAAAAAAAACAAAAACTTGTTAGTTACCTGAAGGGAAGGGGGTGATAAGGGGGGAAGGCAAGGTAGAGCGCAGGGTAGTGGATAGACACAAGAAGGGGGAGGGGAATGGAAAAACAAGGTAGATAGAATATTTAGGTAGGTTTGCATGGCCTAAATGGGACAGAGGTAAATAGTGATGTATGCCTAAACTTGGAACAACATGGCTCTGTGATACAGGGATTGAGGCATAGTCTGAATGGGTAAAAGAGGGGAACTAATGTTAAGATGCTTGACTGTCTTATGAATCTTGGTTTCCTTTACCTACTATTGTAAAATAGACACTTGAGGTGGAGAGAAAGGAATAGCCAAGAACACGATTAGCGAAAGCTTGTAAGCCCATTTTCAGCCTATAACTGATTGGAATACCTAAACTGGGTGCTAGAACTTGCCCAATGAAAGAGGCTTCTTGTGGAGCCTTTTTAGTGTGTAAGACCTTAGGTGGAATACTGATCCCCATCCAGAATCTTCTGAGATAGAAATTTTCCACTTGAAAAGACAAGCAGACCAGCCTGGAGCATCTAGAGGAACAGCAGATATTTCTTTAAAGAAAGACCAGCAGGAAAAATAAAAATGGCAGTCTGGTTGACTACTACAAGAACAAGCAAGTTGTTTGCTGGGGAGCCATCAAAGCAAGCAATCAAGTCCCTTCAGGATAAACTCCCTTCCAAGACTGAAACTCAAAGGTATTATAGGAGCAGGCATATAATCTTGCTGGCAAGCACATTTGTCTACTGATGAGTGGAAGTTGTGGAAAGCAGCAATGACGATGTGGGCTGAGTCCAACCACGTTACATAGACTCCTGTCATCCTGGATTATGGTGAGACCTTATTGCTCAGCAGTATGGTGAAACCTGGGGACTCCTGAGCCCATGGACAAGGACATAGCCACAGAGGATTAGAGTGGAGAGTGAAGCATCCAGCTGATATGAAGTGAAGGGAGATGCACAAGAACACCCATACTTGAAGATAGTACCCATTTAACCTAGCTTCAATGGCTAGATGATCAGAACTCGACTAGAGAAAGAAAAAAAAAGTTTTTAAATAAGGAAAACAAGTGTAATTCACTACAATTTGATGAACTTGACCTATACTTAGGGATGTAGTAGCTTAAAATACCAACCAAGAGGGAAAGAATCTTCACAGCAAAGATTATTCCCATCCCCTCTGTACACAGTGTTAATAGGGATGGGCAACTTAGACACTGGCTACCTTAAATGGAAGGCTATAAAGGCATAAAGTGACTGGCTTACAAGGTTTCAAGAGGGAGTTTAGTTTCAGAGGGTGCTAGGGAAGGCAGAATCTCCACTGAGTGGTTTTCATCCTGTCTAGATGGGGCTGGTGAAAGGAGATGGGAATAAGACTCTTGTGGTTCGATAGCGAGTAATTGTTATCATGCCTGATTGCAACTGTTGCAACTGTAAATGTTTGGTAGCAAAAAGAGGGGAGTGATTAATCTTTGCAGTCCAGGAATGGAGGGTCCTGGGACCATTAAGAGAGAAGAGTGGGAGCAGATTGTGGGACACTAATCAGAGAAGCATTGATGCCAGATATGGAGGCAGAGATGATAAAGTAGAGAGATGGAGGGGCTGAGGACCCTAGACTCATGGATGGAGAGGGGCTGTGTGCTGGCAGCTGGGAGGCAGGCTTGCAGGTATGCCCTTTAGGTGTTTGGATGATTGTCTTTTCCTGAGTTTTTTTGGTGTGCATCCAAAAACAAAAACAAAAAACAAGGAATAGAAGCAAATAACAAATATTGTTGAATGATGATGCATGGAGGGGATTGTAAACATTGCAATGAAACAAAATATGATAGGATGAGTGTAGAGCTGATGTTCTCCCATGTAAACTATCATTAAATTCACTCAACTCACAATAAAAACTTTAAAAAACAAATGAAGTGCTATGATGGGTGTTGGAGAAGAATATTAAAGGTACCGTGAACTGACAGAAGAACAAACAAATCTATGTTAGAAGAAGTACAATCAGAATGCTCCTTAGAAGCCAGGATGTCCAGTCTTCAACTCTCATACTTCGGACATATTATCAGGAGGCACTAATCAGTGGAGAAGGACATCATGCTTGGTAAAAAAAGAGGGACAGCAAAAAGAGGGAGACCCCCCCCCCAATGAGATGGATTGGCACAGTGACAACAACAGTGGGTTCAAGCATAGCAGCAATTTTGAAGTTGGCACAGACTGGGCAGTATTTCATTTTGTTGTACATAGTGCCACTATGGATTGGAACTGATTTGATGGAACCTAACAATGACATAGTGAGTAAAGGTATAATTAATGCGACTTAACAATGCTAATACTCTACTGTTCCACAGAGTGTTTATCTACACGGTGCTCAAAATATTGTATGGGCTTAAACTCAAAAAAGAAATTATTTTTTAATGCAGTTGTAAAAAGACACTTACAGTCACCAAGATTCTTCCAAGGAGTTTGTGAAGAATTTTCATTAAATAAAAATAACAATAACTTTAAAAAAATTATTAAATAATTTTCATAATATACCAAGTTTTATTGGTGTTTTTCATGATAATTCTCTTAAAAATGTATAGTGAAACTTTCCAAATGTTATATGATGTGTGACATAATAACAGATTGAATGCAGAAGCAAATTGATAGCCCAGATATCTTCTATTAAGATAAATATTAAGGAGAATTTTAGATGTTTGAAACAATGCCAATTTTCTCACTCTTATTTTATTATGTAAGCATAGTTAATTTTCATTAAACTGTTCTTTACATTGCCATGTAATCATCTTATTATTGTGTTTTATTTTATTAGTTTTTTTTTTTTTTTTTAAGCTGTTCCAGTTCTCTCTTAAGGTGAGATCTCTATGGAAGCAAAATTAGTGAAGCTTATGTATGCATAAATAAAGAGATGTTTATATCAAAGAAATGGCGTTCACAGTTGTAGAGGTGGGGAAGTCCAAAGTCCTTGGGGAAGATGAACCAAAACTGACAGGTCAGATGCCAGGCAGGCAAGTCAGGTAGGTAAGATGACTCCCAGAATCAGCAGGCAAAACAGCAAGCAACAACTGGCTCAAGACTGAAAAATAGGAAGAGGGTTTATGAGACATATGCAGGATCCAGACCCAAGTATAAAGCAAGCAAGTTTTGCTCAAGTGTCCAATATATTAGAAGCAAGTTGTACTCCATGAGAAAACTTACTTTCAGTTGATTGACTGCTCATAGCAGATCTCATTATGGAATTGATTACATTATATGAGACCTCATTACAGGATATTACAGAATGGGAAAAATTATTTTGCAACAGATGTATCAGACAAGGGACTAACTTCTAAAATATACAAGCAACTACAACACCTCTACAAGAAAAAGACAAATAACACAATTAAAAAATGGGAACAGGGCATGAACAGACACTTCACCCAGGAAGACATTCAGGCAGCCAAAAAACATACAAAGAAATGTTCATGATCACTAGCCATTAGAGAGATGCAAATCAAAACAACAATGAGCTTGATGGCGGCTAGGGTGCAGGTACAGTGAAGTTCGTCATCAGCAATAACACAGAATACCAGGCAAAGCAGATCCAGGGCAGAGCTCCAAAACTCGGAACCACAGAGATAGGAATATTTTAAAGATTTGAAGGCTTATAGCTTGTGATGTTTGGAGCTGAAGTAAAAAATCACGCACTTTTGAATCTGCTGGGCTGGGCTCAGAGGTCCAAGCCGATATCCTGGGCAAGACGAAGCAGCAAGAAAAAACAGGGGGAGCAGAAACACCATGGAAAAACACAGCAGGAACCTTGGGACAAAGGTTTTGCTTTGTTCTGATTTTCTTTCTTTCTTTGGTATCTGGTAATTGGCACGCTCACTATTTGCCCACCTCCATTCTGGTGAATAGAGGGATAGCCTGAGCTAAGTGGCCACCCTCACCCTCACCACTGGTGGTTTCCTCTGCCACGCATGCGAACAGATACTCAGCCCAAGCGGAAGCCCTGAAATTTTATTATCTGTTTCTTTTTTATTCTGTTTTTTATCACGGGAGAGAGAAGGAGAGGGCTGAAGGGAGGGAAAGAGAGTTTGAAGGCAAAACAGGCCAAAGGTTAGCTTGGAGCCTGAGATATAGCATAACAACCAACACTGGCAACATGGAATCTCTCGGGCAGCTTTGAAGGCAGGAACTTGAAGAAAGGATATTAAAGGCATATGCATATTAAGCTATGGATTTTTTTTTCCTTCTTTTTCTTTCCCCCCCCTCCCTTTTCTGTGATTAGAGACTGGAGTATTCAGTCTTATTTTTGTTGGTGCTGCTTTTTAGTCTTTCTTTTTTTCATTCTCTCATTTTTCCTCCCACTGGTGTTCTTTTGCTGTTATATGCCCCTCCTTCTGCATTTGGAGGACTCTTAGACTCCCTATATTACACAAGAAGAGTCAGCAACTGCTGCCATATAGCCAAGCTGCACTCACACTCTATAAAATACCAAAACACAGGCAAGAACAAATACCAACTGCCATATACCGGGGAAACAGACAACACCTGTGAAAGTTACTCTGAGTTAAGCAATAAGAAAGGTGAAAAGGGCAGCCCACATCCTGACCACATCTTCCTGAAAGCAATCAGAAAGCATAAAAAATTACCAAAAGACATACTCAATTAAGTATTAAGGCCACAGACAAACATTAAACATGTCCAAGAAGCAAAAGCAGATGACCATATCAGCACATGTCTCGAAAAAAAGATAAAAGGTCTGAGACAAGTGACCTAGAGGTAGATCTGGACTCCATTCTGGAAGGAAGGCAGGCCTTGGAAATACTGAGAAAGAATTCAGAAAAATGATTATAAAATATTTCAAAACACATTACAATGGAATTGAGAAAAATAAGGAAGAAGTCAGGAAAGTGTTACAGGAACAATCAAATAAGATAGATACAGCATTGGAAACCATTAAAAACCTACAGAAAGAGATCCAAATGATCAATAACAAAATAACAGAAATAGAGAACACTCTGAAAGGGCAGAGGAGTCGAATAGATGAGATGGAAGGCAGAACCAGTGAGCTGGAAGACAAATCTCTCAATACCACTAAGATAGAAGAACAAACACAAAAGAGGATAAAAAATTCTGAGGAAGGTCTAAGATTCATGTTGGACAATATGAAGAGGAATAACTTAAGAATTATCAGCATTCCAGATCAAGAAGAATCACACAAATCCACAGAGGAAATAGTTGAAGAACTACTGGAAGAAAATTTTCTCTAACATCCTGATAAATGAAAAGACAAACATTCAAGAAGCTCAACGAACTCCAGGAAGGGTAGACCCCAAAAGAAAATCACCAAGACATATCATAGTCAAGCTCTCCAAACTCAAAGATAAGGAGACGCTTCTGAAAGCAACCAGGGAAAACAGAAGTGTCACATACAAAGGCAAGCAAGTTAGATTAAGCTCGATCTCTCAGCAGAAACCATGCAAGCAAGAAGGCAATAGGGAGACATATATAAAACCTGGAAAGAAAAAAATTGCCAACCAAGAATCCTTTATCCAGCAAAGCTATCAATCAAATATAACAGTGTAATCGAAACATTCCAGGATAAACAGAAGCTAAGAAATTTTACCAAAGCCAACCCTGCACTACAAAGTATCCTAAAGGGAGTTCTGTGTACTGAGTATCAACAAGAAGAGACAACAACCAGAGACTGACATATGTGGCAGCACCTCCTTGAAATAAGTCAACAGAAAAAAGAGTTGTTAACAGAACAAAACTATATGAACAAACTCAGAGAATATGGGACATCAGGCTATGATCAAAACAAGTACAATGTAAAAGAAGGTAAACATGTAGGAACAGAGGTCCAGATAGTGAGAAGGTAAGGTAGATTACAGGATAAAATAGACTGCACTAAATGGAGAGGAAAGTTAACGGACTAAAAGGTAACCTCAAAGAAAATTAACACTTCACAACATACCAAGAGAATGAAAATCCAAGAAGAGCATGAAAACATTAAAACTATGAGGAAACTCACAAGAACACAAAAATCATGAACTCAACAAAGAAAGATAAACATAACAAAGAAGCAGCAACACCACACACACAAAAAATACAAACATACATAATGGCAGCAATTAATCAATACCTATTGATAATTACACTGAATGTAAACATGCACCTGTTAAGAGACGGAGGGTGGCAGAATGGATAAGAAAACAAGATCCTTCAATATGCTGTCTGCAAGAGACACATCTCACACGCAAAGACAAAAACAGATTAAAACTCAAAGGATGGAAAATAATATACCAAGCTAATTGCAATAAAAAGCGAACAGGAGTGGCAGTACTAATCTCTGATAAAATAAACTTTAAGGCAAAAAAAACAGCATAATAGATAAATAATGGACATTATGTCATGACTAAAGGGACAATTGAACAAGATGAAATAACCATAATAAATATCTATGCTCCCAATGAAAGAGCTCCAAAATATATGAAACAAACTCTAATAGATTTGAAGAAAGAAATAGATGAATCTACAATAATAGTGGGTGATTTTAATACACCACTTTCAAAAATGGATAGAACAACCAGAAA
>NW_006408719.1:2992868-2996434 GCF_000296735.1 Chrysochloris asiatica | reverse complement strand
ACAATAGAATGAATGTAAAACTAATGTTCTCCCATGTAAACTATCATATAATTCACAATAAAACATTAAAAACAAAACAAAAATAATGATATATCATGTTCCAAACTACTGAGAATCCTAGCTCAGTCAAGTTGACACAAAATCCTATCACAGGCCCCTCAATAATATTTGAGTATACAGGGATCTTGACATGAAAAATTATGAGAAATGCTAGAGTAGATAATCTCATATGACTTGATTTTCACCTTGTAACACAGTGTATTGTAACAAAATGTAACTAACTTTTAACTTTTTGTACTTCAGTGGAAAAATTGTACATTGTTTTCGCATACACATATCTCATACAACTATCTTATCCCTATGATACAAAGTGTACTTTTTAAACGTGTTAAATACCTTTTCACTTCATGTTCTTGAATAGAATTTTACATTGTTTTCTCTTTCACATAATGTATTGCATTTTTCCCATCCTTGTAATATCAAGTGTACTTTGGAAACCTATAACTACATAAACGTTAATTCAAAGAAATAAAACAAAACTGTAATTTGCTTTCTCATTTATGCAATGTATTGAGAATTTTTCTGTCCTTATAGTACTCAGTGTACTTTGAAAACATGTAAAAGTCTTTTGATTTAATGCACTGTTTCTCAGTTGTGGAATGCATAGGGAACTTTCACTTATTTGTAACACAAAGTACAGTGTGTTTACCTACAAAACTTTCGAATTCCTGTACATTGTTTTCTCAATCCAAAAGGTATAGGCAACTTTCCTATTCTTTTCACACAAAGTGCAATTTGATAACATGCAAATCTCTTTTGAATCCCTATACTTGAGTGAGGAAAATTGTATACTGTTTTCTCATTCTTACATTTATGAGGGAGTTTCAAAAGGTTTATGAAAATATTTCATTATTTTTTAATTTCATGTTTCCCACGAACTTTTTTAAGCTCCCTCTTATGTGGAAGCTTGTAACCCAAAGAGTATTATGATGAAATTTAGAACACGTTTACTTCATGTACTGAAGTGGAGAAAAACTGTATTTTTTTTTCTCATTAACAGAATATATTTGGAACTCTCCCTTCATTGTAATACAAAGCATACACTGAAAGCATGCAAAACTCTTGTGACTTCATGTTCTTTAATGGGAGAAACTACATATTGTTATCTCATTCACACATGAGATACATATTTTTATAAAATTTTAAATTATTTTACCTTTATAAACTTAAATGGGAGAAACTGTACATTCTTTTTTCATTAAAAACTGTATAGGCAACTTTCTCATCTTTATAACACAGTGTACTTTGATAACATGTAAAACATTTTTCACAGAATGTACTTAGAACTTTCCTATGTAATACTAAATATACTTTAAAACTGTGTAAGTCTCTTTCAAAGTCATACACTTCACTGACATGGTATATTGTTTTTTACATTCAAAGAATGTATAGGAAAAATGAAGTCAAAAGAGTTTTAAATTTTATCTAAGTACCCTTTGTGATTTGAGCAATTGATGGTCTGTTCCACAATCTGCCCCTGGCCTTGTTATGACTGATGATATGGAGCTATTCCATTGTCTCTTTCCATAGATGCAGTCAATTTGATTTCTGTGTATTCCATCTGGTGAGGTCCATGTGTATAATTGTCTCTTATGCTGTCTTAAGAAGGTATTTGAAAAGAACAAATCATTGATTTTGTAGAATTCTATCATGCTATCTCCAGCATCATTTCTATTACCAAGGCCATATTTTCAAACTACTGATCCTTCCTCTTTGTTCCCAACCTTTGCATTCCAATCACCAGTAATGATCAATATATCTTTTTTTTTTTTTTTGAAAAAGAAAATCAAAGATCACTTTTATGGATGTACCAATGGGGCAACTGCCAATGTGGAAGGGATGATGATAATGTTACTACAAGAAACATCAACAAAGCAAATTCAATACAAAGGTATCCAAACTGGCCATACAGTGACATGATGCCTTAATAAATTAAGGAAACCGAGGACTGCAACTGCTTTCTCATTTCATGTTCTTTACAAAGTCTTCGCCCTTCTTGATGGAGGCCTTCAGCTCGGGAATTGCCTCAGTGATCATCTTCTCTTCAAAGGAGGAGACCTTGCCGATGCCCATGTTCTTCTCTAGGCCATTTTCCCCCAGCACTAAGGGTGTGGAGAAATAGGGTGTGCACTCTGTCTCTTGTGACTTCACAAAGGAGCAGTCAATCACTCCCTGCTTCCCATTCATGGCATCCACAAGGGAGAAGACAAACTGGGCCCCTGTGTAGGCCATGGACAAGGTGGCGGAGCCTGCACCAGCTTTCGCCTTGACCACCTCGGTGCCTGCCTCCTGGATGCGCCCAGTCAGTGTTGTCAGCTGGTCTTGGGGAAAGTCCACTTTGGGGGTACACTGAGAGATCAGGGGGATGATGGTCTTCCCAGCATGTCCACCAATGACAGGGACATTAACTCGAGCTGGATACAAACCCTTCAGCTCTGCCATAAAAGTATGGCCCTGGCAATGTCCAGGGTCGTCACGTTGAATATTTTGTTGGGGTTGTACACGCCGTGCTTCTTGAAGACCTCTGCTGTGATCGGGATGATGGAGTTAACTGGATTTGCAATGACGCACACCATGGCTTCAGGACAATGCTGGGCATAGGCAGCAGCCAGGGTGGCCACGATGGTGGCATTGGTGTTGAACAGATCATCCCGCGTCATGCCTGGTTTTCTTGGGACTCCTGCTGGAATAACCACCACATCACAACCTTTCAGGCAGTCTGGCAGCTGGTCAGGTCAAAGGTAGCCTTTCACATATGCTCTGGTCTCAATGTGGCTCAGATCAGCAGCTACTCCAGGGCTGTGGGCAATATCATAGAGGGTCAGGTGGCTCACCAAGGGGCTGTTCTTCAGGAGAAGAGAAAGGGGCTGCGCAATTCCTCCAGAAGCCCCCAGCACGGCTACTTTAGCATTGTTCTGGGCAGAGAAGTTGAAGCCGTGGCGGAGAGTAGCGCCCGCAAGCCGGGCGAGGGCGGAGAGCATGGCTGGGCGGGCGGGGCGCAGGTCGGCGGGTGAAGGAGTGGGCCATCAATATATCTTGATTGCATGATTGATCAATTTCAGATTGAAGAAGTTGGTAGAATTCTTCTATTTCATCCTCACTGGCTTTAGTGCTTGGTGCATACATTTGAATTATAGTGGTATTAACTGGTCTTCCCTGTAGGTGCATGGATATTACCCTATCACAGACAGTGTTGTACCTCATGAATAATCTGGATATATTCTTTTTGACAATGAATGCAACACCATTCCTCTTCAATTTGTCATTCCTGGCATAGTAAATCATGTGGTTGTCAGATTCAAAAAGCCAATACCAGTCCATTTCAGTTCACTAATGCCTAAGATATCTATGTTTATGTGTTCCATTTAATTGTGAATAGGACTTAAAATACTTACTGATGAAGATAAAAGACCACAGCCTTCGGTGTGAATTGCATCTCAATGTATAGAAAACAAAAAATCTTCACCACTGGACCCATAAACATTTTTATTAATGGAGAAAAGATT
>NW_006408719.1:2991131-2991574 GCF_000296735.1 Chrysochloris asiatica | reverse complement strand
TAGATGAATCTACAATAATAGTGGGTGATTTTAATACACCACTTTCAAAAATGGATAGAACAACCAGAAAGACACTTGACAAAGACACAGAAGAAGTAAACAACACAATCAGCCAACTGGACCTCATAGAGGTGTACACAGCATTCAACCCAACAACTGCACAAAACACATTCTTTTCCAGTGCACATGGAACATTCTCCAGAATAGAACATGTTTTAGGCCACAAAACAAATCTCCATAAATTTGCAAATATCAAAATACTACAAAGTATCTTCTCAGACCACGATCCTACCAAATTAAAATCAACAATAGGAACATGGAGGAAATCAAGTCAAATACATGGAAACTGAATAACACCCTGCTGAAAAGTGACTGGATAGTAGAAGAAATTAAACATGAATTCACACAGTTTCTAGAAATAAATGAGAACAAAAACACAACAT
>NW_006408719.1:2977893-2991031 GCF_000296735.1 Chrysochloris asiatica | reverse complement strand
GCAAAGATGTCAGTTTGAGGACTAAGGTGCACCTGTCCCAAGCCATGGTATTTTCAATAACCTCGTATGCATGCGAAAGCTGGACGGTGAATAAGGATGACCATAGAAGAATTGATGCTTTTTATTTATGGTGTTTGAGAAGAATAGTGAAAGTGCCAAGGGCTTCCAAAAGAACCAACAGATCTGTGTTGGAAGAAGTGTAGCCAGAGTGCTCCTTGGAGGCAAGGATGGCCAGACTTCATCTCTCATGTTTTGGACATATTGCCAGAAGGGACCAGTCGCTAGAGAAGGATATCATGTTTGGTCAATGTACAGTCTCCTGCTTAAGTACATGAAGTCAAAAGAGTAATACATATTTTCGAAGTATACTGCATGTTACTAGTACTGGAATGCTACCATTACATTGTGTGAATCAGAAACCAAAATACCGTTTTCACATTCACGTTCATGAAGTCAAAATTGTATTGCATATTATCAAGTTACACTTTATATTACAAGAACAAGAATATCCCCAATATATTTTGTGTATGAAAAAGCAATGTACTTGTCAACCAAGTTCATTGGACTGAAAATCAACAAGAGCAGACAACAACCAGAGATTGACATACGTGGCAGCACCACCCAGAACTCAATCGACAAATGGAAGATTGCAGAACAGAACAAAAATACAAGAATGAATTCAAAGGATCTAGGAGGTCAGTCTGGGGATCCCTTCCTTCCCAGCAACCCCTGCCCTGCCACTCAGGATGTGAACTTGCCAGTACCTTATTCTCGAAGTTGTATTTGCTCAGGTCCAGAGACTCAGTGGCACAGCGGTCTCCATGGGTCAGAGCCCCCTATCAGGGAGGTGTGAGTCTCTGTAAGAGCCCACAGACAGCTTCTCTCCACCCTGTCCCACCCAACTCTTCAGGTCTCACTCCCTCCTCCCTCAGGGAGTCCTCTAGAGCATCCTGTGACTACTGACCAGGTTCTCAAGGTGCTTAGCCACAATGGAAGCGAATCTCAGTCTATGATCAAAACAACTACAATGTGAAAGAAGGGAAATATACAGGATCAGAGATCCAGGTGATGAGTAGGTCAGGTAGACTTCAGGATAAAATAGACTGTTTTAAATGAAGGAAAAGTTAATAGAACATGAGGTAACCTAAAAGAAAATTAATGCTTCACAACATATCAAGAAAATGAAAAACCAAGAAGAACATGGAAACATTAAAACTATAAAGAAACTGGCAAGAAAAAAACACAAAAACCATAAACTCAGCAGAGGAAGCCATGCAGAACAAAGAAATTAGCAGACCCACAAAAAATCAAACATAATGACAGAAATTAATTCATACCTATCGATAATTGAATGGATAAGAAAGCAAGACACCTCAACATGCTGCCTGCAAGATACATACCTTACTCAAAGAAGAAAGCAGACTAAAAGTTAAAGGTTGGGGGAAAAATACCAATTAATTGCAATAAAAAATTAGCAGGATTGGCAATACTAATCTCTAATAAAATAAACTTTAAGGCAAAAACCAGCATAAGAGATAAAGAAGGACATTATCTCATGATTAAAAGGTCAATTGAATAAGATGACATAACCGTAATAAATGTCTACACTCCCAATGAAAAGCCCCAAAATATATAAAGGGAACCCTAATAGAACTGAAAAGAGAAATAGATAAATCTACAAAATATATACACCACTTTCAAAAAAGGATGTTGTTGTTGTTGTTGAGTGCCGTCGAGTCGGTTCTGACCCATAGCGACCCTGTACAGGGTTTCCGAGGCTGTAAATCTTTACGAGAGCAGAATGCCTCATCTTTCTCCCGCAGAGCGGCTGGTAGTTTTGAACTGCTGGCCTTAAGGATCACAGCCCGATTCGTAACCACTACGCTACAAAGGAACTCAACAAAGATGTAGAGGAACTAAGCAATGCAATCAGCCAACTTGACCTCATAGATGTGTACACAGCATTCAACCCAACAACAGAAAAATACAAATTCTTTTCCAGTGCATATGGAACATTCTCCAGAAGAGACTATGTGTTAGGCCACAAAACAAGTTTCTATAAATTTACAAACATCAAAATACTACAAAGCATCTTCTCAGACCACAATGCTATCAAATTACAGAACCACAAAAGGAAGATCAAGGAAATAGAATCAAATCCATTGAAACTGAATAACACCCTGTGGGTAGTAAAACAAATAAAAGGTAAATTCACAAAATTCCTAGAAACAAATGAGAATGAAAACACAACATACTAAAATCTTTGGGACACAGTAAAACCAATGTTGAGAGGAGAGTTTATTACAATAAATGCAAATACCCCAAAAGAAGAAAGAACCAAAATCAACACATTAACACAACATCCCTAACAATTAGAAAGAGACCAGCAAAGTAAATCTATAGTCACTAGAAGAAAATAAATGATAAAGATTAATGAATTTTGAAATAAAAGATAGAAAACAGAAAAACTATAACAAGAGTCAACAGGGCAAGAAGTTGGTTCTTCGAAAGGTTTAATAAAATTGACAGTCCATTCACAAACCTTATAAAAAAGGGAAAAGACACAAAGAAAGTGCATAAGAAACCACATAGGTGATATCAAAACAGAAAACAATGGAAATTGGAAGAATAACAGAATACTATGTAGAGTTGTACTCCAACAAATATGAAAATACAAAGGAGATGGGTACATTTTTAGAAAAACACAACCTATACAAACATACAAAGAGCAAAGCAGTAAATGTGAATAGACCTACAACAAAAGAAGAAATTGATCAGGTTATCAAATATCCAAATCCAAATGGCTTAATTGGTGAATTTTACCAAACATTCAGAGAAGAGCTGTCACCAATTCTACTCAAATTATTTCAGAATATAGAAAAGGATGGAAAACTTCCTAATACATTTTATGAAGCAAGTATAACCCTCATACCAAAATCAGAGAAGGACAAAACTAAGAAAGAAAATTATACACCAATATCCCTCATGAACATAGACGCAAAAAATTCTCAACAAAATTCTAGCCAACAAAATTCAACAATACATCAATAATAATAATAATAATAATACATCATGACCGAGTGGGATTCATATCAGGGATGCAAGGATGGTTCAATATTAGAAAAATAATCAATGTAATCTATCATATTAGTAAAAAAAGGAAAAGAATACATGATCACAACGATTGATGCAGAAAAGGCATTTGACAAAATCCAACATTCATTCCTGGTAAAAACACTCAACAAAGTAGGAATTGAAGGGAAATTTCTTGACATAATTAAGAGTATATACAAAACCAACAGCCAACATTTCTCTCAATGGACAGAAACTGAAAGCTTTTCCTTTGCGAACCAGAACCAGACAAAGATGCCCTTTATCACCACTCCTATTCAATACTGTATTGGAAGATTTAGCCAGAACTATAAGGCAAGATGGGGAAATTAAAGGCATCTAAATTGGCAAAGAGGAAGTAAAACTCTCTTTATTTGCAGATGATAGAATCCTATACACTGAAAACCCCAAATAACCCACCCACACACAAAAAAAAAACTACTAGAACTCATTGGAAGACTCAGCAACGTGGCAAGGAACAAGCACAACATACAAAAATCAGTTGAATTCCTCTATACCAATAATGACAGCTCTGAAAAGGAAATTAGGAAAGTAATACCATTTAAAATAACCACCCAAAGGATGAAATCTTTAGGAATAAATCTAACCAGAGAGCCAGAGCACAAACAAGATGGTGGAGAGGGTGGAAGTGCAGTGAAGAGCTCCATCAGAAACAAAACAGAATACCGAACTAAGCAGGCTCAGGGGATGGTACCAGAACTCTGAACCACATAAGTGTTCCGGAATACTCATACCTTGCAATGTTGTCCATAGCTTGTCATGATCCACACAATCAAAAGCCTTTACGTAGTCAATAAAGCACAGGTAAACATCTTTCTGATATTCTCTCCTTTCAGTCAAGATCCATCAGACATCAGCAATGATATCCCTCATTCCATGGCATCTTCTGAATCTGGTTTGAACCTCTGGAAGTTCTCTGTCAATGTGTGCTTGCAGCCATTTTGGCATTACCTTTAGTAAAACTTTACTAGCATGGGATATCAAAGAGATTGTCCGATGATTTCTGCATTCCGTTGGGTCACCTCTCTTTGGAATGAACACAAATATGGATCTCTTCCAATCAGTTGCCCACATAGTTGTCTTCCATATTTCTTGGCATAGATGAGTGAGTGCCTCCTTTGCTGCCTCACTTTTTTGAAAGATTTCAGTTTTTATTCCATCAATTCCTGGTGCCTTTTTCTTTGCCAATTCCTTCAATGTACCTTGGACTTCTACCCTCAGTATCACTGGCCCTTGATCATATGCTACCTTTTGAAACGGTTGAACATCAACCATTTCCTTTTGGTACAGTGACTCTGTGTATTCCTTTCATATTCTTTTGATGCTATCTGCATCATTCAATAATTTGCGCCAAGAATCCTTCAATAACGAAAGTCAATGCTTCAATTTTTTTCTTCAGTTCCCTAGCTTGAGAAATGCTGAGCGTGTTCTTCCTCTGTGGTTTTCTGACTCCAGATCTTTGCACATTTTGTTGTAATATTTGATTTTGTCTTCTCGAATTGACCTTTGAAATTTTCTGTTCAGCTCTTGTACCTCCTCATTTCTTCCATTTGCTTTAGCATCTCTACACCGGAGAGCAAGTTTCAGTGTCTCTTCTGACATCCATTTTGACCTTTTCCTTCTTTTTTGTATTCTTAATGACATTTTGCTTTCTTCATATATGATATTCTTGATGTCATCTCACAACTTTTCTGGTCTTCCGTCTTTAGTGTTTAATGTTTCAAATATTTTCTTCAGATGATTTCTAAATTCAGGTGGGATATATTCAAGGTCATATTTTGGCTCTCGTGGACTTGTTTTCATTTCCTTCAGCTTCAGTTTGAATTTGCATATGAGCAATTGATGGTCTGTTCCACAGTCTTCCCCTGGCCTTGTTTTGACTGATAATATGAAGCTTTTTCATCATCTCTTTGTGCAGATGTAGTCAATTTGATTTCTATGTATTCCATCTGGTGATGTCCATGTGTATAGTCGTTTCTGCTGTCTAAAGAAGGTATTTGAAATGAGTAAATCATTGATTTTGCAGAATTCTGTCATGCGTTCTCCAGCATCATTTCTATCACCAAGACCCTATTTCCCAACTACTGATCCTTCCTCTTTGCTCCCAACTTTTGCATTCCAATCACCAGTAATGATCAATACATCTTGATTGCATGTTTGATCAATTTCAGTTTGAAGAAGTTGGTAGAATTCTTCCATTTCATACTCACTGGCTTTAGTGGTTGGTGCATAAATTTGAATAATAGTGGTATTAACTGGGCTTCCCTGTAGACACATGGATATTATCCTATCACAGACCTCATGACTGATCTGGATATGTTATTTTTGACGATGAATGCAACACCATTTCTCTTCAATTTGTCATTCCTGGCATAGGAAACCATGTGGTTGTCAGATTCAAAATGGCCAATACCAGTCCATTTCAGCTCACTAATGCCTAAGATATTGATGTTTATGCATTCCATTTCATTTTTGACAATTTCTAATTTTCCTAGATTCATACTTCATACATTCCATGTTCCTATTACTAATGGATTTTTACAGATGTTTCTCTTCATTTTGTGTTGTGCCCCATCAGAAAATGAAGGTCCTGCAGGCTTTACTCCCAAGGGCTTTATTCTATTCATGTCATCATAGTCAACTCTACTTTGAGGAGGCAGCTCTTCCCCGGTAGCATTTTAAGTGCCTTCCAATCTGAGGGGCTCATTTTCTGACACTATATCTGACAGTGTTTCTCAGCTATTCATAAGGTTTTCAGTAACTAAATATTCAGAAGTAGTTCATCACTCCTTCTTCCTAGTCTGTCTTTGTCTGGAAGCTCGTGTGAAACCTGTCCACCATGAGTGACCATGCTGGTATTTAAAATACTGGTGACATAGTTTCCAGAATCTCAGCAACTCACAAGTCATGCAAATCAGAACAACAATGAGATATCATCTTACACCAGCAATGACAGTGAAGTTTAAAAAAGCAGAGGACAGTATATGCTGGTGAGGGTGTAAAGAGACTGGTACCCTCCTACATTGTTGGTAGGAATGTAAAATGGATCAACTGCTCTGCAAAATGGTATGGCACTTCCTCAGGAAGTTGGATATAGAAATATCTTATGATCCAGAAATTCATCACTTGTTATATATCCACAAGATATACGAGCCAGCCACATCAATGAGAATTGCAGCACATTTACTATGACCGGAATGCCAAATTGAAGAGGAATGGTGTCTCATTCATTGTCAAAAAGAATATTTTATCATCTATCTTGAAGTACAGTGGTGTCTGTGACAGGAGAATATCTACATGCTTACAAATAAGACAAATTAATAGCATCATTAGTAAACTTTATGTAACAACCAATAAAGCCAGTGATGATGAAATTGAAGAATTCTACCATTTTCTTTGTCATAGGATAAGCACTGAAATGCAAGAAAAGACTTGATGCATTAGACACTAATGACTGAAGACCAGAAGAGTTGTGGATGACATCAAGAATATCATACAGTTGCGAACCCCCAAATCACTGGACAACCCCCTTCTGGGCCCTGAATTCATTTCTTACTTTCAGAACCTTCAAATCCCTTGAGAACTCCTCTTCTGGTTCTCTAAGATCCTACTTCTCATTCCTCAAGATCCCTGAGTTCCTTCAGAAACCACTCTCCTGGACCTAAATCCAATTTGCAAGTTTGGAATCCCCAAGTCCTTCTGAATCCTGCTCCTTGTCACCTCCAGACCTACTTCTCAGTTTTAGAACCTCCAAGTTCCTGAAGTCCTCCACTCCTGGTCCTTTGCTGTTCCTGAAGACCTCCACTCCTGACCCTTTGCTGTGATGTCTGTGTCTATGACTGATGTGGCCTTCTCTTGTGCTGTGCTTGGCACATGTGGTGGCCCTGTTCATCATGCTGCTTGAAGTGACACATGTGCAGTGATGCTGTTGTGTGACCCACACTTCCCCTCAACCTCCACTTCTTGCCTGGACTTAATCCCCACCCCTCACAGCTCTAAACCCCAAGAGAAGAGTCGGGAAGCAAAATAAACAAAGTTCCCCTTTGCTCCGCCTCCCAATAAAAAGAAGATGGGAGGAATATACAGAGTCACAGTACCAAAGAAATATCAATATTCTACCATTTCAAGAGAGACTATATAGTGAAGAACTGATGGCACTGAAGGAAGAAGTCCAAATTGCACTGAAGGCATCGGTGAAAATCAAGATTCTAGGAACTGACAGAATACAAATTGAACGATTTCAACAAATTGATGCAGCACTCAAGGCATTCACTCATCTTTGTCAAAAAACCTGAAGACAGCTACGTGGCCAACTGACTATAAGAGATCCATATTTGTGCCTATTCAAAAGGTGACACAACAGGATGAGGAAATCGTCAAACAATATCATTAATATCACATGCAAATAAAATATTGTTGAATATAATTAAAAAACAGTTACAGCAGTACATTAACAGGGAACTGCTAGATATTCAAGCTGGATTCAGAAGAGGATGTGGAATGATGGCTATCATTGCTATCTTGACTGAAAGCAGAGAATACCAGAAAGATATTTATGTATGCTTTATTGACTATGCAGAGACTTTTGACTGTAGATCATAACAAACTATGAATAAAATTGCAAAGAATGGGAATTCCAGAACACTTGTGGTTACAAGGAACTTGTACATAAACCAAGAGACATTTATTAGAACAGAAAAAGAGGATACTGAATGGCTTAAGATCAGGAAAGTTGTGTCTCAGTGTTTTATCCTTTCACCATACTTATTCAAACGGTATGCTGAGCAAATAATAGGAGAAACTGGATTATATGATGAAAAACATGGTATCAGGATTGGAGGAAGACTCATTAACAAATGGCGAGATACAAATGATACACTGTTACTTGCTGGAAGAAAACAGGGCTTAAAATATTTACTGATGAAAATCAAAGACCATAGCTTTAAGTGTGAATTGCACCACAATGTTAAACAAAAACAAAAATGAAAATCCTCACAAGAGGACCAATAAATAGCATCATGATAAATGGAGAAAAGATTGAAGCTATACAAGTCTTCAATTTACTTGGATTCATAAGCAACAGTCATTTGGAGCAGAAGTCAAAAAAGAAAATGATGTGTTAGGCAAATCTGCTGCAAAAGACCTTTTAAAAGTGTTTAAGAGCAAAGATACCATTTTGAGGATCAAAATACCTGACCCAAGCCATGGTATTTTCAGTAACCTCATATGCATGTGAATGTTGGACAATGAATAAGGAAGACCATAGAACAATGTATGCATTTCAGTTATGGTGTTAAGAGAAGAATATTATAGGAACCATGGACTGCCAAAAGAGCAAACAAATAAGTGCAGTCAGAATGCTCCTTAGAAGCCAGGACGACAAGAATTTGTCTCTTATACTTTGGACATGTTATCAGGAGAAACCAGTCCCTGAAGAAGAACATCATACTTGGTAATGTGGATGGTCAGCAAAGTAGAGGAAGTCTCCCAAAGAGATGGATTGATACAGTGACCACAGCAATGGACTAAAGCATAATAATTGTGAAGATGGCACAGGACTAGGCAGTGTTTTTTTTTTTTTTTTAATGTTGTGCGTAGGGTCACTATGAGTCGGAACTGACTTGACAGCACCTAACAACAACAGGAGCACACATCCACAAAGAAAAGCCTAGACATTAAAGGTTTTCCTATGAATTCTATCAGAAATGTGTGAAGGAATTAATGTCAATCCTTCACACACATTTCTAACTATTGAAGAGGGGACATCCTTCACAACACTTTCTATGAGACCAGTATTTTCCTGTTATCAAAACTAGACAAAGTACTTCCGGTTTGGGGGCAGGAGAAGCAGAGATAAACAGCGGAGGCTCCTCAGCAGAGGCGCAGAAAAAGCAGAGAAGGTGACTTGCCTGCACAATTCCAGAGCTTTAGATCTAATGTAAAGTAAGGGGAATTGTTTTGGGCACCCACCGGTGGAGAAATCTGACTGTGGCTGGAAGAAACTTGATTTCTGAATCAATTGGGACACTGCCTGAGGCCTACAGCCTGGGAGGGGACCAGAGGACAGGGCCACAGCCAGGTTGATACAGCACGAAAGCCACAGAGTGACTTGTGGAAAAAGAGGTATGACTTTTTTTTAACTTTTTTTTCCTCCTTTCCCTGCCACACCCTCTCTGTCCAGCCTAGGCATTTTCAGGCTGGTGGGAACACATCCCCAAAAGGGTCCAGCATTGCACCCACAGGATACAATTTTCCCACGGTGCAAAGAGGAAGTCCCTGAAAGTTCCAGTGGTTCCAGAAGCTAATCCTCTGGCGGCTTCTTATGACGTCTGACTCTGGAGTTTAGCCCTAAAGTTGACTCTCCTACTTGAACAGGAACCTTTATTCCTGCCTTATCTAACAATAGACAGCAGGTCAGGCCAGACAGCTAAACTGTGTTTGAAGCCTGTAAAACCTCAACATAAAAGGCAAGAGCCAACACCAACCACTACATACAAGCATGCAGTCATTTTGAGAATTATGCTGTGCACATGCAGATACCTAACTGATCTTCAGAGATAAAATTGTGAACAATCTTTCTTCCATTCATTTCTCAGTCTCTGTCTGTGCACCACCACAGCGGTGACTAGAGGGGGATCCTGAGCGAGTGGACACCCCCACCCACCACTGGAGGTTTCTACTGTGCACACACTCTGATCTGCACAGCAAAGGCTACTGGACAGTCTGCTATGGTTTTGTTTTTGTTTTTGTGTGTTTGTTTGGTTGGGTTTTTTAAAGGTTTTTATTGTGAATTGAGTGAAAGTTTACAGGGGAGATAATCAGTTTTGCATTCAGCAAATCATACACCTTGTTTCATTACAATGATTAGAATCCTCTCCATGTATCATCAGTTAACAGTATTTCTCTCTATTCACTATAGCTTTAAAAACAAAACTCAGGCATATATAATTACACCTTAGAGGGCACATTCTGCAAGTCAGCCTCCTGGCCACCAGCTCTTAGTCCCTCTCGTCCCATGAATCTAGGGTTTCAGCCCCTCCCCCTCTCCATGACCCCCATCTCTAGTTTCGGTGCTTCTCTGGATAAGGGCCCGCATTCTGCTTGTGCTCTTCTCCCTTGATGGTCTGGGGTCCTCTGTTTCTGTACTGTAAGATTAACCATTCCCCTGTTTTTCTTACAAAACTTCTACATTTACAATTGTTACAGTCACAATTAATCATGATAACAATTATTCACTACTGAATCATACGAATATTATCCCTATCTCTTTTCACCAGACCCATCTAGACAAGATGAAAGCTATTCAGTGGGGACTCTTTCTCCGTCCATCCCACTCTCTTAAACTATACTCTCTCTTGAAACCTTGTAAGCCAGTCACTTCATGTCTTTATCGCCCTCTCATTTTAGGTAGCCAATGTCTAAGATGCCCTTCCCTATCTACCCTGTGTACAGAGGGGATAGCATTGATACCTGATGTGACGACTCCTTCCCTCTCTGTTGGTATTTGGAGTTACTACCTCCATGAGTATAGGTCAGGTTCATCAAATTGTAGCAATTTACCCTTGTTTCCTTTATCCAAAAAAAAAAAAAAAATTTTTTTTTTGTAATCTTCCTCCAGTCAAGTTCTGATTATCAAGCCATCAAGGCTAGGTCAAATGAGTACTGTCTGCAAGTTTGGGTGTTCTTGTGCATCTCCTTCACTTCATATCAGCTGGATGCTTCACTCTCAGCTCTAGCCCTCTGTGGCTATGTCCTTGTCCATGGGCTCAAGTGTTCTCAGGTCTCACCACACTTTGGACCAACCAGCCCTTTCTCTTCTCTCTCTCATCTCTAGGTCAACAGGAGTCAATGAACTGTGGTTGAACTCAACCCATTTCTTTATTGCTGCCTTTCCCCCTCTTCTACTCACTGGTAGAACAATGTGGTTACCAGCAAGCTTACATGCCTGTTCATCCCTTTGAGTTTCAGTCTTAGAGGGGAGTTTGTACTGAAGGAACTTGATTGATTGCCTTTATGTCTTCCTGGCGAACAGCTTGCTTATTCTTGTAGCAGCCAGTCAAGCTGACATTTTTGTTTTGGGTTTTTCCTGATGATCTGTCTTTGAAGATGTATCTTCTGTTGCTCTAGCTGTTCTAGGCTGATCTACTTGTCTCTGCTAGTGGGAATGTCCCACCTCATAAAGTTCTGGATGGGACTTTGGATTCCACCTAAGGTCCTATACTCTGCAAAGGCTTTGCAAGAGGCCTATTTCACTGGGCAAGTTCTACAACCCCTTTTAGGTATTCTAATCAATTATAGGCTGAAGATGGGTTTACAAGTTTTCTCTAATCATGCTTCCCAACATTTTTTTCTATCCCACTCAAGTGTCTATTTTACAATGGTAGGCAAGGGAAACCAATATTCATAAGACAGAGAAGCAGTTTAGTATTATTTCCCCTCTTCAAACTATGCTTAAATCCTTGTATCACATAGCCCTCTTTTTCCAAGGTTGAGTATGATCACAATTTACCTCTGCCCCACTTAGTCCATGCAAAACTGTATCAGTGTTCCCCTATCTATCCTGTTCTTCCACCTCCTCCCCCTTCTTGTAATGCCCTCCCCAACACCCAAACTAAACCCTCACCCCAACCCCACTGTGTGGTTACCTTATATTCCATTAACCCTCCCCTCAATTTAAGACAGTCTATTTTATCCTGTAATCTACCTAACCTTCTCACCACCTGGATCTCTGTTCCTATGTGTTTACCTTCTTTCACATTTTAATTGTTTTGCTCCTAGACTGACCTCTAGTTGTAAGCCGTCCAACCTTCTAAATATCCCTTTATATGTGGTCCCAAGTTCTGGCACCATACCCTGAGCCTGCTTGGTCTGGTATTCTGTGTTGTTGCTGATGGAGCTCCTCACTGCACTTCTACTCGATTTGCCATCTTGTTAGTTCTCCTTGTTTTTGTTTTTGCTTTTACTTTTGTTTCTATTTTTTGGCCTTTTTGTCTTACTGTTTCCCTGGGGGTGGGAGCTTTCTCTCCCTATGTTACCCAAGAAGAGACAGCAATCATGGCCATATAGCCAAGCTACAAGCATACCCTATAATATCCCACCATCCAGACAGAGCCAGTACCAGCTGATACACATTACATAGATTGCCAACACTTGCTAAGATTGCTCACAGTTGAGTAATAAAAGACGTGAAAAGGGAAGCCTACCTCCAGATTGCATCCACCAGGAAAAACAGAGAAAGGCATCACAAGAAAATTACAAATAAACATCTCACATGAATATAGATGAAAAGCTCCTCAACAAACTGCAAGAACACTGAATCCAGAATCATATACCATGATCAAGTGGAATTTATGCAGGAATAAAAGATTTTTTTTTTAACAACCCAAACTCAATTAATGTAATACCCCATACCAATAAAAAAAAAAAATAAAATCATGCAACCATCCTAACTGAAGCAGAAAAATAGTAAAGGAAATCCATATATTTTCATTAGTAAAACACTCAAAATATGCAACAATATAAGGAATTTTCCTTAAAAGGGCAACCATCATAAATCTCTATATGCAGATGACAGGATATTGTACAAAGTCTTTAAAATGCATGAGAAATCCATTTGAATTATTGAATGAATTTATCAAAGTTGCAGGATGCAAGATGTATACACAAAAATAATTGTATTTTTATACAGTTGCAATGAATAATTTGAAATTAAGAAAACAACTTCATTTAAAATGGCATAAAAAATATTCAGAAATGCTCACATCTTGTACAAACACCAACTCAACATGGATAAAAGACCTAAATGTGAATCCCAGAATTATGAAGGCCTTCAGTGAAAAAATCGGGACAAATTTGAGGGCACTAATATTGGGAATACACAGACTACAAAATATTTTGAAAATCACACAAACAAAAGTAGATAAAATAGATGAGTGAGACATACTAAAAATTAAAAACTTATGTGCATCAAAAAACTTCACCAGAAGAGTAAAAAGGGAACCCACAG
>NW_006408719.1:2968413-2975911 GCF_000296735.1 Chrysochloris asiatica | reverse complement strand
CTGATTGTGAGGGTTGGAAATGTAAAGGTAGATGTTTTATAGCAAGAAGGGGAGTGATTAACTTTTCAGTCTAAGAGCGGAGGTCTCTAGGATCATCAACGGAGAAGAGCCGAGAGCGGAACCCTACCCAGAGAAGCAGTGATGTCTGAGATGGAGGCAGAGATGATGACGTGGATCAGTGGAGCAGCTGGGGACTTTAGATCCAGAGAGGGAGAGCGACTGTGTGCTGAAGATTGGGTGGTATTGTAACCATGGCAATGAAACGATATACGATAGAATGAATGTAAAACTAATGTTCTCCCATATAAACTATCATATAATTCACAATAAAACATTTTAAAAAATATTTAGAAATGAATTTAACAAAAGTATTTCAAAATTCATACTCTGAAAATTATAAAACAATATTGAATAAAATTAAAGATAATCTAAATATATAGAAGGGCATCCCATTTTCATTGATAGTAAAACTTAATATTGATGAGGACAATAGTCCTGGTATTGATCTAAAACTTCAGTGAAACCCCAATTAGAATCTCATCTGTTTTCCTTCTAGAAATTTACAAGCTAAATTTACCTAAATTTCATATGAAAACTCAAGCAATATTGGAAAAAAAATAAAATAAAATAGAACTAGAGAACACACACTTCCTGAATAGACACATAAAACAATGGAATAGAATTAATAATCCAGAAATAAATACATAAATTTATGGTCAATTGATTTTTGAACAAGTCTTATGTGTTAGTTACCTAGTGCTGCTATAAAACACATGCCACAAAAAGCAAACAGAGATTTTTTTTTCTTTTCCCTCATAGTTTAGGAGGCTAAAAGTCCAAATTCAGGGCACTGGCTCTAGATGAAGGTTTTCTCTTTCTGTTGTCTTCTTTCAACTTCTGTGTCTTGGATGCTTGGAGAGCTCATGTGGAGTGTATGCTATCTTCCCACATCAGAACATACTTGCTGCTTGCTTGATCTGATCTTTTATATCTCCAAAGAGATTGACTTTAAATACATTCTATACTAATACTACCTCTTTAACCTCAAAAGAAAGACAATTACCAAATGGGAAAATAAATACAGGTATGTTGTTGTTAAGTGCCGTTGAGTCAGTTCCATCCCATAGCACCCCTGTATAGGGCGTCTGAGGAGTGACTTGTGAGCCTAAACCACCAATTTTGCAGTTCAAATCAACTTTGCAGTCCAGCGCATTAACCCACAGCACCACACCAGGACTCCAAACACAGGTGTAGAAGCTAAGATTTACGACACATATTTGGTTGAAGGGAGTACAATTCAACTCATAATTGGTTCCAAAAAAACAAAGAATAGTCTTTCCAATAAATGGTGCTAATACAACTGGATAGTCACATGCTAAAGAATGAATTTTGATTCCTGCCTTACAGTCAATTAACTCAAAATGTACATAAATATAGGAGCTAAAATTATAAGCTCTTACAAGAAAACAGAGAGTTAAATCTTAGTGACCTTAGATTTGTCAACACTTTCTTAGATAGAAACACCAAAAGCATAAGCAACAACAACCAAAAATAGTTTGGATTATCCCAGGAAACCTTGAGACAAAAATTAGAATATGAATAGTTATTTGCAATGTGATCCTGGGAAATACTAGTATATGAGTGGGTAAGTGAAACTATAAAACAAAACAACAACAAAAAAGCAAAGCTAGAAAAGAGAAGGGAAACAAAGCAAATAAAGGGTTTATTATCAACTAAGTTGCCAATGTAAACATTTAGAACTTATTTCTGCTGGGTAATTCTGGGTAAAACATATGCCTCAGAGTTACCTCTCCTGAAGCTTCTTTTTCAGCATCATTTATTGTCATTGGTTATAGGCTGCTTTTGTAAAATGTTAATTCTAGGCATTTCCAGTCTGCCATATGCCTGCAAAGTGGGCAATAGTAGTCAGAGAAAGCCCTCCAGTAAGGAAATCCAGATAATGGCATTTGTAAATCCTGTAAGCATGCACTGAATTGATAACAAGGACATCCACTGTTTCTGTCTCAGGAGTCAAATCAAATAAGTAGGGAAATGATGGATTTTATAAAGAATGATATTAGGTAAACTAGTAAGCCATATGGGGAACAATAAACTTGGATTAATTCCTCAAACTATACAATACATACTCCATATGATTCAGAGAATTAAATGTCAAAAAGAAACCATACACCTACTGAAAGAAAGTAATGGATAAATTATAATCTGGAAGTATGGAATTTCCTATGACGTGGAATTCAGAAGCAATAATGGATAAGATAGATAAATTTTATTATGTAAATTTAAAATATGCATAGCAAATGACTTCATAAGTAAAGATAAATGAAAAATTGGGGGGAAATATCCTCAACATTTCACTAAATAAGGATTTAAACATCTCTAATATGTAAAGTGCTTCTAAAACTAGGAAAGCAAAAATGAATCAATCACCCTTAAAAGTAAAACAGACCAAAAATATAAGCAATTAGTTTCTGGTAACTCAATATTGAAAGACGCAAATACAGATGCAAGATCAAAGAGGTTCATTTAAAACCTGTCATCTGGGATTTGGATTTTTAAGTATCAGTATCTTTAAAATAAATTTCTAGCTCTGTCCCTTGAAAAGAATTAGAAATAATGACCAGCACAAGAACAAGGAGCACTCCTAGTACCCAGATTATGGTCTTGAAAAAACCATTCTCTCTAAAATGAATCAGAGCCACTTGGAGAAATTCAAGATTTAGGGCAGAAAATGTACAAGATGATCCTGGTACATCTTTTCATAGCAGAAATTATATGAATCTATTATTAGGTTATATCAAAAGGACTCAGGAACAACTTGAAGAAACTCCCACAGATCAGAAAGGGACATTTTGAGCACTGAGGAGGATAATAAGTACCATGTATTGAAACATATCATTCAATTTGATCATAGTTGACCAATGGTAAACAAGTTGTTCACTACTGGAATTTGCTACTAACCAAACTCATTTTCAAAGTTGATAAATAAGGAAAAATAATCAACATTTATTCTACCTCTCCTAAATAAAATGTATCTCAGGGCAACCAAATACATAATAAATGAGGAGATGTTTCTCTTTAAATGAATAAAGAACTATATAATTAGAATATCACAAATTTGCGATCCTAATTAATCAATGGGTCTAGACATTTATCAATAGCTGTTAATATCTCAAAAAGAGAGATGGCCAGACATCTACTGTATACCCATGAAGGAAGGATGTGACATATTCAATAAAGTATTCTTGCCCACTACCCCCTATTAAAAAATAATCTTAATTTAATCAAGTCTTTAGATTCAACTACCAATTTACTGGAAATATATAAGGCAGAGAAATAATAAGCAAAATTCAGACTGTAGAAAATTCTACAGGACAAGTTTCTATGTTTCTTCTATAAATAAGTTAGATTACCCTAACCTTGAAAAACACAACTATTACCCTTCCTTATTTCTTCTACCCCAAGAGCCAATGAATAAACTGTTATCATGAAGATCAGTGTGACAATGGAACAATCATTTTATATTTATTTATTAAGTATTCTCTCCCATTCACTACAAGGTTTTTCTAATCTTTCATAATTATCCTTCATCAGTTCAGTCTTACTAAATGATTAATTCTTACTTATACGCCATGAACCCATCTGTTCCTCGACTAAAGCGTTCTGGATATTTTAACTTAAGCGATACCATCAGATGCCAGTCCCCCAATAACCTATTATTTGACCTGTCAACAGTTTGAAATAATTGGTTTAGGGCTCTGAGATATCCCTTCCTGAATGAAGACATTAATTTGGTATTCTAGTTGATTGTAGACCCTTCAAGAATTGTAGAGCAGCAGGCAAAACAAAATCTATTTGTATAAGACAAAGGTATAAAATGGTTTTGGCTAATTTATTACTGGTGTAGCTCTGTTACATAAGCATTGGGCTGCTAAATGCAAGGTGAGCAAATCAAACCCACTAGCCTCTCCTTGGAAAGGGTCTACCCATTTGAAAAAATCTTAATAACGACAATAACAATTTTCAAAAGTGAAAGGTAAAAATCAAAGTCCATAACAAGAATAAACAACTTATATAGAAATTTATTTGTTTTTATGGCATGCAAAACAAGATAATAAAGTTAATTAAAAAAAGTTGTAGAAAACATGTCCATAAGGACAATGATTCAGTCTGATTTTTTTTTTTTTTAAGTTTTTATCGTGAATTGAGTGATAGTTTACATGGGAGAGCATCAGCTTTACATTCATTCTATCATATTTTGTTTCATTGCAATGATTACAATCCCCTGCATGCATCATCAAACAACCAAAGGGTACACCCTGCAAGCCAGCACCCTGGCCGACAGCACACAGCCCATCTCCCTCTCTGAGTCCAGAGTACCCAGCCACTCCATCTCTGTACATCATCCTATCTGACTCCATCTGTAGTGTCACTGCTTCTCTGGATAAGGTCCAGCACTCCGATCTTCTCCACTGATGGTCCCAGGGTTCTCCACTCCTAAACTGAAAAATTAACCACTCCCCTCCATTTGTTACAAAATGTCTACCTTTACATTTGCAACTCTCACAGTCAGTCCTGAAAGCAATTATTCACTATTGAACCACAAGAGTCTTATCCCCATCTCCTTTCACCAGCCCCGTCCAGACAGGTTGGAAACCACTCAGTGGAGATTCTACCTTAACCCACACCCTCTGGAACTAGGCTCCTTCTGGATATCTTGTAAGACAGTCACATCGTGTGTTTGTAGCCCCCCCCCCCCCATTCTGGGTAGCCAGTGTCTAAGTTGCCCATCCTGTCAAACCTGTGTACAGAGAGGATGGGAATGATCCTTGCTATAAAGATCTGTTCCCTCTTTTGAGCTACTACATCCATAAGTATAGGCCAAGTTCATCAAATTGTAGTGGATTACTCTTTTTTTTCCCTCCTCGCTCATCCTCTAGTCAAGTTCTGATCATCCAGCCATTGAAGTCAGGTAAAGTGGGTATTATATGCAAATATGGGTATTCCTGTGCATCTCCCCTCACTTCATATCAGCTGGACACTTCACTCTCCATTCTAGTCCTCTGTGGCCATGTCCCTGTCCCTGAGCCCAGGAGTCCCCAGGTCTTGCCATACTGCTGGCCAACCAGATCTCACCAGGTTAACAGGAGTCTATTGAATGTGGTCAGACTTAACTCACAACTTCATTGCTGTTTTTTCCCCACTTCACCTTATTGGTAGACCAACATGGTCACCAGAAAGCCCACATGCCTGTTCGTATATTCCACTGCTCATGTATTCCTCTTGCTCAGTCTTGGGAGGGGCTTTGCCCCGAGGAGACCCAACTGATTGCCTTGATGAGTCCTGGACAAACAACTTGCTGGTGCTTGTTGTCAATCAGATTGCCTTTATTGTTTTTATTTTTCCTACCGGTATTTCTCTCAAGGAGTATCTTCTGTGCTTCTAGCCACTCCAGGCTGATCTGCTAGTCCTTTCAAGTGGAAATTTCCCACCTCAGAAGACTCTGGATGGGGATCAGGATTCCACCTCTGGTCTCAAGCAATGCAAAGGCTCCTCAGGAAGCCTCATTCATTGGGCAAGTTCTAGCCCCATTTTAGGCAGTCGTGGTGGGTGTGGTGCTGTGGGCCAATGCATCAGACTGCAAAGTCATTCAAACTGCAAGGTTTGTGGTTCAAGCTCATCAGCTGCTCTGTGGAAACCCCATACTGGGTCAATATGGGTCAGAACCAACTTGACAGCACTTAGCAACAACAACAATCAGTTATAGGCGGAAGATGGACTTACAAGCTTTCTAAGGTGATGTTTATGGCTATTCCTTTCTCTCCCCGTCAAGTATCTATTTTACAAGGGAAACTAAGATTCAAAGACAGCCAAGCATCTTAACATTATTCCCCTCTTTAACCCATTTAAACCATGCCTCAATCCCTGTATCCCAGAGCCCTCTTTTCCAAGGTTGAGCATACATCATTATTTCCTCAGTCCCATTTAACCCATGCAAACCTGCCTAAATGTTCTGCCGTCCACCTTGTTCTTCCATTTCCCCCCCCCTTTCTTGTGTATTGCCCCACCCCCATAACACCCAAACTATCCTGTGTCTATTCCCAACCCTGTGACCCACCTTCCCCTCCTTCCCTTCACCACATCCCTTACACCCTGGTAACACGCAAAGAATTTTCCCCCCTCTTTTAGTGTGGGTTCTTTTTCTTAATATTTTACAATAATGATCCTATGCAGTATTTCTCCTTTTGTGACTGACTAATTTCACTCAGCATAATGTACTCAAGGTTCATCCATATTGTATGGTGGCTTGCAGCTTCCTTGTTACTCTTTAACATAGCATAATATACCATTGTGTGTATGTACCAAAGTTTATCCATTCTTCCATTGATGGGTGCTTAGGTTGTCTCCATTTTTTGCTATTGTAAATAGTGGTGCTATGAACATTGCTGTGTATATATCTACTCATATTACTTTTGGATAACTACCAAGTAACCAAGTAGAGGAATTGCTGGATCATAAGGTATTTCAATTGCCAACTTTCTGAGGAATCATCATATTGCTTACCAGAGTGGTTGGAACATTTTGCAATCCCACCAGCAATATAGAAGAGTCCCAGTCCCTCCACATCCTTGCCAGCATTTATTGTCCTCTACTTTTTTGATCCACCATTCGTCTGTCAGTGTGTTGCACTGTGGTGGCTTGTGAGTTGTTGCTCTGATTCTGAAAGCTATGCCACTGGTATTTTAAATTCCAGCAGGGTAACCCATGGTGGACAGTTTTCAGATGAGCTTCCAGATGAAGACAGATTAGGAAGAAGTAGGGACAAACTACTCCAAATATTTACACACTGAAAACATTATAAATAGCAGAGAAACACTGTCAGATACAGTGTCAGAAAATGAGCTCCTTAGGTTGGAAGGCACTCAAAATGCGACTGGGAAAGAGCTGCCTCCTCAAAGTAGAGTTGACCGTAGTGACACGAATGGAATAAAGCTCGTGGGAGAAAAGACTGCAGGACCTTCGTTTGCAGATGGAGCACAACTCAAAATGAAGAGAAACAGCTGTAAACATCCAGTGAAAATTGGAATATGGACTGTACAAAGTATCAATCTGGAAAAACTGGAAGCTGTAAAAAATGAAATGGAACGCATAAGCATTGATATCTTAGGCATTAGTGAGCTGAAATGGACTGATTATTGGCCATTTTATCTGACAAAAACATGGTTTACGATGCCAGAAATGACAAATTGAAGAGGAATGGTGTTGCATTCATTGTCAAAAAGAACATATCCAGATCAGTCATGAGATACAACGCTGTCTGTTTTAGGATAATATCCATGCACCTACAGGGAAGCCCAGTTAATACCACTATTATTCAAATTTATGCACCAAGCACTAAAGCCAGTGAGGATGAAATAGAAGAATTCTACCAACTTCTTCAATCTGAAATTGATCAAACATGCAATCAAGATGTATTGAT
>NW_006408719.1:2962271-2966873 GCF_000296735.1 Chrysochloris asiatica | reverse complement strand
GGGTTACATGAAGAAAAACGTGGCATCAGGATTGGAGGAAGACTCATTAACAACCTGCAATATGCAGATGATACAACCTTGCTTGCTAAAAGTGAAGAGGATTTAAAACATTTACTGATGAAGACCAAAGAGCACAGCCTTCAGTATGGATTGCTTCTCAATGTAAAGAAAACAAAAATCCTCACCATTGGACCAATAAACAGCATTCTCATAGTGACCCTATGCACAACAGAAGGAAACACTGCCCAGTCCTGGGTCAGCCTCAAAATGGTTGACATGCTTGTGCCCTTTGCCAATCCATCTTGCTGGGGATCTTCCTCTTTTTATCTGACACTCCACCGTACCAAACATAATATCCTTCCCTAGCTACTGATCCCTCCTGGCAATATGTCTGAAGTATGAAAGATGAAGTTTGGCCATCCTGGCCTCCAAGGAGCACTCTGGCTGAACATCTTCTTTCAACACAGATCTGTTGGTTCTTTTGGCAGCCCATGTCACTTTCAATATTCTTGTCCAACACCATAACTCGAAATCATAAATTCTTCGATGGTCTTCCTTATTCACTATCCAGAATTTGCATGCAAATGAGGTCATTGAAAATACCGTGGCTTGGGTCAAGCATACCTTAGTCCTCAAGCTGACATCTTTGCTCTTCAACACTTAAAAAAGGTCTTGTGCAGTAGATTTGCCTAATGTAATACGTCATTTGATTTCTTGACTGCTGCTTTCATGGGTGTTGATAGTTGATCCAAGAAGAATGAAGTTCTTGAAAACGTCAATCTTTTCTACATTGATAAGAATGTTGTTTATTCATCCAGTGGTAAGGACTTTTGTTTTCTATACATTGAGATGCAATCTATACTGAAGGCTGTGGTCTTTGATCTTCATCAGTAGTATTGTAAAGTCCTCTTCACTGTTAGCAAGAAAGGTTGTATCAACTTCATATCGCAGGTTGTTAAGGAGCCTTCCTCCAATCCTGATGCCACAATTTTCTACATAGAACACAGGTTCTCAGATTATTTGCTCAGTATACACATTGAATAAATATGGTGAAAGAATACAACGCTGTCGCACATCTTTCCTAATTTTAAACCATTCAGTGTTCCTATATTCTGTTTGAACAACTGCCTCTTTGTCCATGTACAGATTCCTCATGAGCACAACTAAGTGTTCTGGAATACTCATACTTCAAAATGTTGTCCATAGCTTGTCATGATCCACAAAATCAAAGACCTTTGCATAGTCAATAAAGCACAGGTAAACATTTTCTAGTATTCTCTGCTTTCAGCCAAGATCCATCGGACATCAACAATGATATCCCTCATTCCACATCCTCTTGTGAATCCGGCTTGAACCTCTGGAAGTTCTCTGTCAATGTATGCTTGCAGCCGTTTCTGTGTTACCTTGAGTAAAACTTTACTCGCATGGGATATCAAAGATATTGTCCAATGATTTCCTCATTCTGTTGGGTCACCTCTCTTTGGAATGGGCACAAATATGGATCTCTCCCAATTAGTTGGGCAGATAGTTGTCTTCCAAGTTTCTTGGCATAGATGAGTAAGTGCCTCCAGTGCCGCCTCACTTTCTTGAAAAATTTCTATTTTTGTTCCATCAATTCTTTGTGCCTTGTTCTTTGTCAATTCCTTCAATGCACCTTCCTTCAGTATCATTGGCTCTTAATATCGTGACTCTGTGCATTCCTTCCATTTTCTTTTGATGCTTTCTCCATCATTCAATAATTTGACCACAGAATGCTTCAATAACAAAAGTCGAGGCTTGAATTTTTTCTTCAGTGCCCCCAGCGTGAGAAATGCTGAGTGTGTTCTTCCTTTTTGGTTTTCTGACTCCAGATATTTGCACATTTTGTTGTATTATTTGACTTTGTCTTCTCGAGCTGACTTTTGAAATTTTCTGTTCAGCTCTTGTACCTCCTCATTTCTTCCATTTGCTTTAACATCTCTACACTGGAGAGCAAGTTTCAGTGTCTCTTCTGACATCCATTTTGACCTTTTCCTTCTTTCTTGTCTTCTTAATGACTTTTTGCTTTCTTCCTGTATGATGTTCTTGATGTCACTCCTCAACTCTTCTGTTCTTCAGTCTTTAGTGTTTAATGTCTCAAATCTGTTCTTCAGATAATCTCTAAATTCAGGTAGGATATATTTAAGATGATATTTTAGCTCTCATAGACTCATTTTCATTTCCTTCAGCTTCAGTTTGAATTTGCATATGAGCAATTGATGGTCTGTTCCACAATTTACCCCTGGCCATGTTTTGTCTGATGATATGGAGCTTTTCCACCGTTTCTTTCCACAGATGTAGTCAATTTGATTTCTGTGTATTCCATCTGGTGAGGTCCATGTGTACAATCGTCTCTTTGTATTTGATTGAAGGTATTTGAAATTAACAAATCTTTGATTTTACAGAATTCTATCATGTGATCTCTAGCATCATTTCTATCACCAAGGCCATATTTTCCAACTATTGATGCTTCCTTTATGTTCTCAACCTTTGCATTCCAATCACCAGTAATGATCAATACATCTTGATTGCATGTTTGATCAATTTCAAATTGAAGAATTTGGTAGAATTCTTCTATTTTGTCCTCATTTGCTTTAGTTGTTGTTGCGTAAATTTGAGTAATAGTGGTATTAACTGGTCTTCCCTGTAGACTCATGGATGCCTTTAATTTCCCTTTCTTACCTTATAGCTCTGGCTAAAGCTTCCAATACAATATTGAAAAGGAGTGGTGATATAAGGCATCCTTGTCTCATTCCAGTTTGCAAAGGGAATGCTGGCTGTGATATTGGCTGTTGGCTTTGTAAAATGTTTTAGGAAGTTTTATATTATTTCCTATAATCTGGAATATTTGAGAAGAATTAGTGTCAGCTGTTCTCTGCATGTTTGGTAATAAAATTATGCTGAGGAATTTTCCTTCAATTCCTACATTGTTGAGTGTGTTTATCAGGATTGGGTGTTGGATTTTCTCAAATGCCTTTTCTGCATCAATGGATATAATGTGTTTTTTCTCCTTTTTTTTTTATTTATGTGGTGAATTACATTGATTGTTTTTCTAATATTTCTAGCCTTACATCGCTGATATGAATCTCACTTGATTGTGATGTATTTTTGTTGTTGTTGTTATATTGTTAATTCTATTGGCTATGATTTTTTGGTTTTTTGTTTTGTTTTGTTTTTTGAGAATGCTTGCATCTATGTTCATGAGGGATATTGGTCAATTGTCTTCTTTTTTAGTGCTGTACTTCCTTTGTTTTGGTATGCAGATTATGCTTGGTTCATAAAATGTATTAGGAAGTTTTATATTATTTTCTATAATCTGGAATATTTGAGAAGAATTAGTGTCAGCTGTTCTCTGCATGTTTGGTAATACTTACCAGTAAAGCCATCAGGACCTGGAATTTATTTGGTTGGGAGTTTTTTGATAACCTGATATCAATTCCTTCTTTTATTACAGGTCTGTTCAAGTTTTCTACTTCACTCTGTGTAAGTTTAGGTAGGTTTTGTTTTTCTAAAAATGTATCTATTCCCTCTAGATTTGTAAATTTGTTGGAGTACAACTCTTCATAGTACTCTGTTATTCTTTTTATTTCCATTGGTTCTGTGATGACATCACCCATGTGACTTCTTATGCATGACATTTATGTCTTCTCAATTTTTTCTTTTGTTGGATTTGCCAATTGTTTGTCAATTTTATTAATCTTTTCATAAAACATGCTTCTTGTCTTGTTGTTTGGGTTTTTTTTTTATAGTTTTTCTGTTTTCTATCTGATCTTTTTCTGCTCTAATCTTAATTATTTCTTTTCTTCTGGTGGCTGTAGCTTTATTTGCTGGTCTTTTTCTAATTGTTGGAGATATTGTGTTAATGTGTTGATTTTGGTTCTTTCTCCTTTTTGGATGTATGCATTTATTGCGATAATTTTTCCTCTTGGCACTGATTTTTCTGTATCCCAAAGGTTTTCTTATGTAGTACTTTTTTGTCATTTGTTTCCCAGAAAATTTTTTTTTTTCTCTTTTTATATGTTATACTACTCAGTAGCTTTAAAGCAGGGTGTTATTCGGTTTCCATGTATTTGGCTTTATTTCCTTGATCTTCCTACTGTTGGTTTCTAATTTTATAACTTTGTGATCTGAGAGGATGCTTTGTAATATTTTGATGTTTTAAAATTTATGGAGATTTGCCTTGTCGTCGAACACATGGTATATTCTGGAGAATGTTCCATGTGCACTGGAAAAGAATGTGTATTGTGCTGTTGTTGTGTTGAATGCTCTGTATACAAATTTATGAGGTCAAGTTATTTGATTGTGTTGTTTAGTTCTTCTGTGTCTTTTCACAGTTTCTTTCTGGTTGTTCTGTCCTTTTTTGAAAGTGATGAATTAAAATCCCCCACTATTATTACGCAGATGATACAACCTTGCTTGCTGAAAGTGAAGAGGACTTGAAACATTTACTTATGAAGATCAAAGAGCACAGCCTTTGATGTGGGTTACATCTCAATGTCAAGAAAACAAAAATCCTCACCACTGGACCAATAAACAACATTCTTATCAATGGAGAAAAGATTGAAGTTGTCAAGGACTTCATTC
>NW_006408719.1:2945440-2961946 GCF_000296735.1 Chrysochloris asiatica | reverse complement strand
TGTCCGGAGGAAACAGTCACTGGAGAAGGATGTCATGCTGGGTAAGGTGGAGGCTCAGAGAAAAAGAGGAAGACCCCTAACAAGATGGATTGGCCAGGTGGCATCATTGATGGACTCAAGTGTGACAGCGGTAGTGAGGTTGGCCCAGGATTGGACATTGTTTCGTTCTGCTGTTCTTGGGTCGCTATGAGTCAGTTCCGACTCGATGGCACCTGACAACAACAACAACAAAAACAACTATTATTACAGAGTTGCTTATTTCTTTCTTCTATTCTATTGGATTTTGCTGTATTTATTTAGGGGTTCTTTCATTGGGATGATAGATAATTATTATGATTATGTACTCTTGTTCAAGTGACCCTTTAACCATGAGATAATGATCTTCTTTGTCTCATGATGATTATTACCTTAAGGTTTGTTTTATCTGGGATTAATATTGCCACTGCTGCTCATTTATTATTGCAATTAAGTTGGTTTATTTTTTTCAATCCTTTAATTTTTTTTCCATCTTATTTTGTCTTTGTATGTTAGGTGTGTCTCTTGTAAACAGCATATTGAAGAAGCCGTTCTGCTGCTTTCTGTCTCTTGACTTCTACTTATTCCATTGACATTCAGTGTAATTACTGATATGTTATGTCATGTTTGTTATGTTAAGTGCCGTCTAGTTGATTCAGACCCATGGGGACCCTGTATAGGGTTTCCAAAGAGCAGCTGGTGAGCTGAAACTGCGGATCTTGAACTGCTGACCTTGAAGTTCAATGGCTTTGCAATCTGGCGCATTAATCCATAGCACCACACCAGGAGTCCTAATTACTGATAAGTATAGATTAATTGCTGTCATTATGCTGATTGTTTTTTGTGGTGCTGCTTGTTTCTTTGTTCTTTATGCTTTGCTGTGCTGAGTTCATTTTTTGTGTGCTTTTTCTTGTCAGTTTCTTCATAGTTTTAATGTTTCCATAATCTTCTTGGACTCTCCCTTTCTTGATTTGATATGGACTTTTATTAAGTTTCTTTGAGGTTACTCTGTTGTTTATTAAGTTCTTCCTGTTTTTATGACAGTCTATTCTATTCTGATATCTACCTAACCTCCTTACCATCTGGATTTCTGTTATTATTCTTTTCCCTTCTTTTGCTTACAGTTGTCCTGATCGTAGACTGATCTCCTAGATTCTCTAATCTCATTCTTGTAGTTTGTTCTGCTCTGGACTCTTCCATTTCAGGACTGAGTTGTGGGTGGTATTGCCACATATGTCAATCTCTGGTTGTTTTTTGTTTTTGTTGATTCTCAGTCCAAAGAACTACCTTTATTATATTTTGGAGCACTGGTTTGATCTTTACAAAATCCCTTAATTTCTGATCATCCTGAAATGTTCTGATTTTGACATCACATTTTATTGACAGCTTTTCTGGGTATATGATTGGCAGTTTTATTTCATTTTGTTTTTTCATTAAGAGTTTTGTATATGTCTCCCTATTGTCTTCTTGCCTGTATGGTTTCTGTTGAGAAATCAGAGTTTAATATTATTGTCTTTCCATTGCAGATAACACTTTTTTGCCCCTAGGTACTTTCAGGATTCACTTCTTTTCTTTGATTTTGGAGAGTTTAATTATGGTATGTCTTAGTGATTTTGTTTTGGGGTCTATCTTGCCTTGGGTTCGTACAGATTATTGGATGCTTATCTTTTTGTCCTTCAAAACAAAGGGAATTTTCTTCAAGCAACTCTTCGACTATCTCTTCTGTGGTTTTCTTTGTCTCCTCCTGCTCTGGAATTCCAATCAGCCTCAAGTTATTCCTCTTCATGTTGCCCACATGAATCTTAAGCTTTCTTCCAATTTTTCATACATTTTTCTGCCTGTTCTTCTCTCTTAGCAGTATTGAGAGATTTATTTTAAAGCTCACCTACTCTGGCTTTCAACACTTCAATTCTATTCCTTTACCCTCTCAGTATAATGTCTATTTCTGATATTTTAGCATTAATCATCTGGACCTCTTTTTGCAAGTTTTGTATTGTCTCCAATGCTGTATCTATTTTGTTTGATTATTCATGTAGTGCTTTTCTGACTGCTTCCTTATTTTCGTCGATTTTTCTGTGGAACATTTTGATTCCCCTTAATAGCATTCTCCTAAATTCTCCTTGGAAAACATTGAGAAGTATGAGTATTCCAGAACACTTAATTGTACTTCTGAGGAATCTGTAACAAGACCAAGAAGCAGTTGTTCAAACAGAGCATGGAAACACTGAATGTTTTAAAATTGGGAAAGGTGTGCGACAAGGTTGTGTTCTTTCACCATACTTATTCAACCCATATGCTGAGCAAATAATACGAGAAGCTGGGTTCTATGAAGAAAAACGTGGCATCAGGATTGGAGGAAGATTCATTAACAACCTGCATATGCAGATGATACAACCTTGCTTGCTGAAAGTGAAGAGGACTTGAAACATTTATTGATGAAGATCAAAGAGCACAGCCTTCAGTATGGGTTGCATCTCAATGTCAAGAAAACAAAAATCCTCACCACTGGTCCAATAAACAACATTCTTATCAACAGAGAAAAGATTGAAGTTGTCAAGGTCTTCATTCTTCTTGGATCAACTATCAACACTTGTGGAAGCAGTAGTCAAGAGATCAGATGACGTATTGCAATCTGCTGCACAGGAACTTTTTAAAGTGTTGAAGAGCTAAGACGTCAGTTTGAGGACTAAGGTGCTCCTGACCCAAGCCATGGTATTTTCAATAACCTCATATGGATGCGAAAGCTGGACAGTGAATAAGGAAGATCGTAGAAAAATTGATGCCTTTGAGTTGTGGTGTTGGAGGAGAATACTAAAAGTGTCATGTACTGCCAAAAGAACCAATAGATCTGTTTTGGAGGAAGTGCAGCCAGAGTGCTCCTTGGAGGCCAGTATGGCTACACTCCGTCTCTCATATTTTGGACATATTGTCAGGAGGGAACAGTCACTTGAGAAAGATGTCATGCTGGGTAAGATGGAGGGTCAGAGAAAAAGAGGAAGACCCACCTCTTGATGGATCAGCCAGGTGGCATCATTGATGGACTCAAGTGTGGCAGCGGTAGTGAGGTTGGTCCAGGATCAAACATTGTTTCGTTCTGCTGTGCATGGGGTCGCTGTGAGTCGGTTCCAACTCAATGACACCTGACAACAACAAATTCTCCTTCAGAAAATTACAAAACCTCTTCACCCTCTAATGTCACTCTTAGCACTTCCTCTTAGCCTTTGTTTAGCTACTTTGTCTTGTTTTAGCACCTTAGCAGAAATTTTCTGCTGCTTTTTAGGCATCATGGTGTTGTTCTATTTGTATTAATTAGATGAATGTATGGTGATGTATTCTTAAACACACTCCAATTGCTTCTTGGTATATGTGATCAGGAGATGGGCTTCTCTTTTCACTGCTCTTACAGCTCCCTTCAGAGTGTATTTAGCGGGTGCTGGTTGTAGACATTGTTCTGGTATATAGCAGTCAGTATTGGTGCTTGTCCTGTTGGTGGGATTTACAGGGTGCAATTGTAGCTTGGTTGTATGACCATAGTTGCTGTCTCTTGTCAGGTAAAGCATGAAGAGAAACTGTCCTACAAAATAGAAGCAAGGCCGAAATTTAAGACTAAACACACAAATGAAATGTTATAAAAACACAGAGGGAAAATATATATAAACTAGGAAAACCAGAAAAAAAAATATTTTTTTTTTAAAGAAATAAAAATTGTGGAAAAATGTGAGTAATTCTTCAGCACCACTTAAATGACTCCTCAAATCTGACTGAGAAATTCCATGATATCCCCTTTGTACCAATGTGATCTGATTCATACCTTCCTTATTTCCCCTTCCTCTCAAGTCCTTTTATCTGTGTCTCTTAGTGAGAACCAGCCCAGTGCTGACTAGATATGCTTTGGAAGAGACTCCTAGATCAGTTTATTTATTCTTTTTCCTTCTGCATCCGGTGCAAATTCTTCTCCCAATCATCACAGAACAGTTCCAATCATTCCTCATATCAGTAAACCTTGAATGTGCGATGTGGGACCTTCCCTGGGCATGTCTACTCATGTAAGTCTCCCTCTGGTCACCAGCAGGGAGAGGAGTCGACAGAGTAAAAGAAAAGGCAGTATAAGGAAGTAAAAAAGAAACTAGCACCTTTGTTTCTGTAGATCACTGGCTGGTTTCTGCCCTAGGAGAACTCTCTTGTCCCTTTCTCTGTTCACCCTCATTCACAATGGTTGCACCAGAACACACAGGCTGCCCAGGATCAAAAATCACCTCCTTTCTTGTTCAGTTCCAGATTTTATTCCTGGTAAGCACTTAAACTAATTATTTATCACTTTATTTGAAGTTCAGAATTCTAGGATAGTCCTCTAAATCTGTTTTACCTGGTTTTCTGTGCTTTCATTTATGGGGGTCTGTACAGTCTTTCTGCCTAGTCTGCCATCAAGACCAGCCTCCTTTTTAATATTTTTTGTAAAGTTGGTCCGGTTATTACACATTTCATTACATTCTGTAAATGTTCTAAGTTTTCCATTGTATTTGAGGGACAATTATGCAGAGTATATGATTCTTTGTTTGGCATAATTTTTTCCCTTCAGAGTTTTGTATATGTCCCCCCATTGCATCTTTGCTTCCATGGTTTCTGCTCAACAATCAGAGTTTAATCTTATTGATTCTCCTTCATAGGTAACTTTTCATGTTTCCCAAGCTGCTTTCAGGATTCTTTCCTTTTTATTGATTTTGGAGAGTTTGATTATGTCTTGGTGATTTTATTTTCGTTTCTATCCTGTAGTCCCATTCAGCTTCTTGAATCCTTATCTTTTCATCTTTCATAATGTTAGGGAAATTTTCTTCCAACAGTTATTCAACTATCTTTTCTGTGTTTTTCTTTGTTGGTAACTGTTCTAGAATTCCAGTCACACCGAGGTTATTCCTCTTTATGTTGTCCCACATGAATCTTAGGCTTTCTACATACTTTTACATTTCTTTTTCTGATTGTGTTTCTAGCTTACTAGTATTGAAAGATTCATATGCAAGCTAATTCTGGTTTCCATTGATTCAAATCAATTCCTTTGCTCTTTCAATGTATTGTCCATTCTGAAACCTTAATATTAATCTTCTGGATTTCTATTTGCAAGTTTTGCATCGTCTCCAACACTTTGTCTATTTTGTTTGATTGTTCCTGTAGTGTTTTCCTGAATTCTACCTTGTTTTCCTCTCCCTTTCTGTGAATCCTTGGGATGTCCCTAAATATCATTCCCTTGAATTCTTTTTCAGGTAGTCCCAATGGCTTTTTTCCTCAAAAATGTTTTCTAGCTCTGCCCCTTGGTCAATTGTTTGAGTCACTCTGTCTTGTTTCTTCATGTGAACAGAAATTGTCTATTGCTTTCAAAATATTGTGATGTTGTTGTATTTATATTAAGTTGATGATTGTATGTTGGTGTATTCTTAGGCACTCATTAACTGTCTCTTAGTGGGTGTTATCAGTAGGTAAGTTTGTGCACTGTTCCCTGTTCACTGTTTGTGCAGTTCAGTGTAGAATGAATTTGGTTGATGTTGGTTGTTCTCATGGATCCAGTATATAGCAGCTGGTGTTGAGTGTTTTGTCCAATGGGTAGATTTGTAGAGTGTATGGTTGTAACTGAGCTGTATGATTTCAGTTGCCATCTCCTGTCATATGAAGCAAGAAGAGAAAGCATACACAGAAGAGAGAAGAAAAATAAACACAAACAAGTAAACAGTGAAAAAAATATAAGAGAAAAGAGCAGGCAACAGCTAACAATAGAATACATAAACAAAATAAGAAAAGAGGGAGAGGAGAATAAAATAATAAAAGAGAAAAATATGAGAGAAAATAAAAAGAATGAAAAATAAACACAATTATGGAGACAAATGAATAAAATGGAAAGAGACCAGAGAGAAGTTAAAGAAAGAAAGAAAAATAATATTTAAAAAAAAAATTCAAGAGGAGGTGTTGCACTGTGGGTTAATGCACCAGACTACAAAGCCATTTGAACTGCAAGGTCAGTGGTTCAAGCTCAGCAACTGCTCCTTAGACACCCTATACAGCATCACTATGGGTTGGAATCGACTCAATGGCACTTGACAACAACAACAACAAAACAACAAGAAGAAAGAAAGTAGCAGCAGTGATTGGGAAAGAGCAGGAAAAAAGTAAAAATTAAAAGGGTGGTACAAAGGTTGGAAAGATGAATGAGAAAGAATAGAGACACAAAAACAATAAAAGAAAGAAAGAAACCAGGATAGGTGCCAGACCCAGAGTGGAGAGAATTCTGGGGCTTCCTGCCAGACACAGATCTCACATTGTTGGTGGATAAGGGATGAGATGGTAATACTCAACCCTAGGTGGAATTTCTGTAGGGTTAGGTGTTGTCTGTTCTTGACACCCAATCCAGAAGTTTGTGCAGACTCCAAAGCAGCTGCTGTATCGGGGTATTTCTGTCTCAGAAGGCAGCCAAGGATGAGAGGTCCCTCTAGTTCAGGGTTGACCAGAACCACACTGCAGATCTGCAATAGGCCTCACCTGATTTCAGGTGCCAGAGCTGGTGCTGCTAACTCCCCACACACTTCAATGGGACTGTGACAGTCCAGAGAAGAGGAGCTTCCCTGAGAGACAGCCACACCTCTAGTCAACACATTAATGTAGGGAACAAGAATAAAAGAAAAAAAAATGTTCACCCCTTTCTGTCCACCAATAAGTGGTATGCCTCTGTGTTGCATACTGCCTTCTTATCTTCAAAGTCCCTTGAGAAAGTTCAAGATGACCACACTGTGGCTGGCCTGGCTGCCAGCACAGTGAAGCAGATTCTTTTCTGTTGTTTGTTTGTTTGTTTCTCCCCAATGCATCTGTTCAGCTGTTTCTCCTAGTCCAGAACTGACCAAGGCCAACTCTGCAGATCTGGAGCAGGATCCACATGAACAGGGTCAATGTAGACAACTTCCCCCTCCTTTAATGGAGCCCACAACTGTAGCACTCACTTCTATGCAGCTTCAACTGCAGGGAGAGGTAATTTCCCTGGGGGCATATTTAATGTGCTTTTAAGTACACTGTTCATATCAGTTTACTTGTATACTTATCAAAAGTCAACTTTGTTTTTTCCAAATATTCATATGACAGCTATACTTAATGTAGTTATATAATGTACATAAATATTATGTAATATGATGATGTATGAGTACAAGAAGAAAGTTGTTTCAATGAAAATTAAGTAAAAACTTTGGAAAGCCTCCTTATATGTCAGTAAGTAAATTTGCTGAAGAATTAGGTATGAGTGCGATAAGTGTAAAATGTAAAAATCATTGTAATATAGGATTCTGAAATCAGATTACTTTGCAAATACATTCTTGCTTCATGTGAAGGAAACTAAAATTGTAATGGATACAATTTATGTAAAAAAGTTGACATGGAATTCCATTCAGCATATCCATATTGCAGAAAAAGGACTTGGTTCTAGAGCAAAAGATTGATGGACTTCATGTGAATTTATGTATTTTAAGGTTAAATAAAACATTTAAGGTATTTTTTCATTGTTATTTCTATTGTAACTTAATTTTTCAACTAATTCACCTATTCAGCCCTTACCAAATTGCAACAGAAACAGAGTTTATACTGCAAATTAAATAGAGAACAGTGGTGGGATAATTGGAATGTTTGAGCACACAACAGAGCAAGTAAGCTGAATTCAAATGAACCTATGCTGGGATTGTTGTTGTTAGGTGCCATTGAGTCAGCAGAATGAAACACTGCCCAATCCTGGGCCAACCTCACTACTGTTGCCAAGCTTGAGTCTATCGATGCTGCCACTTGGCCAATCCATCTCATTAGGGGTCTTCCTCTTTTTCTCTGACACTCCACCTTACCAAACATGATATTCTTCTCCAGTGACAATATGTCCGAAGTATGAGAGATGAAGTTTGGCCATCTTGGCCTCCAAGGAGCACTCTGGCTGCACTTCATCCAAAATGGATCTATTGGTTCTTTTGGAAGCCCATGACACTTTCAATATTCTCCTCCAACACCATAACTCAAAAGCATCAATTCTTCTGCGATCTTCCTTGTTCACTGCCCAGCTTTCACATGCATATGAAGTTACTGAAAATACCATGACTTGGGTCAGGTGCACCTTAGTCCTTAAGCTGACATCTTTGCTCTTCAACGCTTTAAAAAGGTCTTGTGCAAGAAGATTTGCTTAATGCAATACGTTGTTTTGTTTCTTGACTGCTACTTCCGTGAGTGTTGATAGTTGATACAACCTTTTCTCCATTGATAAGAATGTTGTTTATTGGACCAGTGGTGAGGATTTTTGTTTTCTTTACATTGAGATGTAATCCATACCAAAGGCTGCGCTCTTTGATCTTCATCAGTAAAAGCTTTAAGTCCTTTTCACTTTCAGCAAGCAAGGTTGTATCATCTGCATATCGCAGGTTGTTAATGAGTCTTCTGCCAATCCTGATGCCATGTTTTTCTTCATATAACCAAGCTCCTTGGATGATTTGCTCAGCATACAGGTTGAATAAGTATGATGAAAGAATATAACCTTGTTGCACACCTTTCTTAATTTTAAAACATTCAGTGTTCCCAAGTTCTTTTCGAACAACTGCCTGTTTGTCCAGGTACAGATTCTTCATGAGTACAATAAAGTGTTCTGGAATACTCATACTTTGAAATGTTGTCCATAGCTTGTCATGATCCACACAACTGAAAGCCTTTGTATAGTCAATAAAGCACAGGTAAGCATCTTTCTGATATTCTCTTCTTTCAGCCAAGATCCATTGCACATCAGCAATGATTTCCTTCGACCCACGGCCTCTTCTGAATCCAGCTTGAACCTCTGGAAGTTCTGTTAATGTATGCTTGCAGCCATTTCTGTATTATCTTGAGTAAAACTTTACTTGCATGGAATATCAAAGAGATTGTCCAATGATTTCTGCATTCCGATGAGTCACCTCTCTATGGAATGGGCACAAATATGGATCTCTTCCAATCAGTAGGTCAGATAGTAATCTTCCAACTTTCTTGGCATACATGAGTGAGTGCCTCCTGTGCCGCCTCACTTTTTTGAAAGATTTCAATTTGTATTCCATCAATTCCTGGTGTCTTGTTCTTTGCCAATTCCTTCAATGCACCTTGGACTTCCTTCTTCAGTATCATTGGCTCTTGATCATATGCTACCTCTTGAAATGGTTGAACATTAACCATTTCCTTTTGGTACAGTTACTCTTTGTATTCCTTGCATCTTCTCTTGATGCTTTCTGCATCATTCAATAATTTGCCCAGAGACTCTTTCAATAATGAAAGTCGAGGCTTGAATTTTTTCTTCAGTTCCCCCAGCTTGAGAAATGCTGAGCGTGTTCTTCCTTTTTGGTTTTCTGATTCCAGATCTTTGTACATTTTATTATAATATTTGGCTTTATCTTCTCGAGTGGATCTTTGAAATTTTTTGTTTAGCTCTTGTACCTCCTCATTTCTTCCATTTGCTTTAGCATCTCTATGCTGGAGAGCAAGTTTGAGAGTCTCTTCTGACATTCATTTTGAGCTTTTCCTTCTTTCTTCTCTTCTTAATGATTGGGATAGTCAGTTCCATATTTATTTTAATTTCAACAAAATAACATCATAAGTTAAAATCATGTGATTAATTCAAATTTTATTAGGCTTGCAATTTTTTTATATAAATAAGTTGTAAATTTGTTTTGATTAAGTTGTAGTATGAACAAAAATAATGAATGGTATAATAATTATTTGATTTTATTATTGTAGCTGTTAGGTGCAATCGAGTCAGTTCTGACTCATATGTATATTTCCAACCCTATACATAACAGAACAAAACACTACCCAATCCTGCACCAGCCTCACATTGTTATATTTGAGTCCATTGTTGTTGCCACAGTGTCAATCCATCTCATTGGAGGTCTTCCTATTTGTCATAATTGTTATCATTTTGTCTCTCAGTGTTCCTTTAATATTTATTTAGTAGAGGTAATATTTCTTCTCTCTTAGAAAGTACTCCAAGAGCCCCTGAACTTTTCTGATCATTCTTAGATAATAGGCAATCCTGTTGTGGAACTGTAGGATAAGCACTGGACTGCTAACCAAAAGACTGGTGGTTCAAACCCACCAGCTTCTCCTTGGAAACCTTATGAGTTGGAACCATTTTATTTACCAATAAAATATTTTATTTAAACTCAAAGCATATAAGGTTACTATGAGTTGGAATTAATTTTATGGCACTTAATAACAACATGGTCATTTAGTCACAATTACTCATATAGTCTCATAGAAAAATTAAGAGTATTCCATTCACAATATGAATAGAATTCTGAACCAAAACTACATAAATCTCTCCTTTCCCAACTTGAAGGAACTCTGCTGGCTGTATCGACATGGACCTTGAGTAAAACTGAGGTACTGGCATATCTGTATTGAGTGGCTTCTTGCCTAAATGGAAAACTCAATTTTGAATTCAACAAATATGTTCAAAAGAAACTATTCAGACTTCTATTTTCCCAAAAGTTTTACTGCTTATAAAACAAAAAAGGCCAAGGTCAGTATTTCTAACCAGGATAAAAAATTGCTTGTTGCTTGTTAAGAATGTTCATTCATCTGGCACCAGAGCAGACACCTTGGTTAGCAGGAAGATAATGAAGTTTTAGACCCTGTAAATAACTTTGTAGCTAAGAAAATAATATATCAAGTTTTAGTTCACATTCTGACTCCAAAAATTTCACTCATTAGGATTCTCCATTATGTTTCTGCTGGCTCTTTGCAAATTTATAACTCAAACAAAGACTGAGTTGTTGGATAAATAGACAGACAAATGGTTACTGAAAATTAGTGCCTGACAGAAGCCTTTGTCAAAATGTTACAAATTTACTAGTAATGTCTAAGCTTGTAGCTTAGCAAATCTTTTGTAATGTTTTCCAATTTCCTCCGCCTCCACTACATGCTGCCAGAATAAATCCTTTGTTTATTTTGCTTTGAAAAACCTTTACTGCCCTCTCCTGCAATGTGGGGAAGTGCACATCTTCCATGCCTGTCTGTACTGTCTCTACATTAGTGTTTTCACTAACACAGTGACTAAAGCATTTGGCTACTAATCTAAAAGGGAGGCAGTTCAAACCCACCAGCTGCTCTGAAGGAGATGTTGAAATCAGCTTTGGTAAAGGTTAGCCTTGGAAATCCTATGGGGCTTTGCAAATTTAGGCTTATTTCAAACTTAAAGCCTGCAGTGGAAAGGAGGTATGGTTGAATGATTTTATATTTCTCTGCTTTGGACTTATCCTTCACTCTAAACCACCTAAGCTACCCATTCACTGCTTACTAGCAAATATCTGACCACTCCAGTGTCAAAGCAGTTGAAGGAAGGGGCAGATTTGAGATAGGACTGTCTGGCTTGAACTGATTCTTAGATTAGTTTTATATTCTCAGGGCTAAACATTATATTTAAAGCTAAACTCTCTCATCAAAGTTTTCTTCTTGCAAAGCTTTATTTTTCAATCGTTGTTGTGGTAAATTTATAAGTAATAAGTAATTTATAAGTAATAAAATATTTCAAAAAATGTTTATATGTGCAATTCAGTGACATTTATTACGTTCTCCATGTTGCTCAAATATCATCCTTAATCATTCCTGAGTTTTTCAATCACCCTTAACAGAAACACAGTATCCCCGAAGACTATGTTTTCCTTTCCACCTCTTTCCCAAAAGTCCCTGGTAACCACTAATAACTTGTGAACTGTATATAATTATCTTTTGAGAGAATTTATATAAGTCAGATCATATAATATTTCCCTTTTTTGATAGACTTTTATCACTCAGGATAATATTTGCAAGGTTCATCCATGTTTTAGTACATGTATATCAGGACTTCATTTCTCTTCATTTCCATATCTGTGGAAAGAGATTGTAGGAAAACTCCATATCATCATCCAAAACAAGGTTAGGGGCAGACTGTGGAAAAGACCATCAATTGCTCATATGCAAATACAGGCTGAAGCTGAAGATAATAAAAACAAGTTAATGAGAGCAAAGACATGACCTTGAACATATTCCACCTGAATTCAGAGACCATCAGAAGGACAAATTTGATGCATTGGACACTAAATACAGAAGACCAGAGGAGTGGTGTGATGACATCAAGAATATCATACAAGAAGAAAACAAAAGGTCATTAGAAGACAAGAGAGAAGGAAAAGACCAAAATGAATGTCAGAAGAGACTCTGAAAATGACTTGCCAGCATAGAGATGCTAAATCAAATGGAAGAAATCAGAAGGTAAAAGAGCTAAATAGAACATTTCAAAGGACCACTCAAGAAGACAAAGTCAAATATTATAGCAAAATGTGCAAAGACCTGGACCAGAAAACCAAAAGGGAAGAATATGCTGAGCATTTCTAAAGCTGAGGGAACTGAAGAAAAAAATCAAGCCTCAGCTTGCAATATTGAAGGATTCTATGGGCAAAATATTGAATAATGCAAGAAGCATCAAAAGAAGATGGAAGGGGCTTGATGGCGGCTAGGGTGGAGGTTCAGTGAAGTCCGCTGTCAGCAACACCACAGAATACCATGCAAAGCACATCAAGGGCAGAGCTCCAAAACTTGAAACCACAGAGATAGGAATATTTTGAAGGTCTGAAGGCTTATAGACTGTGGAACTTGAAACTGAAGTAAAAAAATCACATACTTTAGAAACTGCTGGCCTGGGCTCAGAGGCCCAGAGCCGACATCTTGGGTGAGACCAAATGGCAAGACCAAGTAGGGGAACAGAAACACCAAGGGAAAACGCCACAGGAACTTTGGAGCAAAGATGGACAATACACTTTGACAGTTTTGCTTGGTTCTGATTTTATTTTATTTATTGATTTGGTATCTGATCATTGGCATGCCCGTTGTTTGCCCACCTTCATTCTGTTGACTAGAGGGGAAGATTGAGTGAATGGACACCCCCATCCTCACCACTGGTGGGTTCTACTGCCATGCATGCACACAGCCCAAGAGCAGACCCTGAACGTTTTTTGCTTGTTTGTCTTTTGTTTTGTTTTTTAATATGGGAAAGAGCAGGACAGAGCTTAAAAACAAATCAAGCCAAAAATTAAATTAAAGCCTGAGGTATAGCATAACAAGCAACACTGGCATCTTGAAGTCTCTCAGGCAGCTTTGAAAGGAAGACGCTAAAGAGAGGATATGAAAGTCATGCTTATGTTAAGCTACAGATTTATTTTTTTTTCTCTCCCACCTCTCCCTCTCTGTGCTTATAGACTGCAATATTCAGTCTAGTTTTTGTTGTTGCTGTTTTAGTTTGTTTTGTTGTTGCTGTTTTTTCCTGGAGCTGTTTCACTGTTATATGCTCCCGCTTTTACTTTTAGAGGACTCTTTCCCTCCATATATTACACAAGAAGAGTCAGCAACTGCTGCCATATAGTCAAGCTACAATCACCCTCTATAAAATACCAAAAACCAGGCAAGAACCAATACCAACTGCCATATACCAGGGAAACAGACAATACCTGTGAAAGTCACTCTGAGTTAAGCAATAAAAGAGTGAAAAGGGATCCCACATCCTCATGACATCTCCCTGGAAACAATCAGAAAGCATAAAAAGTACAAAAACACATACTCAATTAAGTCTTAAGGCCACAGATAAACACTAAACATGTCCAAAAAGCAAAAGCAGATGGCCATATCAGCAACAAGAAAAAATGTCTGAGACAAATGACCTAGAGATAGACCTGGACTCCATTCTGGAAGGAGGGCAGGCCTTGGAAATGCCTGAGAAGGAATTCAGAAAAATTATTATAAAATGTTTCAAAACTCCATTTCTCAATGGAGTTGAGAAAAATAAGGAAGAAGTCAGGAAAGCGCTACAGGAACAATAAAATAAGATAGATACAGCATTGGAAACCATTCAAAACCTACAGAAAGAGGTCTAAATGATCAATAGCAGAACCAGTGAACTGGAAGACAAATCTCACAATAACACAAAGATAGAAGAACAAACACAAAAAAGGAAAAAAAAAATCGGAAGAAGGTCTAAAATTCATGTAGGACAACATGAAGAGGAATAACTTAACAATTATCGGCATTCCAGAACAAGAAGAATCACACAAGTCCACAGAGGAAATAGTTGAAGAACTGCTGAAAAAAATTTCTGTAACATCCTGAAAAGTTAAAAGATAAATATTCCAGAAGTTCAACAAACCCCAAGAAGGATAGACCCCAAAAGAAAATCACCAAGACATATCATAGTCAAGCTCTCTAAACTCAAAGATAAGGAGATACTTCTGAAAGCAGCCAGGGTAAACAGAAGTATCACATGCAAAGGCAAGCAAGTCAGATTAAGCTCAGATCTCTCAGCAGAAACCATGCAAGCAAGAAGGCAATGGGGAGAAATATATAAAACCCTGAAAGAAAAAATTTGCCAACCAAGAATCCTTTATCCAGAAAAGCTATCAATCAAATATGACGATGTAATCAAAACATTCCAGGATAAACAGAAGCTAAGGGATTTTCCAAAGCTAACCCTGCACTACAAAACATCCTAAAGGGAGGTCTGTGGACTGAGTACCAACAAGAAGAGACAACAACCAGAGATTGACATACGTGGCAGCACCTCCCTGAATTAAGTCAACAGAAAGAAGAGTTGAGAATAGAACAAAACTAAAAGAACAAACTCAGAGAATCTGGAAGGTCACTCTATGATCAAAACAAGTACAATGTAAAAGAAGGTAAACACGTAGGAACAGAGATCCAGATGGTGAGAAGGTCAGGTCGATTACAGAATAAAATAGACTGCACTAAATGGAGAGAAAAGTTAATGGACTATAAGGCAACTTCAAAGAAAATGAACACTTCACAAGATACCAAGAGAATGAAAATCCAAGAAGAACATGGAAACATTAAAACTATGAGGAAACACAAGAAAGAACAAGAAGTCAACAAAGAAAGACACACAGAACAAAGAAAGCAGCAACACCACACAAAAAAACAAACATAATAGTAGCAATTAATCATACCTATCGATAATTGCAATGAATGTAAATGGATTAAATGCACCTGTTAAGAGACGGAGGGTGGCAGAATGGATAACAAAACAAGATCCTTTGATATGTTGTCTGCAAGAGGCACATCTTACACACAGAGACAAAAACAGATTAAAACTGAAAAGATGGGAAAAACTATGTCAATCTAGTTCCAGCCAAAAACAAACAGGAGTGGCAGTACTAATCTCCGATAAAATAAACTTTAAGGCAAAAAACAGCATAATAGATAAAATGGACATCATTTCATGATTAAAGGGACAATTGAACAAGAAAAAATAACCATAATAAATATCTATGCTTCCAATGAAAGAGCTACAAAATACATAAACCAAACTCTAATAGATTTGAAGAACGAAATAGATGAATCTACAATAATAGTGGGTGATTTTAATATACTGCTTTCAAAAATGGATAGAGCAACCAGAAAGAAACTTGACAAAGACACAGAAGAACTAAACAACACAATCAGCCAACTGGACCTCATAGATGTGTACAGAGTATTCAACTCAACAACTGCACAATCCATATTCTTTCCCAGTGCACGAGGAACATTCTGCAGAATACACCATGTTTTAGACCACAAAACCAATATCCATGAATTTACAAATATCAAAATACTACAAAGCATCTTCTCAGACCTCAATGCTATCAAATTAGAAATCAACTATAGGAAGACCAAGGAATTCAAGTCAAATACATGGAGAGTGAATAACACCCTGCTGAAAAGGGAATGGATAGTAGAAGAAATTAAATGTGAATTCACAAAGTTCCTAGCAACAAATGAGAATGAAAACTCAGCATACCAAAATCTTTGGGACACGGTGAAAGCAGTGCTGAGAGGACAATTTATTGCAATAAACGCACATATCCAAAAAGAAGAAAGAACCATAATTAACACAGCATTTACAACAATTAGAAACAGACCAACAGAGGGAACCTATAGCCGCCAAAAGAAAAGAAACAATAAAGATTAGAGCAGAAATAAATGAGATAAAAAAACAGAAAAACACTAGAAAGAATCAACAGGACAAAAAGCTGGTTCTTTGAAAGGATTAGCAAAATCGACAGACCTTTGGCAAACCTAAGTAAAGAAATGAGGAGGAATACATAAATAACACGTATTAGAAACCACATAGGCAATGTCACAATGGAACCGAAGGAAATCAAAAGGATAATAACAAAATACTATGAAGAGTTGTACTCCAACAAATTTGAAAACTTAGAAGAGATGGATACATTTTTGGAAAAATGCGACCTACCTAAACTTACACACAGTGAAGTAGAAAACTTGAACAGACCCATAACAAAAGAAGAAAATGATTAGGTCTTCAAAAGACTCCCAACCAAAAAAAAGTCAAGACCCAGATGGCTTCACTGGAGAATTCTACCAAACATTCAGGGAAGAGCTGTCACCAATTCTACTCAAATTATTCCAGAATATAGAGGAGGATGG